>NC_140590.1:1366758245-1367230745 GCF_964204655.1 Triturus cristatus
CCCTTCTTATGGCGGCCGCAGCGGACGCGCACAGCGGGCGCGCTCAGCGGGCGCGCCAAAGGCACGCCTAAGGCAAGCCTGTCTGCACCCATCCGCGCCTGGACTGCGCCCAGCGCAAGAACCCCTGGCCCCCGCGAACGCCACGATGCCAGCACCCTCCATGCACTCAACACCGGACGATCACACACCTGCTTCCGGGCCGCCCCGAAGCGCACCCAAGGACCCTTCTCCTGCCAGAACTGCAGCTTCACCAGCACCCGACTCACCAACCCGCGCACCGGAAAAGAACCCAACTACCTCAGATGCATTCTCCTCAACACCCACTCCGCACACAAACACGATGTTGAACTCTGGGACCTACTCGACTCAACCTCCCCAGATGTCGCCTTCCTGATGGAGACCTGGCTGAACCCCTCCTGACATTGCCATAGCCATCCCGGAAGGCTACAAGATTACCCGCAGGGACCGCACCAACGGAGTAGGAGGAGGAATCACCATCAACCACCGGAACACTCTCAGAGTCTCGACCAACACCGACGACACCCTCAGCACCACCAAACACCTGCGCTTCCAGATCCACACCGACCCCAACACCACCCTCAGAGGAACCCTCGTCTACAGACCCCCAAGACCCCTGACCACAGTTCAGCGACTCCATCTCCAACTTCGTCAGCACACATGCCCCCGCCTCCACGGACTACATCCTCCTCGGGGACCTGAAATTCCACCTCGAGAACAACAACGACACCAACTCCACCACCCTGATTGACAACCTCATCAACCTCGGACTCAGACAACTCATCACAACACCCACCAACTCCGCTGGCCCCACGCTTGACCCCATCTTCTCCGCAAGCCCCCACGTCTCCTTCAACCACACCACCGAACTCCACTGGACCGACCATCGCTGCATCCACTTCACGTTCTGGAAACCCACCACGCACCATCTTACCCAACAGATCCCTCGCCGCTGCTGGAGCAAAGCCACCGAAGACCAGCTCACCACCACCCTCGCCCGGAGCCCACCTGCCGACCCCATCGACACCGCCGCCTGCAACCTCAGACAGTGGATCGATGACTGCGCCAACACCCTTGCCCCGTTCAAGAAACCCTCCAACAACCACACCAGCAAGAAAGCCAGCTGATTCACTGAAGGCCTCCAGGCCTGCAAGCAAACCTACTGAAAGCTAGAGAAGAACTGGCACCATGAACGAATACCAGACAGCTACGCAGCCCACAAGAACACCACCCGCAGACACCATCACCTCCTTAGATCTGCCAAAAGGGCCTCCTTCAAAGACCGCCTCGACAACAACACACAAAACAGCAAAGAGCTCTTCAACATCGTGAAGGAACTCTCCAACCCCAGCTTCAACACCAATGACATCCCACCTTCGCAAGACCTGTGCGACTCACTTGCCACCTTCTTCCATCGCAAGATCGCTGACATCCACGACAGCTTCAATGCCACGACCGCCCCAACAACCATGGAGACTCCCGTCCCCACGACCACCATCCGCACCGACCGCCTGCTCTCGTGGACGAACATAAACGACGACGACACCATCAAAATCATGAACACCATCCACTCCGGATCCCTGTCAGACCCATGCCCACACCACATCTTCAACAAAGCCAGCACTACCATCGCAACCCATCTCCGGAAAGCCATCAACATTTCCTTCGAGACAGCAACCTTCCCGGAGAGCTGGAAGCACGCAGAGATCAACGTCTTAATCAAGAAACCCAAGGCGGACCCCAAGGACCTCAAGAACTTCCGGCCCATCTACCTGTTCCCATTCCTGGCAAAAGTCATCGAGAAGACCGTCAACAAACAACTGACCCGCTACCTCGAAGAGAACAGCATTCTGGACCCGTGTCAGTCCTGGTTCCGCAGCAACCACAGCACCGAAACTGCCCTCCTTGCCGCCACCGATGACATCAGCTAGACAACGGAGAAACTGCGGCCCTCATCCTCCTGGACCTGTCAGCAGCCTTCGACACGGTCTGCCACTGCACAGTACGCACACGCCTCCATGACGCCGGGATCCAAGAGAAGGCCCTGGACTGGACCACCTCCTTCCTCTCCGGCAAAACACAGAGCGTCCGCCTCCGCCCCTTCCGCTCCGAAGCCACCGAGATCATCTGCGGCGTACCCCAGGGCTCATCCCTCAGCCCAACGCTGTTTAACATCTACATGGCACCGCTAACCCACGTCGCCCGACTGCACGACCTCAACATCATCTCCTATGCCGATTACACCCAGTTGATCCTCTCCCTCACCAAGGACCCCCTCACCGCCAAAACCAACCTCCACGAAGGAATGAAAGCCGTTGCCGATTGGATGAAGAACAGCCGACTGAAGCTGAACTCAGACAAGATGGAGGTCCTCACCCTCGGATCCACCCCCTCAGCCTGGGACGAATCCTGGTGGCCGACCACACTAGGAACAGCTCCAATACCCACCGACCACGCACGCAACCTAGGGCTTATCCTCGACTCCACCCTCTCCATGACAAAGCAGGTCAACGCCGCCTCCTCCTCCTTCTTCAACACCCTCCGCATGCTCCGCAAGATCTACAAGTGGATCCCCACCGAAATGAGAAGAACGGTCACCCAGGCCTTCGTCAGCAGCAGGTTGGACTATGGAAACGCCCTCTACGCAGGAGCCCCGGCCAAACTCCTGAAACAACTTCAGCGCATTCAGAACGCCTCTGCATGCCTGATCCTCGACACCCCTTGGCGCAGCCACATCACACCCCACCTGAGAGACCTGCACTGACTCCGTGTCAGCAAGAGGATAACCTTCAAGCTCCTCACCCACGCACACAAGACACTCCACAACACCAGACCAGTGTACCTCAACAGACGACTCAGCTTCTAAACCCCCAGCTGCCAGCTTCGCTCCGCCGACCTCGCCCTCACCACAGTCCCCCACATCCAAAGAGCGACCTCCGGTCATAGATCGTTCTCCCACCTCGCCGCCAAGACCTGGAACACCCTCCCCATCCACCTACGGCAGACCCAAGACCTGTTGACCTTCAGAAGACTCCTCAAGACCTGGCTTTTTGAGCAGTAGCAGCATTCCCCCCCCCCCACCAGTGCCTTGAGACCCTCACAGGTACGTAGTGTGCTTTACAAATGCTATGATGGATTGATTGATTGAAATGGTGCATATTGCAATATGCACCTCCTGAGTGATAACCATAGAAAAAGTTCCAAACTTGGGAGAAGTATTTTTTTACTGGGCCACTGCCAAAGCCTGAAGAAGAACAGGAGGTAGGTGGGCATGTTGTTGATTGCCTCTTTGCAGTGCATACTTCTACTGGGGTAGGGGTTGGCGCAGGTCTCAGCTGGGGCTTTGCAAATATGGGAGCTGGTGGTGCTACCTGTGCCATATTCCTCAGAGCAGGTTTACTAGTGATGTCAGACTCCTTTGTGTCATGTTCCACAATGCTAGCTCATCGTCATCCTCCTTATCATCCCATTTCATAATTGTAAGGCTTTCAGTAACTTTCTTTTTCCCTTGCTTCTCCTGAAGTCTCCCGGACTGTGCCGGGGTCGACTCCATGTCCCTATCATCACCATCAGAAGTAGTGCTTGGAGAAGATGGAGTAGTACTCTTCCTTTTCCTTGCTGGAGATATGGAAGCCAATGATTCTATAAGTTCATCAGGAAGCTCAACCTCCTGGTCTTCTCCAACATCAGGAAGATGTACTGTTGCTGGCAGCGGCTGCGGTCCACTTTGCTCTACTTCCTAAAATGTTTGGGTGCTACTTTGCGAAAGGGACAAATCAAACTCAGCATCACTGCTCGTCAGCTTTGCCATGATTGCAGTGGCTGCCTCACTAACAGACATGGTCTTGGGCTTAGGTTGGGGTTGTGCTGTTGATGCAGGAGTGCTGCTCCCAGGTTCCTTCCTGAAGTCCTGTATGGCAGGCACATGGCTTCCGAAAAAGGGTGTGGTCGGCACGACACTGGTGAAAATCTGCTTCTTCTCACAGACCATTTTCTTGGAAGTCATTTTCTTTGGGGTCATCTTAAAGCTCTTGGTTGACAGTGGCACTAAGTTGCACAAACGGAAGAGATTAGAGGACTGACATCACTTTACAAGCCGTCTGTTTCGCAGTACTGCAGGTGATGTCTCTTCTTCTCTTGTGCACCTAAAAGCAATTAAGCAAGAAAAACATTTAGTGAAATGTGCATTGTTGCAGTTTGAACTAGTACAGACAAAGGCAATATTAGTGCGGTTTGTTACTTAGGTAATAATAAATCAGCCACTTTAAAGTCAAACCACACCACCATACCATAAAATTTTATTTCTAAATAGGATAACAGAACATACAGATATAGTTCTTTTGTTTATGTCCATATATTCAAAAGGAGACAACTGTGGTACTCAGGGAACTGCATGGGTAAATGGAATAATCATCTTTAAAAACAATGAAGGTTAAAATTTAAATATGAAAATGAAAGAATAAAAAGTTTAATTAAAATTTTTAAAAAAACAATAATAATTGCCCATGTTTACTTTGAATGGGAGGATGAGAAGAAGCCTATTCTGAGGCAAGGAGGTGCGAAATTAACAAATGCAAAAAAATGCATGTAATATATAAGCACTGTTCGTCAAAATCATATTCTTAACATACATATACTGCAATGATCCTCAAGCATATTATTAAACTGATATTACAACCATCCATGAAAGCTAATGGCAAAGGCACACTGGGTGGATGTACAAAATGACTGCCAGCCACATGGTCAAACAACAGTATCAAGCAAGAGGCATCAGGAACAAAGACCATATGCAAGCCTATGGCAAAGGCGCACTGGCTGTATGCACAAAATGGCTTCCAACCAGTGCCACATGGTCAAACAACAACAGTGAGAAAGAAGGCATGGGGAACAAAGAACAAATGCATGTCTATGGAAGAATCACACTGGCTGGATGAACAAAATGGCTGCCAGCCACATGGTCAAACAACAGCAAGCAAGGAAGATTCTAGAACAAAGACATAAAAGACATAAAAACATATTCAGGCCTATGGACACAGACACCACAAAATGGCCCCCGGTCACATGGCATGTAGAACAAAGACAAATGGTGGCTTATGGCAAGCACACTCACTGGCCAGACAAAGGCAGCATGGTAACACTGAACAAACACTACCATTAATTCAGCAATGCCAAACATTTAATTTACTGAACTATAAAAAGTTTAAAACAACACATACCCTCCCAAGGCATCAAATATTACCCCACATATACACTTTTGGTACACACAAAAATGTGAAACTGAAAAAAAACACAGCCTTTTTAATTTAATCCAATGCCATCCCAGCCTTAAATGATGTTTTAAAACAACATATACTACAGAAACGGTTGTTTCATGCACCCATGACTAGTACTGGCCTGGGCCGACTGACTGGATGGCCCCTTGGCAGACCATGCCACATAGTAAAATAAATAAATATTGCAAATTTAACAAACATGGAGAAAATGAAGTGAACTGTGCAACATTGTTACTTTACAAAAGAAGAAAAATTAAATGAAAAAATATAACTAGGCCCCTACTGAAACTGCAGGCCACTCACCACAATACATTTTCAAATTTGAATAAAAGTACAACTGAATACTGGTGCATGCCCTCTATCAAACAAACAACACCCTTATACAAGAGTTTTTTTAACTTAATTGTGAAATCTCAATCCAATGGTATATATGTGCAGGCATAGAGAGTGATCCTTCCAGCTCCAAATCCAAATGAAAAGTGACAAGGAGATGGCCAAACTTTTGTAATTAATTCAACGATATCTTATTATTTGACCGCATAAAAGAGGGAACAGGTGAGGCAATGACCCCAGGTGCAAGTCTGGACATAACGGCCCTCCTTCTAAACAGTGAAAACTGTTAGCTGGACAAAAATGAGCTAACATTTGTTCCCACAGTTTCTACAGTAAGGGAATGCAGTTAGACCCTAATGAAGGAATTACTCTCAAAGCAGTATAATGTACACCAGCAGTACCTTGACTGAGACAGAGCAGACTGACTCAGCCAGAAAATATATATGTCTGTTTTTTGAGCATGCAATCATCACAATATATTTTCCTGTACAGCAAATCATTCAGCATTTGACGGATCACCCGGCACTAATAGCCATCTAAGGCAACCGTCATGCAAAGACACAACCATGGATTGAAATGTTTGCAGTTCATCTCTTGGAATGTAATTTAAAAAGAATAGGTCTGGAAAGACTTCAATCCTGCCAGCTGAGTCTCAAAACACCCACTCTCTCAAACAACAGCAGAGCGTCAGTGTCTGAGGAATACATCAACTTTCCAGTATGTCTCTCTACTCCCTCATTTCAATGGATGAATTGCCCTGTCAGTCTGAGTATACCTCAGCAGTGTGTGAGTAGAGGAGAATTTTGACACAGTAGAGGCGGAGGCATGCCAACACTGCCAGCAGACACGACATGGGGTAGAAGGTGATCTAATAATCTTCATGCAGTTGTATGATGAGCTGTCTGCAACAGACAGGGGCATTTGAAAATCACTCATGGCACAACATGGTTAACATTGACAGGACTTTTCTTTGGCCCTCTTGTTTAGGGGCACTGCCTCCTGTTAGTCATTGATGAATATTCTCAATTTTCCTTGATCTACTAAGTTCCTTAAGACTCTGCAGCAGTAGTGCTGTCCGTAATTGATGACATACTTGCTGCTTGGGTATTCTGGTCACCTTGAAAACGCGACAACGGTTCCCCATTCATCAAGCTCTTTAATTTCATGAGCCATCATGACATAATGTGCATTTGCCTTAAACAAACAAAATGACCCAGCGGTTTATTTCTATAAACAAGAGGTCTATTCAAACAGCCAAGCTGACTCAGATGTGCCTTGGCCAGGTTCTCTGAAAAATCTCAGGGACTACCACAAAACTCCAAATGATTCCAAAAGAAGTGCTCATTTGAGTCAGTGTTTGAGAAAGTACAGTACAAGCAACTCTCTCAGCTGAGGGATGATCCTTCTTCAGAACGGGTTGCAGTTTCTGCCACTGACCATAATGCGAATGCCAAAATGGAGTGCTGTACAAATAAAAGGCAGTAGGGCATGGTGTCCAATATTATTCCACAGGCTTTGGCCTGGTACACCAGCACCAGTGTAGAGTCCGGTCACGCTTTCCGAATGCAGACGACCAAATTCAAAGGCACACTGGTGTCAAACAAGTCAAAGCAAGGATCCTTAACATGGAATATTTCACACTTTGAAAATTACTGGTGTCCATGTCGGTATTCCCCAGAGAGATTAAGGAGGAGACGCTATCAGGAGATGATAGTGATGGCCAAAGTCAGGTTGGCCCTGTGCCAAATGATGCTGGTGTCCCTTGTTATTGGTCTTCTCGGACCGTCAGGCACTTCCAACGACCGAATTGAACAGATGTAAATGTTTGATTTCTTTCTTCCTCACAAAGGGGAAAGAAATTTAATTTTAAGTGAGACATGGGTATCCATGTGGGTTCTATCTCATCACCTCAGTCAAGAGGGGCTGATAAGGGGAGGAAGGTGTCGGAAAAGGAAAGGGGCAGAATCCCCATGTGTGATGGAGACTTAGTCCCAACTGTAGTAGGCCATTGAAAGAGATAATGACAAAAGGAAAAAACGATTGACTTGATCTTCTCACGCTCTTTATGTGCCTCTCTGCTTTTGCAATATCACCTGCCTAGACTTATAGAGGAATTTTGCATGGGGTTGTACCCTGTATACTGAATTGTGACTAGGATGGCAGTGCCAGCATTTATGTGCTATTGGGCTGAATGGGCAACCCCACCGGAGCACTGAGGTTGACTACATAACTCCAACTTTGTGCCCTCAATGAACAATTGTTAATTGTGGGATAAACGTTTGTATTTCCCTTCTTTATTTTAATTTATAGAGTGTTGCCTTCTATCGAAGGAAAAGGGGAGTTTTATTCTTATTATACACATTGTGTCCATACTATATTAAATCTCAGCAAATAATACTGATACAGCTTATACAAATGCAGATCTTCTTTCCTATACCATTTGTAACACACAGAGGGTCTGTGGTGAAAGTTTTTAACTACCACCAGGACATAATTTTTCAGTGGACCACTTGAGTTCTAGAGCTAACCTTTGTATAGAAAATCACTGAATCATTTTTTAGGGCAACATGTGGGTCTGTTGTCATTATTCTTAATGGTAAACCCTGCATTATTATGCCCCATGCCTGAGCCATTTCCCTGTCAAAGTTCTCTTTCCTGGATTATTTTGTTAACACCTGGTGTTCTATTTCAGTCCACTACATCATTTCCTTATTTCATATTTCAGTTCTTGGTGCATCTGCAGCCTTTCAATTTCTGGCTATGTTTCTTTTTGCAAAAAATAGCCCTAGGTCAGTGAATCTGTTAGCGACTTTGTTTTTCTTAGTTCTGGCTACATAGTGCAACTGATCGTGACTGACTTCCAATAACTACGTAAGGAAGGACATTACCAGATAATGAGTAAAATGTTAGCCTCCAGTGTGTCACGCCTAGAGCAGCACCTACTTGCAACTGGATGAATAGTTGTAAATGTCTTTGGGTTAAATATGTTCTATGAAGAATATTGAATTGTATTTATTTCATCTGTGTGTTTCAGGATACATTGCGCTTGTAAGTTAGATAGATTCCCATTTCTTATCCTCTACGTTCATTTCAATGCCATTCATCTAAATTTCTCTGAGTTTTTTCAGGTTTCTTTTAGTATTTTCCCTATAAATGTAAATGTAGTGCATTTATATAGCGCTCCGCACACCCCCGAAAGGGTCTCTCAGGCGCTGTGCACATACCGCTGTGGAACCCTTCCTGGCCTTTCCCTGTGAAGTGCCCACTCCTGGGCACCCCCAAGGTGAAGCCAGGCATCCTAGCGCTTTTGGGGCCGTTGTGGAGATTAAGCAAGCTATTGCCCAGAGTTGCAGAGTGGGACCCATGATTAGAATAGGCACCGAGGCGAGAATTATCGGGTCCGGGGAAATTGAGCCCAAGACCCGCCGAGGCGGGCATTGAACCCTGGTCCAGGACAGACCTCTGCATCAGGGTCTGCCGCTCTAACCATTGAGCCACACTTCTCCACTATAGAGTCTGAAACTGTCTTTTTGCCCGGCCCCAGGTTTAGTATTGTTTGAGTTACTATGGAAGAGAGCGGTTCATGGGGTCTAACACTCCATAGTTTCTGAAATATGATG
This sequence comes from Triturus cristatus, assembly GCF_964204655.1. Lineage (NCBI taxonomy): Eukaryota > Metazoa > Chordata > Amphibia > Caudata > Salamandridae > Triturus > Triturus cristatus. Next base: position 1,366,767,490 of record NC_140590.1, read on the forward strand.
CTTAGTTTTTTGTGATCCTGAGGTTATTGAAATGTGTAGGAGTACATAAGCTGCCATTCAAAAAGGCCTCCAATTATTTCATTCCTGCACCTTTCGTCATGAGTTTACTTTTGGGAATTCGTTGTAGGACACCGGGTACTTCTTTTATTGTAATATATGGTGCATGTCCAGTGCTTAATTTGTAATAGACTGAGTGGCGGTGCCCAAAGCTCTTTTTCGAATCCTGCATTCAGCGATAGTAAATACCAAGTGTGTCATATAGAAGCCACCTTAGGCCTACCAGACTCTCCCTCCCCTTTTATCTCATTCTGCAGGTCTCTGCTTTCTCCTTTTGTGACAGTTTTTCCGTCTTTCTCTTACTCCATCTTTCAGCGTTTTGTGTTTTTCCATCTCTTGCTCTCAGGAAACGTCTGATGAAATAAAGCACATCCCTGTTCCCAAAAAGGAGTGGTGGTGGCCCTCATAAGCAACCACCAGCTCAAATTAGGTATTCTGAGGATCTCACTTTAACATTCAGTTTTTGTGAGTCCATTTACACTTGATGCTTCCTTTACTTCAACCTTCCCAGTCTTTGGGTCTAAAGCTTGAATTAATCTCAGCCACTGATTACTTGGGACCAAATTTCAGTTCATTGTTTTTATGTCTCTAAGCCTGACATCTTTTTGTTTTGTGGTGACATTTACATATACTGAACTTCCTTGGATAGTATGCGGATACTTGCTGCTCATTCTGAAAACATACCTGGAATTTTTGTATCATTCAGCACGATAGCACAGCCCAGTTCACTAGTACATGGTCCTTTCTCCATTTGTCTGAAACTTAATGCCCTGTTCCCCTGTTTCCCCTAATAAAAATGGTATATTCGCCCAAGTCTAGCACATTCAATACTGATGCTTAATCTAGACCAGGGGTCTTCAAAGTGTGGGGCGCGAACCCCAGGGGGGCCGTGGAGTGATGGAAAGGGGGTCGCGCATTCCCGGTCACACTTCTGCCCAGGCCCATCGGACTACAAGGGATTCAGCCCCTCTCCTCCCCCGTAGTGTGTCGCAGCTCGAGCTGCTGTGGGCTCCGCTGGGCTGTGTCTGCTGTCTTATCTCCAGCACAGCCCGGCACGCCTGAGTTTTTCACAGGTCGTTAAAGACCATTTGCATATTTACATACCTTTTGTAAACTGGTTACTGAGGCTTAGTTTTTAGGTCTCGCCAGCAAGTGCGATCGTGCAGTTCCCCCTGATGCTGGCGGACCTTGGATTCTCAAGCCGCTACGCTGGGTAGTTGGTCATTCCCCTTAATTCTCTCAATAAGCTGCAGCGAACAATTGTTTTCAGCTGTGCCTTTCCATGGTATTGTCCTGGCCGGTTGATCCGCGCAACTACTTCCTTACCTGGAATTATGTGCAATTATTCAAGGAGTTACTCGTCTCCGAAATGGGAATTGTAAATTCAGGCTTTTACTCTCTCTAGTCCTGATGATGATCTATGTATTGGTTGAATAGATCGAAACGTCGTCGACCCCATGTACAAACATGCATTTTAAACGCATTTGTTAAAAATTGTGCATGACACTGTACCTTTAAGAAAGCTTGCCCTCATATCTCGCATTGGCCACAAGCTTCACTCTTCAGCCTGATGAATGTTTCATGTGTTTGACTGTCTGTACTTTTTGTTTAGTTTGTAAGGACACAGGACTCTGTCCCACTCTACATTCTAATGTATGTCAAAAATTACTTCTATTGATTATTAAAAACTTCAATGTCCGGCTGGGCATTGTACAAATGATATAGAGCCGATTCTGGTCTATATTTATCGCATGCTGCATTGTTTTTGAAGGACCTCTTGTTTTTCAAACTAGTAAGTACCCTGGGTCCTTCCTACCTTACGGGTTTCCCCTTGTCAAGTATTATTGCAGAAAAAAACACAGCCTTTTTAATTTAATCCAATGCCATCCCAGCCTTAAATGATGTTTTAAAACAACATATACTACAGAAACTGTTGTTTCATGCACCCATGACTAGTACTGGCCTGGCCGACTGACTGGATGGCCCCTTGGCAGACTATGCCTCATAGTAAAATAAATAAATATTGCAAATTTAACAAACATGGAGAAAATGAAGTGAACTGTGCAACATTGTTACTTAACAAAAGAAGAAAAATGAAATGCAAAAAATAACGAGGCCCCTTCTGAAACTGCAGGCCACTCACCACAATACATTTTCAAATTTAAATAAAAGTATAGCTAAATACTGGGCATGTCCTTTATCAAATAAACAACACCCGTATACAAGAGTTTTTTAACTCATTTTTGAAATCTCTAATACTAAGTCCTTTAATCCAATGGTATACATGTGCAGGCATAGAGAGTGATCCTTCCAGCTCCAAATCCAAATGAAAAGTGAGAAGGAGATGGCCAAACTTTTGTAATTAATACAACAATATCTTATTATTTGACCGCATAAAAGAGGAACAGGTGTGGCAATGACCTGAGGTGCAAATCTGGACATAACGGCCCTCCTGCTAAACAGTGAAAACTGTTAGCTGGACAAAAACTAGCTAACATTTGTTCCCAGAGATTCTACAGTAAGGGAATGCAGCTGGACCCTAATGAAGGAATTACTCTCCAAGCAGTATAATATACGCCAGCAGTACCTTGACTGAGACAGAGCAGACTGACTCAGCCAGAAAATATATATGTCTGTTTTTTGAGCATGCAATCATCACAATATATTTTCCTGTACAGCAAACCATTCAGCATTTGACGGATCACCAGGCACTAATAGCCATCTAAGGCAACCGTCATGCAACGACACAACCATGGATTGAAATGTTTGCAGTTCATCTCTTGGAATGTAAATTAAAAAGAATAGGTCTGGAAAGACTTCAATCCTGCCAGCTGAATCTCAAAACACCCACTCTCTCAAACAACAGCAGAGCGTCAGTGTCTGAGGAATACATCAACTTTCCAGTCTGTCTGTCTACTCCCTCATTTCGATGGATGAATTGGCCTGTCAGTCTGGGTATACCTCAGCAATGTGTGAGTAGAGGAGAATTTTGACACAGTAGCGGCGGAGGCATGCCAACACTGCCAGCAGACACGACATGGGGTAGAAGATGATCTAATAATCTTCATGCAGTTGTATGATGAGCTGTCTGCAACAGACAGGGGCATTTGAAAATCACTCATGGCACAACATGGTTAACATTGACAGGACATTTCTTTGGCCCTCTTGTTTAGGGGCACTGCCTCCTGTTAGTCATTGATTAATATTCTCAATTTTCCTTGATCTACTAAGTTCCTTAAACCTCTACAGCAGTAGTGCTGTCCGTAATTGATGACATACTTGCTGCTTGGGTATTCTGGTCACCTTGAAAACGCGACAACGGTTCCCCATTCATCAAGCTCTTTAATTTCATGAGCCATCATGACATAATGTGCATTTGCCTTAAACAAACAAAATGACCCAGCGGTTTATTTCTATAAACAAGAGGTCTATTCAAACAGCCAAGCTGACTCAGATGTGCCTTGGCCAGGTTCTCTGAAAAATCTCAGGGACTACCACAAAACTCCAAATGATTCCAAAAGAAGTGCTCATTTGAGTCAGTGTTTGAGAAAGTACAGTACAAGCAACTCTCTCAGCTGAGGGATGATCCTTCTTCAGAACGGGTTGCAGTTTCTGCCACTGACCATAATGCGAATGCCAAAATGGAGTGCTGTACAAATAAAAGGCAGTAGAGCATGGTGTCCAATATTATTTCACAGGCTTTGGCCTGGTACACCAGCACCAGCGTAGAGTCCGGTCACGCTTTCCGAATGCAGACAACCAAATTCAAAGGAACACTGGTGTCAGACAAGTCAAAGCAAGGATCCTTAACATGGAATATTTCACACTTTGAAAATTACTGGTGTCCATGTCGCTATTCCCCAGAGAGATTAAGAAGGAGACGCTATCAGGAGATGATAGTGATGGCCAAAGTCAGGTTTGCCCTGTGCCAAATGATGCTGGTGTCCCTTGTTATTGGTCTTCTCAGACCGTCAGGCACTTCCAACGACCGAATTGAACAGATTTAAATGTTTGATTTCTTTCTTCCTCACAAAGTGGAAAGAAATGTAATTTTAAGTGAGACATGGGTATCCATGTGGGTTCTATCTCATCACCTCAGTCAAGAGGGGCTGATAAGGGGAGGAAGGTGTCGGAAAAGGAAAGGGGTAGAATCCCCATGTGTGATGGAGACTTACTCCCAACTGTAGTAGGCCATTGAAAGAGATAATGACAGATGGAAAAAACGATTGGCATAATCTTCTCACGCTCTTTGTGTGCCTCTCTGCTTTTGCAATATCACCTGCCTAGACTTATAAAGGAATTTCGCATGTGGTTGTACCCTGTGCTCATAGGATTGAAAAGCTGGACAATTAACTGTATACTGAATTGTGACTAGGATGGCAGTGCCAGCATTTATGTGCTTTTGGGCTGAATGGGCAACCCCACCGGAACACTGAGGTTGACTACATAACTCCAACTTTGTGCCCTCAATGAACAATTGTTAATTGTGGGATAAACGTTTGTATTTCCCTTCTTTATTTTAATTTATAGAGTGTTGCCTTCTATCGAAGGAAAAGGGGAGTTTTAGTCTGATTATATACATTGTGTCCATACTATATTCAATCTCAGCAAATAATACTGATACGGCTTATACAAATGCAGATCTTCTTTCCTATACCATTTGTAACACACAGAGGGTCTGTGGTGAAAGTTTTGGACTACCACCAGGACATAATTTTTCAGTGGACCCCTTGAGTTCTAGAACTAACCTTTGTATAGCAAATCACGGAATCATTTTTTGAGGGCAACATGTGGGTCTGTTGTCATTATTCTTAATTGTAAACCCTGCACTATAATGCCCCATGCCTGGCCCATTTCCCTGTCAAAGTTCTCTTTCCTGGATTATTTTAACACCTGGTGTTCTATTTCAGTCCACTACATAATTTCCTTATTTCATATTTCAATTATTGGTGCATCTGCAGCCTTTCAATGTCTGGCTATGTTTTTTTTTGCGAAAAAGAGCCCTAGATCAGTGAATCTGTTAGCGACTTTGGGGCAGATTTATGTTTCCTGGCGCATCCCTGCAAATCAGCAGGGATGCGCCAGGAAAGATGCGTCACGCAAGTTTACCCTTGCGCCACCACTAATGCGCCGCATTTACAATGCAGCGCATCGCGGCGCAAGGATAAACAGATGCGCGACGCATCTGATGGCATAAGGGCGGCGCATTGCTGGAGTCATGTCGCCAGCATGACGCAACTCCAGCAATTCTCAGGGGCTGCCCATACCTAACATGCTGCGTCATGCCTTACGCCTGCATCAAGCAGGCGCAGGGTTTTGACGCAGCAGCGTCGGAAAAGTGACTCAGTGAAATCTTGTAGATTTCACCGAGTCACTTTTCTGAGGCTTTTTCCGATGGAACGCCCACCCTGCATACATTAAACCTGACGCCAGTTTAATGTAGCGCAGGGCTTTACAACGTGACGCATCTCCCTAGATGCGTCACGTTGTAAATAAAGCGCAACATGGCGCATGGTTTACGCCGCCGCTGCGTCACAGAAGTGACGCAACGGCGGCGTAAATGTCTCGCAAGGGGCTTGTAAATCTGCCCCTCAGTTTTTCTTAGTTCTGGCTACATAGTGCAACTGATCGTGACTGACTTCCAATAACTACGTAAGGAAGGACATTGCCAGATCATGAGTAAAATGTTAGCCTCCAGTGTGTTACGCCTAGAGCAGCACCCACTTGCAACTGGATGTATAGTTGTAAATGTCTTGGGGTTAAATATGTTCTATGAAGAATATTGAATTGTATTTATTTCATCTGTGCGTTTCAGGATACATTGCGCGTGTAAGTTAGATAGCTTCCCATTTCTTATCCTCTACGTTCATTTCAATGCCATTCATCTAAATTTCTCTGAGTTTTTTCAGGTTTCTTTTAGTATTTTCCCTATAGAGTCTGAAACTGTCTTTTTGCCCGGCCCCAGGTTTAGTATTGTTTGAGTTACTATGGAAGAGGGTGGTTCATGGGGTCTAACACTCCATAGTTTCTGAAATATGATGTTTAGTTTTTTGTGATCCTGAGGTTATTGAAATGTGTAGGAGTACATAAGCTGTCATTCAAAAAGGCCTCCAATTATTCCATTCTGCACCTTTCGTCTTGAGTATACTTTTGTGAATTTGTTGTAGGACACCGGGTACTTCTTTTATTGTAATATATGGTGCATATCCAGTGCTTAATTAGTAATAGACTGAGTGGCGGTGCCCAAAGCTCTGTTTCGAATCCTGCATTCAGCGATATTAAATACCAAGGCTGTGTCATATAGAAGCCACCTTAGGCCTACCAGACTCTCCCTCCCCTTTTATCTCATTCTGCAGGTCTCTGCTTTCTCCTTTTGTGACAGTTTTTCGTCTCTTTCTTACTCCATCTTTCAGCTTTGTGTGTTTTTCCATCTCTTGCTCTCAGGAAACGTCTGATGAAATAAAGCACATCCCTGTTCCCAAACATGAGTGGTGGTGGCCCTCATAAGCAACCACCAGCTCAAATTAGGTACTGTGAGGATCTCACTTTAACATTCAGTTTTTGTGAGTCCGTTTACACTTGATGTTTCCCTTACTTCAACCTTCCCAGTCTTTGGGTGTGATGCTTGAATTAATCTCAGCCACTGATAATTACTTGGGACCACATTTCAGTTCATTGTTTTTGTGTCTCTAAGCCTAACATCTTTTTTGTTTTGTGGTGACTTTTACATATACTGAACTTCCTTGGATAGTATGCAAATACTTGCTGCTCATTCTGAAAACATACCTGGAATTTTTGTATCATTCAGCAGGATAGCGCAGCCAAGTTCACTAGTACATGGTCCTTTCTCCGTTTGTCTGAAACTTAATGCCCTGTTCCCCTGTTTCCCCTAATAAAAATTGTATATTTGCCAAGACTAGCACATTCAATGCTGATGCTTAATCGAGACTGTAATGTACAAGATACACAGCTGTGCTCCTGTAGCCTCTTTGGGGTTGACACTGAAGGTGTTGATGTTGTTGACCACAAATGTGTGATTTTGTTAAATTAGGCCAGGGTGTGTGCGACAGGAGACTCTCTTTTATTTATTTATTTGAAAGGTTTTATATAGCACTGGCTAGACCCGTGGGTATCAGAGTGCTTTACAGGAGCAGAAGCAGAAACAGTGCAATAAATATAAACAATTGTTCAGGGTAAAGCACAAGCAGTCAAAAACAAAAACAACAACTTGATTTAGATATAAAAGGGACGGGCACAAGCAATATACATGAGAGGAGGGCATAGGGGTAAAACAAAAACAGTCAGGTATCACACCACCAATGTTATCTCTTGAAAAGTTGGGATCATGGCGACTTACATCTATCAGGTTATTCCATGTCAAGTGAGACACCTTCAACCAGTCCAGCTTTTTACCCAGCACTGAGGCATTCTTGGCCTTTCAGCTTCAATTTCAATATTGTAAGTGTGCTCTCAAATTTTGTTTGTTGTAACGCTTTTCACCCTAAGTGGGATGGGTATTCCCAGACGTGGGACCCGTGCTCACTACGCCACTGGAGTCAAGCTATCCTGGCTGATGACGGCTGATTGCCAGAAACCGGTCCTAGGATCCTTGATTCCGGTCCAGGGAAGACATGGCTTGGCAGTTCGGGCTGGACTGTTCCCATGAGGCACAGGGTCAAGACTGATTTGCATATGGCCATGTCTGAACTGGTGTGGCGTAGTGGGCAAAAGAACGATGGATTTAACCCAGATCTCTTGACTGGGGGAGAATGTATGCATTGTCAGCATTCCGTCCATCATTTGTTTGTTGTAACGCTTTTCGCCCTAAGTGGGATGGGTATGCCCAGACGTGGGTCCCGTGCTCACTACGCCACTGGAGTCAAGCTATCCTGGCTGATGACGGCTGATAGCCAGAAACCGGTCCTAGGATGCTTGATTCCGGTCCAGGGAAGACATGGCTTGGCAGTTCGGGCTGGACTGTTCCCATGAGGCACAGGGTCAAGACTGATTTGCATATGGCCATGTCTGAACTGGGGTGGCGTAGTGGGCAAAAGAACGATGGATTTAATCCAGATCTCTTGACTGGGGAAGAATGTCTGCATTGTCAGCATTCCGTCCATCATTTGTTTGTTGTAACGCTCAAAATCCCCAGCATTGATAGCACTGTTTTATTATGAGCAAACTTGTCCTCATAATGTCTCCATGCCATGGGGTTACTTGCCATCTTTGGGTGGGTCATGGCTGGGTGGAGCATTCCCACCATCATGGAGAAATTAAAAAGAGCATGGCATGTCGAGATGGCCTCCTTTCCCCGTGTTCAGGATTCCGATCAGGCAGACCCCCTTATTAGCAAAGATTATTAGCCACAAAAGAGTGGTGGCCCTTGGGAGATGAGCGAGGGCAGGTCAAGGTAAGAATGCGGCTGCATACTTCCTGCTGCCATGGAGTTAGCCTGGGAAATGGACCAGTGAATGCCTGCGACTTTTATGCGAAATGCCTCCTGCGGCCTCGCACAATGTTCCTCAGAGGCTCGCTGAATGGGGCAGTGTGGCGCGCAAGGTTACACGGCACAAAGGGCCGTTCGTGTTTTAGCTGCAAGCAGCCCCGAGATAACCGTCTGGGGTCACTGGACGCCAGAAGCTTTTCGCTTAGATGTAGTTGCAAGGCCCTTTTGTGGTCCTCTGTTTAATCACACAATAACCCGGACTCGTCAGGAGTCTGAGGTGAGAGACAAAGAGCCTTTCAGAGGCTGTTGCTACATAGAAATGGCCCACAGTGCGCAAGAGGCGGTGACACACTGTTTAACTTGTGGAGCAGATACTTTTTCATGTCATAATGTCATAAAATAAACACAAACCTTCATCTGTGGTGAATTTGGAAGGTCGTTATTTTTCACTTTATGAGTTTTCACTCGATGCACAAAATACCATCATTTCTAAATTGGAACGGGCCCTCTTTTGCTTTCCTGCTGGTTGAGCTATAGGGTTTAAAATTCGTTCGACAAAGAATTTGCAGATTTTTTTCCCCACTGGAGCTTACGTCTTTTACAACAGCGTTTAGCAAGATGGCCTGGAAGGCGCGTCTGACCCTCAAATCCTCGGACCCCTTAAAGCTGGGCCTGCTTTTGTGCTCATGCGACAGGCGAATGTCATATGTCACGAAGGGTCAGTAATTTAGGCTTTCACGGCTGCCCATATGCTAATGTTTACCCTTTGAAGACAGGAATGCTGTTATTCTTCGGCTCATTGGGTGCAATGAAGAGGATACAAGCTGAGAAAGGTCACGCTGGACCATTCCGAGGACAGATAAAAGGCCGCTCGCCCAGGGAGCAGGAACCAGAGTCGCTGCGGTGTGAGGGGCAAACTGTCCAACAGACTTACTTTCCAGTTAGAGAAACCGGCCATTTTGGCATCTGTCATCAGTTTTACAGACAGTTCTATAAACAGGGCATCTTGCTTCCTTCCTTCTTAACCTCTTGCGGCCACATGCACGGGGTTCCTACTCCTGCTTTTGAACTCTGCATACCTACCTTTATGACCTGCTTTTATAAACCATAAAGTTCCCCCAGACGGTAGCGTTTTGGAAGACGCGAATGCCTGGAAAAAACCTACATTCGAAAATGTGACAGTGCGACACGATCCAGTGTTTAATTCTCCTTTTAGGCTTCTGCTTCGCCCTGGTTTAAATAATTTTAGTTTCTTTAATACATCAAATAAGGACCCATCCAAATGGCATTCAGAGTCGGGCAACCAATCAGGCCGAATTAAAGGCCACCCCATACCCAAATTGTGGCAGCTTGTAACTTTGTGACCTGTTGTCTGGATGGGGCTGCGGGGAAGGAAGAGGAATCACATACATTTGTAATTATAGGTCACGTGCCACATTGAGTCTGGAATCTCGGGTGTGTCGGGACCTCTAACTTCACCTCATGCACACACACGCCAATCCAGCACCCACCGGGACCTGCACCAACCACACCTCAGTCGAGAACCTGTTGAACCCAGCAACGTCCAAAGACCCCCGCTCCCCATCCCAGCGCCATGTTACAGCTGATGATCAGACCAATACTGAATACAGCACTAGAAAGCTCGGCCACAGCCACAGATCAGTCTAGAACAAAGCAAAACTCTGCTGCTCACGAGGCATCCATGCGCCCACCGTGCACCCTCTGCCTAATTCAGTACTCAGAGAGCCTTACTGTACCCCCAAGCCCACTAGGAACCGAGATAGTCTTTCAGCACTCAAATGCTAATCCAGTACCTACTGAATCCAGCAGCACCCAAAGGCCCAAAAAGCACCAAGTGTACCAAATCATCCAGAGCTCTGCAACACGCATGGGTTTGAGCAATACCTACACATCCAACTAGGACACACAGACCCACCAACATTCCTTTCCAGCGGCCACAGACTCATCAGCACTGACACATTCACACACGGGACACAAGTCTATGCAGCACGGCATAGGTATGAGGGAGCACCCCATGCACCATGCAGTTAGATCTTTTGTACCATACCAACACCTCATCACCATCTAACATCCCCGGGAAATACCTTGCCTTATAGAGGTACCAACTTGCCTCAGATGAAAGAAAATCCAATAGTGATAGTAGTCTACTGATGAGGGACCAAAAGCTGCGGGGCATATTTACTAGGACAGCGATAAATAAACGCAAAGCGCGCTTAGCGCTTGTTTATTTATCACCGTCTATTGCAGGAATTTATCGCCCTGGTAATGCGTTATTAACAACGATTTACTCCAGGGCGATAATATTCCAGGGTAATGGGCAAACATCGCTGGAAAACCAGCGATGTTGCACCCAAATTTGAGATAGCCTTGGTTATACGACCCTGTGGTCGTATCACCATAATCCACCTCCCATGTTAGCTATGTATCAGTCAGGAATTTAACAGACGTTAAATTCCTGCGTTAAGGCATAGTTAACGGGATTTAAAATATAGCTACCCCTCGTTGATGATATCACGAAGCTGGGGTAGCGATATTTTCCCATGGTGTTTTGTTAGGCACGCCTCCTTTGCATCTAATTAGAGATGCAAAGCGAGGCGTGAACAAAACGGGAGCTGAATCAAGGAAACACGCGCTAGCGTGTCCTTGCAAATTATGTGATATAATTATCACCGCTTTTTGACCGAAAACGGACGCTAAAGCGGCGATAATTATATCTTCAGCCCTAGATGATATGCCCCCAAATTTGGTTGGACGATATGAAATGAGGATTCTGAGCTGGGCGTACTGAGGTTGCAATGTCAGTTTAGATGATTTAGGATATTTAAGGGTGATGCTCTGTTACGTATGCCAAGGTGCAGGTGTGTGCTGTGCTACGAGGCACAAGGGTGGTGTGTGGCTGGGGTACTTTTGTGTGGGTAAGGCGAAGGAGGACACTGAGGTGGCGCTGAAGTTAGGGATGAGAGTGCTCAGGTGAGGGTGCTGGATTAGAGAGGCTGAAGTGGGCCTTCGATGATGAGATGAGGGTTGCTTGGCTAGAGATGTTGATTTGGGGGTAGAATGCTGAGGCGAGGGTGCTGAGTCGGGCATGCTGAAGTAGTACTGACTCTCTTAGGTGGTAGTGTTCATTTAGAGATTGTGAATGATTGAAGTATGCTGGCCCTAACGATAGTCAGTTGTGGTTAGTTACGAAGGCAGGACTTCCTCTATAGTTTGTGATCTTGGCAAAAGCCTCCAGACATTTCAGGCTTAAAGGTTTCAGGTTTAACTGCATCCTGGGATTTTCATTGGTTAAAACCTTATGTATCTATCCACCATATAAATAGTGCCTGTTTCTTAGCAACTGGAACCACATCGACAATTTTGTGAAGAGCAGGACACCTATGCAGATATATGGAGAGCTGCAAGTGCATTAATCAACTAAACCATTGAAGACACAACTGTTATGAAGCTTCCTGGACCATTATATGCAGGAAGAAGAAAATCATGTGGACTGGAGAGATAATTGAGGCAGAAAGAAAAATCAAAGGACTGAATTTTACATGGGCTTTTCTCACATCCCCTTGGAGAGAAAACACTTGGGGCCATATGTAGGTAATTTCTATTTACCGATTCCTAAATACCGAATTTTACTGATTCGGTATTTAAGAATCGGTAAATAGAATGTAGGTAAAAAATCGGTAAATTTTACCGATTCGGTAATATTCGTTATTGCAGATTCGGTATTTACCGAATCGGTAATAAGGCATACCTTCCCATTCATTCCTATGGGCCTGGAGGCCCATAGGAATGAATGGGAAGCCATTCACTATTACCGATTCGGTAAATACCGAATCGGTAATAGGGGGACCATATTCAAGGGTGGCAGGGTGTCACATTGACACCCTTTTGCACCCCTGATTCGTGCATGTGTACACATGTGGCGCACATACATGCCCTAAGGGCATGTATGTCTGCCACATGGCACTTTTAAAAAAGCACAAAATTGCTTTTGAAAAGGTATTCAGTATTTACCATCAACTTGTAGTTGGTGGTAAATGACGAATCCTTAAACCAAAAATGCACTCACTTGAGTGCTCCCTTCATAGGATTTAAGGATTCGGTAATTTACCGATTCGGTATTTTATCGATTTCTTAAAATACCGATTCGGTAAATTACCGAATCCTTAAAACCTGCCTCCTACATTAGAAAGGGCTAAATACCGGTCGGTAACGGGAAAATTACCGATTTTCGGCCGTTACCGACCGGTATTTAGCTATCTACATATGGCCCTTAATACTAGGAGTGTAAAGAGCAAGTGTTCAGCCATGAATGCAGCAGGGAACATATAGGCATGCACTCCTTTGGAAGTCTGACAATGGTGAGAAGAATAGGAGTATCAAACATTTGAGCGGGAACAGCACAAGAATAAGTGCTTAGCACAACCTATGCAGGATTTACAAACACCACAAACACAACAAGCTGCTCCCGAACAGGTACTGCAGCAAGCAGAACTGGATAATAAGCCAGATCTGGGAATCTATCATTTAAATTGCATGGAGTGCAAAACAACGTGAATTGCAGAGCCAAACTCTAGGGTCGGGAATGAATAGATAGAAGAGACTACTGTAGAAAATCCCAGCAATAAATAAACTTTACAAGTGACTGTTTTCTTATTTTGTTTAAACTTTATTTATCATTTTCATAATGTTTACAGACATTGCATGGTTACTCCCTGCGGTTATACAAATCAAAAAAGCAAATAATTATTTGCTAAGCACACATGTGTACAAAATATGACGCACAAGTGTCACGGGGTAGCATGTATATCATATGTATAAGTCAACAGCCGACCAACTCAGGCCAATGGGTTCCCTCCAGTGATCCATACTCAGCCCTTCCTGACATAATAAATACAGCTACTGAGCAAGATGTAAGGGCATATATCACCCCACCCCAGTGGGGACTATCCCCAAGGGCTGTTGTGGAGCAGGGTTAGAACTGATGTCCAGCATATAGCTCTTAAGAGGCCCCCAAATGTCTTTTAGACAGGATGTCGGGGGTTGAGTTGTAGCATAGAGTTCGCAATTCGTATTACAGAATGTGAGGCTATTAAGCAAGGCTTTCGCTGTGGGGGAGGCTCTACACACAACGTCGTCGGGAGATCGCACACATATCCCAAAAAGGTGACCTCAGAAGTAGGATCTAACTCAAGGTGTATCTACAAGTGACTGTTTGCCACCACAGTTGCACAGTTGCACCAAAGTCCAGTAAAAACACAAAAAACTAAAAAACACAAAGTCTGCCAAAAAAAACACAACATCGCAAACATATAAAAGGCTGTTATGAAACCAAACACAAAACTCAATGATGAGTCTATCTCTATTAACTCGTTTTCCCTGCAAGGTCACAGGCAATGGCCATAGGCAGTGTGCAGTGGGGTTTGGCTACCTGTGGCAGGTCGGGTGCAAGGACTGGCCATGCCCAATGTTGTCCTTTTTGCTATGTACCTTTTACAATGCGCTTTGTGGCAAAGCTCCTGCATAATCACAGAGACTGACCCATTTTCTGCCAACTGGACACCGTTATTCCATGTCTTCCCCTTAAATTAACCAGCTACTCTTCAAAAGGAAGAAACACAGTTACAGATCTCTTAGTGCCCAATTATGACTTCTTGGAGGAGTGCTAGCATGGTGGTGCAACCTGCCGCGGGCTCCACCGAAGGTCAGCTTCACCCACCCGCCAGATTACATCTTTTCATTAGTCTGGCAGTCAGACAGCAAGGCAGTCCCATGGCGGTGCCTCTTTTAAAGGCTGCTCAAAGTCCATGCCATGCAGGAACCTATGTGCATGGACACAGAGGGCACATGTTATGCCCCAGTGTGCATCCACATGGGGTTGAGGCACAGGGGGGGTCCTGTAGGGCCCCCTCTGTTTCCTCTCGCACAAGAGTTACATGGAGGAAGAACCTCCATGTAAACCCTGGAGAAGAGGAAGCTCGTAATATGCTTGGTGGTACCACAGCAGTCCTGACAGGCATATTATGGCCTGTGGCCGTGGCTCCAATGCCAAGGAACAGAAGTTCGCTGGTAGAGCCAGTAGTCCCAGGGCGGTCCGACTGCCCAGCATGTAATAGGGCAGTCGGACCGCCTGTGCGGCGGTGGACAGCCAGACTCGCAATACGGCCCTTAGTGGGCAAGGGCCAAGACTCTGGACTGCCACTCATCTCAACCTAATAGCTAACGTTATCAAAGGAATGGTAAGGAAACTCATGAACAATGAGCGTTTCAGACTTGCTTTCTATTGAGAGTGACTAGGACTGGGGCCATGTTGTAATAGACATAATTTTGCTGTCCACAAAACTGGACTCTATTTTCACCTCTAACAATCAAGTTCTTTTTTTCTCACTTGTCAGTACTCTGAAGCTCAGTAAGACAGCATGTAAAAATTTGTAATACTCCTTCATTAAATAAATTGTGCAATCGGTTGCAGACAGAAGCATGCATAATTTACTGGGCCGATCAGAACTGACGCATCTCTCTTTGGCGCCGACGCAGAAGCTGTCAGAGGACAGCAATTCTACAGCCTGCGCTGCCCAACGACGACGCTCTGAGCGAGTAGATGACGCATTGCCTTCACTTCAGTGAAGCTCAACCGTGATGCAGCGACCAGACTGCATGGAAATGATCGATGCATCGAGCCCTCACCGGGCACTTTTTCAGCAGGCCCTGGGTGGGTCCTGTAGCCAGCCTGTCCTCCATTGCAATTGACCTGAACTTTGGATTTGCACTGGACCCTCGTGACCTCAAGTAACTTGTGGCTTCTAAGCACTGGTTTTGCATAAAGTCTTTAAAAATTTATATCTCAACTTCTAATAATTAGTTTTTTGTCATTTTGGTCTCATTTTGCTCATTTAAATATTCTCTCTGTTTCTAAATTTGTGTGGAGTCTTTTTGTAGTGTATTCAGTGTGCTACTGTGTGTCTCTGTTGCATAAATACTTTATACATTGCCTCTTTCATTAAGCATGACTGCTCTGTGCCAAACTGCAGAGGGTGAGCAAAGGTTATATTTTTTTGTGCACCTAGCTTGCCCCGACTACAGTGGTGGTCCCTGCCTGGCCTGAGCGCTTACCTCAGCCAACCATGAACCCCATTTCTAACAGGCGCACTGCTCAATCCGGCAGTACCATGAATTCTCCAGTGCACTTTCTTAGTGAATTTGTGACTGATAAACCCTCCAACAGGGTCAATTACCTAAGTCCCTTCCATTATCCACTTCTTCTGCAGGGTTGAAATTTCCTTCCCTCACTCACAGGTAGGATACCTTGCACCCAGGACAGTCTAGTAATTCCTCCTTCAGATCAGTCTCCAGACGATGTTGCCTCATCTCTGGGGAGTAGCCTATCAGTTCTATACCCAACCTTGGGCACATAGTAGTTCCTGAGTACTCAGCTACTTACCCTGTCCTTGGTAGAAGAGACCACAGCAATGAACAATGATGATCCTTGCGCTTCCATCTTTATACCAGTCTCACAGACTGAGAATATGGTCTGCTTCCTTGGAACTGGTTTTGGTTGTTTTCCTTTCATGTGTCCTGGGCAGGCCACCTTCCAAGCCTGGCATCTGTCTTAAAGGGTGCTCTGCCCAGCAAGACAATCTCCAGGCCTCACATAACTCCTCACAGAAAATGTGTGCCCCTTTAAAGGACTCCTTTCCCTAACAACAGATACCGCAGGCCTCACCCTGTACCATCCGCCATCTACCTATTGGCAGCCGAAGTCAGACTCATTTACAGCCACATGTATCAGGAAGGGCCTTGGCACTTCTAAGGTTGGCCTGTCTCTTCTTTTCTCACCATGGAATCTAATGCTCCTATGTCCCATCTAGGAGATACCAGCAATACACATGTTCTTTCAGGAAAAAGGTACCTCTCATCGTGTACTCTGGTCCAGGCTGCGGGCTTCCAAAATATAACCCACAGGCCTGTATCTCTTGCGCATGGCACAATATCATATCTAGCACATACACAAGTACAAAGCACTTTGAGTCACATTCAAGATTCCAGGTTCATTTTGAGCAACAGAATTTTATATGAATTGGCCTGTAAGCACACATCCATGTTCAACAGGTTAAAGCCTGTCACTATAATTTACCAGCCATGAAACGCTGCCACCATTACGCTCCACCCATGATACCTGTGACAGGGACAATAGTGCCCTCTCACTTTAACGGTGCACTTGGTGCTTACCGCTTGGATCAAAACTAGGAACAGAACCTATCATTGAGATAACACCAGGCCTAGATCAATTCATGCACATGGATTAGTGTGTGTCATGACCAAAAAAGGAATCACTGGTATGCAGTTCACATGCAGGGTAGGGGACTCAACAATGCATCATGCAAGGGACATTTCTGTCCCAACACTAACAATAGACATCCTTACACCCACGGCATTACCAGAAAGTTGCATTAACCAAGGCTCCAGGCAAAAACAGCAAAATATAAAAATGCTAGAAAATTCCCTTATGGAATTGGAAGCCTCATATAGTGGAGGTCCTCGAATACTTACAGGTGATTTTATCCTAATCTGGCAAATCATTTTAGATTTGGCAGCCTGAGAACAACAGACATGTGCTGGGGCATTCCAATACAAATCTCTAAATATAGCTCTATCGATAAATTAGACCAAGGTCTCCTTCGCATCATAGATGCTCTTGGATATTGGGCACTCAATGGGTGCTGCCATGGGGACACTCCAATGTCTGCCACTAGAAATCTCACAAAGCAGAATCTGACTTGGACTATACCTTTGTAACTCTCTCTCTCTCTTCAACAAAACAGTGAGTTTCAAGATAACTCCATGATGTGAGAGAGACCATTCCCCTCATATTATTGGGATTAAGAACTCCAATAAGCTAATACAAGCATATAGTGTTACCGGCACACAAGACTCAAGCTGCCATAGGCAAAGGGTTAGGTGGAACCCCCTCTCATAGGCCTGTTATGAGAGTGGAAGCAGACTAGCACACCATTAAATTGAGACCTTGATGACCCACTTAAAGCATGGCAGAAGAACCAAGAAGAACTTAAAGCATACTTCCTAAAGCCTAATAAATGGTCCTCGCTGAGATCTTGACCTAGAAAACATAAAAAAACTTACTCAAATTCACAAAAGCTTCAACGACGAGAAATGGAAATGGAAATGAAAGCCATTAATTCCCATCTTGATTCCACACCTTAGCGTGAAACATTCAGATCCCAAGCTGATCAGAATGGGATAGAAATTGTGCAAGCTTGCAAAAGTAACAATGGCAAATCTCTCTGGCCTCTATTTAACTAACCTGATAGAGATTCAACAGCCATAAAAGGCAATAATGCTACACAAGAATCAAGGGTGAGGCATATTGAATCTCTATGCAAAAGCCAGGATCTAAATCTGCTTATGATGTATAAGAATCACCCTAGGATACCTTTGTCCTTTTCCCTGAATGAAATCAAAGGAAAAGCAGAGGAAACAGTGCACAAAGCCAAAGGGCTCCCCAGCTATAAACAAGCAAGATTGTGAGTTCTGGTGCAATTGTTATCATTCTTTATTCAATTTCTGTTTCTCTGACATAGTGATACCAGAATCATGGTGCAGTTCTATTTTTAACCAATTTACAAGAAAGGTTCCTTTGCCTTTCCCGACAGTGATCGTATGATTGCCTTTATGGATGTGGACTAGTTAGCTATTGGCCAAGTTGGAAGAATGGACGGAAACTTAATTGCATTTAATCATACAGGTTTTAGATCCAAATGTAGTACTAGAGATAACTTGTTCATGCTCTCGATGATTGCCGAGAAATATGTCATCAATAAAAAACAGCTTTTATATGCCTGTTTTTTTATTTCTTTAAGTCCTTTTACCATGTTAATCGTAATCTTCTATTGAGAAAGCTGGCTGGTTGGAACATCCCTGCAAACTTTTTATGCGCCATCCAACTTTTATACTCAATCAATTGGACCAAGGTCAAACTTGGCACTAATAATGGCTTGTAGTCCAAAATTAGAGTCAATAGGGGCTTGAAACAAGGGTGTGTTCTTGCCCCAATGCTTTTTGATCTTTTTTATATTAGAAGACTCAAGTCCACATTTAGATGCAGCCAAATCCCATTGCCAAGAGTAGGGTATTGTCAAATGACTTCATTACAGTATGCTGATGATGTAGTTTAGATGAACCTGACTGGAATTGGGCTACAGAGGCTATTAATCAATTTCCATACTTACTGTGTTGAAAATGAAATGGTTGTGAATCTCACAAAGACTCAGATTGTGATGTTCGGAAAGGGAGAGTGAAAAGAAAGGTAGCTGGTCCCTAGGTGGCCTGCCATTCCCAAAAAGTTCTTGCTGTAAATATCTCAGTATCTGGCTGCAGGATTATCTGTCTTATCATTTACATTTTAACTCATTAAAGTCAAACACTGCCTTCTTAGCTGAAGTCCTTCAATTCAAAGCCGCAAACTGCAAAGCCCAACTTTGGCGCCTCTACATATAGTGATAAAGGCCACGTTCATTCCAGCAATCAGCTGTGGCACAGAGGCCTTTCCGGGGAAGTTTGGGCCATTTCTCAATTCTGCAAAAGGTAAGTCATTTTGCCTTCTTTTCCGACTGCTTCACAATGCATATAGGTACAGTTGGAATTTAGCTTGCTTCATCAAGTACTAGTTCAACATGGTTCCTTACTTATGCATTTGTCACTATTAAGACTGCCCGACAAGGAGACATTGAGCTCTTGGATATGGACTGAAGTTCAAATTTCAATTCTGACAAAAACAAATAGCTGGATGTAGCTTTTGAGTTGGGCTTCAATGAGCAAGAGGTCGATGAATTATGGGAATCGCCACCATAGCACGACCTCTTTAAAAGATCTTTAAACAAACAAATAAAGAGGATTTCATGGAGAAGGGTCAAGAAAGATTTTAACAAAAAAAGTTCTGCATGGATGGTCATTAGGTCTTATAAACAACCCTATCTGCAATCAAGTTCCTACACCTGTGCTTTCGCCTGAGTCAAACTACAGATTGCCTGCCAAAATGGTCGTCGAAACATCTTTCATTCGAGTGCAGACTTTGTCATCAATATAAGGAAACTGTGACTCACATTGTATTGGTTTGCCCTAAGCTTCTTAGTGCACGTAAGACTTTGCTGCGAAAATTCTTTAATCACAACGTCATCAGAACATGTCACCATGTGATACTTTGTTGTTTAAAGGATGAATGTCCCCAAGTGATTGCAGCCTTCATAAATTTCATTATAAAAGCAGACAGGTTACTGTCTGCCAAAAGTCCAACAACAGCTGTAGCAATCAGTGGCAACCAGTCCAGCACGGATATGGGGTGGCAGGGCGGGGGTCTAAAAAAGATAAAAGAGAAAAATACACTTACCTCCTGCCGTGTCTCTCCCACGTCATCTCTCCTCCGCGTCGGGCCAAAGTCACTAAACAGGAAGCACATCCAGGCTCCTCTGAGCCAATCACAACGCTGCAATGCAGCATCGCAATTGTTCTTAACACCGTGGATCTGCGCTCAGACTGGGACTGGGGGCTTGAGCATGTTCTCCACCCAGGCTGTAATGCAGCCTGAGTGGGGAACATGCTAGGAGCGCATGACTGTTTAGTCTGCCCTGTTGGACTGGCCAAAGCATCATGCAAACTTCAGTGTTCCACCACTTCTTCCCCTGCCTTGCTCTGTGAGCAGAAAATCCCCGCACTGCCAAGCTGCAGAAGAAGGACAAAATAAAATGATAATAACATCAAGTTATCATTTTATTTTTCCTTTCTTTCACTACTTCAAAGCAGTGAGGCGACGCTCCTCCGCCTTAGCGGAGGAGCCGCCACTGGTAACAATATGAAGAAGGTACGATTAAATGTTTTTGTCTGATGCCATTCAATGCCACCATTGCACTGTATAGTGAACTTTGCACTGTTACCACTCCCCTTTATACTTGGTATCATGGAAGTGACATTAAAAGACTGAGAAATTATGAGAAATAAGAGAATACGAGGTGACACTACTTCCTAGGAAGGATGCGATGAGCAAGTGGTCTAGCCTGATTCTGTTCAATTTCATTTTTGCACTTTATAGCAAATTTTGCACTGTCACATCAGCACTTTACATCTGGTATTATGAAAGAGGTAATTGAAGGCATTATCAGAAAGGATTACCCATGTTAGGATAAAAGGTATTTGATGTGATACTGCTGCCCATGTAAGGAAAAGGGGGAGGAAATTCCACCCACAGTAGAGCATGATCTTCTATCCGCACTAGGTAGCACATATTTGTACAGAGACTTTTGGGCGATATGAATATCATGCATTTTTAAGGTAAATAGTGCCCGTCCATCATGATTGCTTACTCTGTATGAGCACTTTATATGGGCAGGTATGCACCAATTATCTGTACGGCTGTAGGGGACGTCAGAAGCTCTTGGGTGGATGGTTTAACAGTACAATTAAACTCAGAAAACAAGTATACAACCTTTGGCTTAACCTCCTCCCCGGTTTTGAAATTTTATGCAACATTTTAGGTTTATAACAAGTTCCTGGATAATGCATTACATTATTTTTATTTCCGTAATTTTATGATGTGCAATCCAGATTCTTCGGATCGTTCTTGCCTCATGCTTCCAGCTGTATAGATATTTAGGGGCCTTTACAAACTTACCTGTCACCCTTGGGTGCTGAGCACTAGATCTGTATATGTAACATCAACCTGAAATGTAGGAATATGTACGCTTCTGTTGTTTGTATACGTAATGTTCCAGATTAATTGATTTGAACTGATGTGACTGGGCTGCTGTGTATACTTGCATTCTATGTTGGATGTTGGAAACATTCACTGTTGTAAAGCGCTCTGACTCAGATGCTTTGTAAGGACTTGTTATCTTTGATGTGAACATTTAGGGGTCGATTCCGATGTTGTTCGGAAAGCATTCCTACCAAATTGTTTTCAGAATTCTTTCCAGACAACTCGGATCGGGAGAGTCCAACAGAGAGATTTGGATGTATCTGGATGCCTCCAGATATGATTCAGCCGGACTCCCATTGTGGGAGCTAGTGTTCCAAACGAGAACACAGGTTCCCATTGAAGAAAGCGGTGGCTGGGGAAATCCTTGCATCCTGTGACAGTCACCCCATGGTGCCTGCCACAATGTGCATGGTTGGAAAGGGGGGTCCCATGGGTACGCGCACGGGCCCAAATTGGAATGCCCCGGTGAAGGGGGGCATGCTATGGGCCCTCAAAGGCAGATTCCGGCAGCGATTTGTTCCAGAGAAACCGAATCGGAACGACTGTCGGAATCGGTCATCATACTCGCTCGCTTGGAAACAGAGTCCATAGAGCTGTAATATTCGGCTCTATAAGACGCTACCTGTCTGAATGTCTTTCGGAAACCGATTCGGACAGCTCTACCAATTTCCAAGCATTGTAATCAGTCGTTGGGAAGTGTGTGCGATTCGGTCGGCAACAAGAGTTCCAGATCAGAATCGGCAAACCCAAATCTAATTCGGAGCCCTTCCGAACGACATCGGAATCGACCCCTTACTATTGTAAAGCACTGTGATACCTTTTGAGTCTAGCTAGTGCTACATAACATTCTTTAATAAATAGTCAGTCAAATAAATAAATACATTGTTTTTAATTCATTGTTTTGTGCTGTATAAAGTAAAGGTTCTAAATGACTGAAATAAATCTATCTATCTATCTATCTATCTATCTATCTATCTATCTATCTATCTATCTATCTATCTATCTATCTATCTATCTATCTATCTATCTATCTATCTATCTATCTATCTATCTATCTATCTATCTATCTATCTATCTATCTGTTTTAACAATTATGTTGTCACTCGTGATGCCATTAATACAAAGTGCTGAGTCATGCTTGCATTGAGAGACCCAAATATTTGTATTACCATAAATAATGGCTTTCTACTGTTAGTCTTGGAACACTGATATAGCCAGGACAGTGTGCCTAGTGCTAATATACTTGAGCTGAGAGTAGCTATCAGTATACCAAGGGTGAGTCACAGAAAATAAGATATTTGAGAAGAATTTCTGTAAATTGTGTTGAAGATTTCTCCAGTTTCCCCAAGTAATTAACAGACATTGATCTAAAAGGGTGCATCAGTATGGCACTTCTAGGCACAATAAAACATACTACTGGCCAATTATTTTTGTTCTCAAGAGGTCCAGCTCGTGCCCCTGCGGCACAGTTTGTGCCACCACAGACGAAAAGCAAGGATCTGCCAGTCCATCTTGGCCTCACCCATTATTAAGCATTTTTTTTTTTTATAGAGCGCAACAGCTACCCCAAATAGGAGTGTCCCGGCGAATGAGACAATCACCTGGAAAATACAATGCCATGACTTCCTTGAATGGGAAAACAAACAACTTCAGATATGTTTCTGCTTATGTGAATTGAAGTTAGCGTTTCAAGGCGACTGCCAAATGTGATTTTATAAAGACCTACAAAGTTGCAGCGAAGTGCTCTAACAGCACATACTTCTCAAGTACAGTTATTAATGTAACATTTTAATACAGACCACATTCATTTCCTTACTAGGAATTACATTCTATGAATTCACTTTGCTGTCACAAAAACGTAATTTCCTTACACCGTGTAGAGATCGTAAATAGTGCTAAGTTAGCTACAACAGCCAAAATAAAGCTCAATTTTCCAATAGCATCAACTGTTTTTAGCAGTCTTGAAACTATGTGAGACTTTCCATCTCTATTGACCCTGAATGAAGGTCACACTGGCACATTGTGTCTTTGATTGTCTCACTCCCCGCTGAACACCCCACACAGTGAATTGTAGGGTGCTGAAGTATTCGATGTACCTCTAGATGCACTCGCAATAGATTAATTTAACAAGGAATTTCCAAACATGCATTGACAAAGTTAACTGCTCTGACTCGTGTAAAGTAATACATTATACTAAACATTAATTAAAAATAAAAATGCCCGTGAGGGTGTTTTGTATTGCTAATTAATATTTGAAAAATTATATGGTTACATTAATTAATGAACATATATTGTGTTAAGTGAATGCGTTGTAGCACTTTATTTTATTAGCTGTAGGTTAATCATTAAAGTTCTTTTACAATTTTATTTTGCATACAAATATTTGGGTTTTTTCCCCTTAAAAATGTATGAGCGTTACTAGTTTTCCCTATACTTTCTCATAGGATGATCTTCACCATGGTGGCGGAGATCTCCTCAACTTCATACTTATGAATTCGGACTTAGATGTCTCAATCCCCAGATCTGAGAGGATGGAGGCATGTAGATCTACAATAGGAAAAGGTGAATTGAACTAAAGTGTATATTTACACCTAGATGCAGAAGTTGGTGCACATATGAATACATTTACTCATGTAAACTTACCTTTTTCAATAGGCCCACATTTGGCACAGCTTGGAAACAGTAGGGTTTCCTCACACATGCTGTGCAGATACAGTACAAACAAGCCGTGAAAGCTTCACTGATATGAAGACTGGTAGTAGGAGCAGGAGTGCAAATGTCCCTTGCATATACATGAAGTGCAGTAACAGAACAACTCTCTCTCTCTGTTTCCCCAGTATGTATTGGTAAAGCTCTGCAGTAACTGTGGGTTTGCCCTGGGTTTGGCAAGTGTTGGGGAAAGGCTTTGGGGGGCGGTGAGCACTACAAAAGAGAGGATGGGCCACACACACACAGACACACGCACACACACACACGCGCACACACACACACACACACACACACACACACACACACACACACACACACACACACACACACACACACACACACACACACACAAAGCCAATACAGCACTAGCATCAGCAATACAAGATTAACTCAGGCAGCAGCTGTGTAAGCATCAATCAGTATATAACTTATAGAAGCAGGAGTAGTACCAATGCACTGTATCCACATCTCTGGCAAGGCCTCGTATAGAGTACTTCATTAACATCTTGAGGCCTCCTCTGGAGTGTTGTGCCCAGTCCTGAAAGCTTCATCTTGAGACATCGTCTTCTGTATTGCATCTAATTCTGGTGGAATAAACTGGAGCATTGCACAAAGTGCCAAGAGCCCTTTCAGGGGATTGGACCCTGTTCCCAAACCTCACTTGACGTATTATAATTGCTTTTCATGATTGCATCTGTCATAGGATAGTTCTGTAGGGCATTGCTAGACAGTTCTGTCTAATTCTGTAGGTCCCCTTTGTTGCTTTGCCAACAGTTGCAGAGGCTCATCGAGTGTATTGTTGTTCAGATCCTTAGTCAACCCTTTCTGTCTAGATCTGGACACCTTATCTGGAGTACTGTATTCCTTTCTGGTGGTGTTTGCTGCAGCATTGTGCCCAAGTCTGAAGGACTCATCTAGAATATTGTGTGCAGTTCAGGAGGCCTTGTCTGGAATGTTGAGCCTGTGCTAGAGACTTACTCTTGAAAACGGTGTCTACCTCTGTCACGTTAAGTCCATTAAGCAGGCTTCATCTAAAGTAGTGTATCCAATACTACAGGATAACCTTGTCGTAGTCCTTTGCATTCTATATGTCACATCTGGAGTATTGTGTTTTAGTTCTAGAAGTCACCTTTGGCATTCTGTGTTAAGATCTATTGGCCTCCCACAATGGACTATGTGCAGTTCTGGAGGCCTCGCCTATATTCTTGTATCCTTTTGGAATACGACAAATTTGCTGCTGTAAGCCACACAAGACATACTGAGTCCAGGTCTAGAAGCCTCTTCTGGAGTATTGCATCTCATTTTGGAGGGGTCATTTGGAGTATTATATCCAATTCTGTGGGTATCTTCCAGATCATTGTGTGGAATTCTCTAGGCCTCTACTGAAGTATTGTATTTCGTTTGCAAAACTTCACTTGGAGTACTGTGTCCTGTTTTGAATGTCACTTGTGCTCTTTTGTGACCGGTTCTGGATTCATCTATTACATATTGTGTCCAGGGCTTGGGCCACATCTGAATGATTGTCTCAAGTTCTGAGGAATGCATTCCGATTATTGTGCCCACGTCTAAACATCCCATTTAAGAGAGTGGTTATGTTAGTGAGTTGAGCAAGGTGGTGAGTGGGCAGGTTAGTGGGTGATGGGCTGAGTGGATGGTGAAGTGGGTGGAAGGATTGAAGGAAGAGGGTGACTGGGTCAAAGGGTGAGTAAGTGGAAATGTGAGTGGGTTGCAGGTGAGTGTGAATGTGTATAGATGTGCAAAGGAGAGTATAAAAAGGTGGGGAAAGGATGGATTTTTAATGGGTGGGTAGGTGAAAGAATAAATGGATTAAAGAGGGGTAGATGGATAAGTGAAAGGATGGTTAGGTCTGTAGTTTGATTTTGGACTTTATTATCCGATATCGCTAAGGGATCAAAACGCAGTCAACATTTGTGATTTATGAACCCTAATAGTCAATATTATGTTTTATAGGGTTGTACGCCCAAAAACTAAATGTGACTCACCAATATGAGCATAGTACTGTGTGTGTCACATTTCAGCACCAAGCAAGTTTTCTCACTGACACAAAAATTGGAAGTTATATTTTTTTAAATTATTTGTAAATTCTCGATTATGTTTGATATTAAAACTTGTTTATAAAATATACCTTCATATTTTGTTAAATTAGGAACCCTTGTTCTTTTATAGATAGTAATAATCCAAGGTCCATGATGGGTCATCCTTGATCGTTCTTGGGAAGTTTATGGAAATATTGGATGATTAGTTTATTTGCTCCTAAGGAGTCCAGCTTCCTGCCTTTACTAAATGACCAGCTGGTATTTGTTGAGGGCAGGAGTAATGATTCTTAGAGGATCTCATAGGTTTTAAACACTGGCAGTGGGTGGGGGAAGAATGGATGCAATGACTTTTCTGTATAGCCTTTTTACACGACATGAAGACCTTTTGTGAGATTTCCACCTTTGATAAAATGAGTTGGTTAATGATGGAAGACTGTTGTTTTCTTTAAACAAGATAATGTCTCTAACTGAATAGGAATGAGGGAAAGTTTAGGAAAGATTTAAGTGTGTTCTACCTTCTTAACCAAGGTCAATTAATTATGCTAGATGCGACCGGGTAATTGAATACTTTCAGATCCAGTGGCCATGCCACTAGAGCCTGAAAGGTTCTGTTCGCCTCTGTGACTCCGATTTTGATCGTGCCGCATCATAGTTTCAGGCTGTCTTAAAAATGTCTTTGAAACAGTTATTTTCTTACCCTTATGTAACTTAAATTCAGTCTGGTGCAAGTGGGAGATGGAACAAATAGATTGTTGTGAGATCTGATGGGCGAAATACACTTAAGTCACTTTATGTTGCAGTCTGCAAACAATACTCAGTACATTAGAAGGTCTAAAACCAAAGGCAACATGCCCAACTCACCTTCCGCCACCTTCTCCTGAAATCTACTCCTTGTTTCATTAAGCACACAATATGTCAACAAGTTGAAGACAAATCGTAATATGTGTTGAGTGTGGAAAAGCCTCCTTTGTGGTTGGCTGATGCAAGTCGGTCAGTCTTTCTGCCACATCGTCAGGTGGCAAAAGAAATGTTGGGCTGCAACAAACAACAGGCAGGCTCACAAGCACCTAGACACTGACACAGCCTGCCACACACCCACCAGCTCCCTGAGGGGAGGTCACACTGATGCTTCAGTACAGAGTACGGTTTATAGGAAACTTAGCCCTTCAGCCTAGAAGAACAGCTAGGGTGATATACCAAGATCAAAGCCACCTCCACTGAAGGGGTTCCAAGAGAGCATGCTCTGCCAGTGGCCAACAGTGCCAGCTAGTGGAGATCCATGGTCAGTGGCTGTGAAAGGCCTGAAAGGTCCGAAAGAGACCTGAAGTCAGGAAAATATTCTAGGAGACTGATGATTACTAGTTTGCAGGAAAATCAACGTGACTGGAGGGATCCAGGAAGAACATGGAGGCAACCATGAAGAGATCATTTCACCAGCTTAGATGTCAGGAATCAGCGTCTGCGCTTTGGCGCTTCAGCGTCATGTGTCATAGATGGCACAAGCACAGCACAGCTATTGTTATGGCTTAATGTTCAAATCTAGATGTTACATGTGATGTGGCAAATGACAGGGACTTTGGAGATGATAATTCATTCCAACATCCGCTCATCTCGATCTCCCCAAAGTTTGGCAGAAATGTAGATGATTCAGATCATTTATCAAACAATGAAAGTGCAGAAACCTAATTGTATGATCTCCAGTTTCATTTGGAACAACAAAAACCCACGCAACCCATATTCTAAACTCGAATGGGCCTTATTTATGAGAAGTGTTGCATCACAGCGACCAAGCAGCGATGCAACACTTCTCAGTGCACCCTCCTTGTGACACCATTGATGCGCCGTATTTACAGTACGGTGCATCATTTCACAAGGAGTTACAGATACGTCAGTATTACTGACGTATCTGTAAGCGCAAAAGTGACGCATTGCTGGGGTGTGTCTGAAAACAGACGCAACTCCAGCAATGTGTCCTTTCACATGGTGCGAGCCCTATGTGAAAGGGCCTGTGTCATCCTTATGCCTGCCATTTTTTGCCTGCCAGGTTTTGACGCAATAGCGTCCTAGAAGTGGCCCACTGAAATCTTATAGATTTCAATGCGCCACTTCTACGAGGCTTTGATGTGAGGGAACGCCCACTCAGCATACATTATACCTGCCACAGGTACAAAGTAGCTCAGGGGTTTACGAAGTGACACATCTCCTTAGATGCGTCTCTTTGTAAATATGGGGCAACCTGGCGCATTATTTATGCGCAACGTGCCACATTATTTACGCTGCCACAGCATCACAAAGAGTTATGCAAAGGCGGTGTAAATTTAACGCAGGGCTTCATAAATAAGGCACCAATGTTTCTAAGCCCAAAAATGGCAGTGGTTATCACAGTAATGCACATTTTAATGAAGTGTACAAGTAATATCTCAAAGTAAAACAATAATTCATCCTCTAATAGATATTGGAAAGGTATAGAATGCACCGAGGGAATGACATTGCTATTCTAATTTCTTTACCACCATATCTCAGAAAGCTGGCAATAATTCTAGAAAAAGATAAAGCTAGGAAGAATGAGATAACGGAAAAAGGTCTGATTAGTTGAAGAAGTCCATTGTACAGTCTGAGATAATGTGCTATTATTTATGCATGATGAAATCATTTCCTGCATCAACACTTTACTATGCTACTCCTAGACAAAGAACATTTGATCTAAAAAGAAGTTAAGTTGTGTTGGAGATGTTTATTTGCACACAACATCATAGTCCATAAACTAGGATAATTAAGTTATTTTAATATTGGGAAAAATCCAAACGAATAGGTACAAGTTATATCACAAATACGTTTAGCTGACAAGCGAATTTTTTAATGCTTAGTGGCCTCTGGAAGCTGAAGGCCAGGAATAGGTTGTCAGCAGGATAGTTAGTGCTACATAATTTAGTTATGAAAGTATGGAACGCCTCGGAATTACCTCGCTTAGAAGAATAGCGCGTGGGGATTTTTAAACTGTGTGCATCACAATAAAGTAACAAATATCTAATTCACCGTTCATCAAAGGAAGGGATAAAATGAGTAGATAAAGCAAAACATTCTTAGGGTGCGTGAGCAAAAGTGCCCTGTAAAAGAGGTTGGACTCAGATAATACTATTCAAATCACGAATCGTAATATTTATACTTCCTGTGTTCATCTACAATCTGAGTGAAACAATAAGTTATGGCTGTTTAAACAACAAGCACAACTTTTTAAAAGATACAAATTCTGACCTCTGCAAGACACTTCGGTATCTCCTGGTGATTGGTTCTGGCCTGGGGTTTTTGCATGCTGCAGGTTTTATGCCTCCCTGACAAGATTGTGCCATTCTGACTCTCATCTTGTAGGGAGGGAGTTTTTGTTCACGAAGAAAGGGAATATGTGGAATGGAGACTTTGAGAGTAATTTGTGTAATGAAATGGGAGGCTGCTGTATAGAATTTAGGAACCTGGTTTGTCTCTGGGCTGGTCTCAAAACCTGGTTGAAAATTGCGCACATACTTTTGCGACCTGTCCAACATTTTGCGCTACAACTGATCTACTAACCAGTATCACTGCAAACTATGGGGCAGATTTACAAGCCCCTTGCGTCACTTTTGCACCGTCGTTGCGTCACTTTTGTGACGCAGCAGCAGCGTAAAAGTTGCGGCTCATTTACAACGTGACGCATCTAGGGAGATGCGTCACGTTTTGAAGCCCTGCGCCACATTAAACCTGCGTCAGGTTTAATATATGCAGGGTGGGCGTTCCGTCGCAGGAAGCCCCGTAAAAGTGACGCAGTGAAATCTACAAGATTTCACTGAGTCACTTTTACGTCCATGCTGCGTCAAAACCCTGCGCCTGCTTGAAGCAGGCGTAAGGAGTGACTCAGCATGTTAGGCATAGGGCGCCCCTGAGCATTGCTGCAGTTGCGTGACTTTCCCGTCAACAGATGCGTCAGAATTTCTGACGCATCTGTCAATCCTTGCGCCATGGTGCGCCGTATTGTAAATACGGCGCATCCATGGTGATGCAAGGGTTTTGCATGTTGGCGCAGGGAAAGTGACGCATCTCTACAGATGCGTCACTTTCTTGTAAATCTGCCCCTATGTATTCATTATAAGGCACAAAGCCTCCTATCTTATGAATATTAAGGATGCTTGTTGCTTTTTTCGACCCATAGCAGTGGAACTGCAAGTTTTTCAGGCTCGGAGCTCTCTTTAAGTGAGGCCTCTAACGCTTACCACAGAATCAGCACAGTTGTCAAACTCTCTACAGAACTCTTTAGATCTATGTTTAATTTCAAGGCTACTGTTTAGTTCTGTAGTTGTGAACCAGACACCATATTCATTACAGCATTATGTGCACCGATTCCAGTTTTACAGGGCACTCAAATATTTGTGTTTTGTGATATGCCATCGAGCAGTCTAACACTCTGTAAGAGAAACAAAAGAATCATAGTTTAAGTTCGTCGAGGGCTCTCTGAATGTCTTAAAGGTACACGTTTGTGCACTGAATCCCAATTCTAATTTTACCCCTCACAGCGACAGCCTGGTCCGTGCGTAGTTTTCCAGATAAACTGGTTCAACCAGGAAGATAATAAAATGGGCTCATGGTTGTTTATTAACTCTCACACTCCAGCAGAGGCATGCCATTTCAAGTGTTCAAACTCATATGGAAGTTACAGCAGTCAAGTTCACAATCATCATCAGTGAGATGACAAACATTATGCTAGTGTCAATTTGCCTTTCACCTCCAAACCACTTTAAGACCTTGGGCTGGATTTATCAAGGGCTTGCATTGCCCTTGTGTCACACAGGGTGACACAAGGACAACGCAAGCTCTTAAATGAGATTTACTATGCCATGCAGAGCCAGCTTGCGTGCCTTTGAGTGGCATAGTAAATCTAGAGCAACGTAAGGCAGCGCAGGTCGCTGCCTTGCATTACTCTGCCCTGGGAAGGCATTCCATGTGTGGAGCATGGGTAGTCCAATGCATCCACCCATGGTTTTTGGCGATTTCCAGATTTACTCACACAAGTGAACCTGGTAATGCGTCAAACTGCTATGTCTTCCCATGGGGAGGCATAACGAGGAGCAATAGGTTTATTTTTCCTCGTTTTTAACACTTTTTGCATGTGCTGCATTCTGCAGCATACATAGAAAGAGGAAAAAGCCTCAGAGGATTGTTTTTGTGCAGGAAGGTGTCCCTTCCTGCACAAAAACAATCCTTGCTAAAACGCAGGCACCCTTACACCACGACTCAAGGGTGTCTGCCTTGGCGTTGAGCAGCCAAAAGTGTGCTAGCAATGAGGGAGAGCAGCAATGTGCCATATCTTAGTAGATATAGTGCATTCCTGCCCTCTCCATTTGAAGCAGCACAGCGCAGAAAGTTGTCTTGCTGTGGTGCATTGCACCAAATATTAGTAAATCAGCCCCCTTATTGCAGTAAAAATGGCTGCAAACATTTTTTGTGCCCATTTGTAGTTCAAAACTACTACACAGCACATGTGCTGTCAGTTGCAAAGCATATTGTGGCTTACCAAAAACATGGTTGGGCGAGGAACCTGCCCATTGCTTACCACTGGTTGGCTTTTGTGTCACTCTCATTTGCCTGATTGTTATTAATGTCCTAGCTTGTCAAAATGGTGTTTGTCCCTTCCTTGGAGCATTTCCTCAGAGAGGGAGACAGAGAAAAAGATCACAGAAGACTAGAGTCTAGGTACATTCTAGAAATGGATTGTAAAGAACCACGGGGGCTCAGCATAGGTGAAGAGCTCTTTGTGCATCTGTATCCCGTAATGTTCGAATAAGTAGCTGCTAGCTCTTTAGACCATTTGTAGAAGGTTATTGTTGTTTTTATATTTGATTTTAATATATTGCATACCCACTTTCTGTTTTTCCTGAAGGAAAAGATTGTATGCATTGCAGCTTAAGAAGTAAAGTACTGGCATAATAAGAGACTACTTCTACTGGAGAGTCACAGCATCAGTGCTGGTTGGACCATTTTTGGAATTTATATAAAAGGAGTTAAATTGATTAATTGAAATGGAGGTTATAAAGATATACTATTGCTTAAGGTATTTGATGAAAGAAGTAGAATGTGTAAGGTGGTCACAGCCCACGGGGGTACTACCGGTAAATTGGGGAAATGCATACAGAGCAACTTACACAGAGGGACATGAATTAATCTAAAATATGAATTTGGCAAAAATATTGTTTGTAACTATTGTATATAGTGTAAGTGGAGGGTAAAAGCCCACTGGGGCGGAACTAAACCAACATCGCAATGTATGGACCCATTTACAAAAATGCATGTTTCTAAATAACTACTGAAAAGTTTGTAAACAAAACAAAATGATGAATGAGCACACATAGAGGCATAAGCACAGATAATAATATGATGTAATATTATTAAGGCAACAACTGTGAAAAGGAGTAAAAAGATTATTTTATTGTTGCTGCACCATAAGAATTAATGCAAATAGAGCTACTAAAAAATGGCGGTAGAAGTGATATGCATTTCTTAGTCCTTTCTTACCGTTGATACATTGATGTTAAATATGATGATGAGAGAAACGGTCAGTGTCATGACCAAGGTGCAGGGAAGCACGAAAGTGCGTTGATGTCTGATTTCCACCTTGTTGCAGGTGAATAAATTTGAATTTCTAACTCGCACCGTAGAATTTTGGAATCCTCTGAAGGAGGGAAGCTGTTCTGTGCATATATATAAATTCACAGAAAAAACCATAGGTTTCAGGCACGTTATAGTTAGGAATTGGCATTTAAAAAACCTCAGAAATTCACTGAAAAAACCATAGGTTTCAGGGGTGTTATAGTTAGCTGGACTTTTCACTTTTACAAAACCATTGAAATTCCCCCGTTATAGTTAGTTCAGCTAACTATAACTCGCGCGCCCGCAATGCACTGCTGATGACGTCACATATTACATCACTCATGACATGGTCAGTGACATCACTCATGATATCACTGATGACATCTCAAATGACATCACTGATGACATCACTGATGACATTATCCAGTGAATGTGTGTTTTTCTGAAAATTAAATATGTTTTATATATGTATATCTCAAGGTCGATGGAAGAATAAATGGCTTAGTGAGTAATGTTTAAATATATCTGTATCAGTCTCTCACTTTGTGTATAAGTGGCTGCATGGGTTGGTGAGTAGCTACATGGGTGTCTATATAGGTTATTAGTTGGTTTTTTGAGTATCAGTCTGAGTGTCTGCATGGTTCGGTGGGGGTATTACGTAGTGCATAGGTGCATGAATGAGTGACTCACTGTTTGTATGTGTTGAAGACAGCATGTGCGCAGGACTGTATGGGTGGATGAGTGTGTGCATGGGTGTGTTAGTGAGTGAATGACTGTCTCAATAGTGTCTTTATGTGTAACTACATATGTTTTAAACTAGTATATGTGACTATTGGTGTATATAAGTGAGTATATGTGAGAGTGAGAGATTGAAAGAGTTCCTGTATGAATAAGTATGTGTTTCTATAAGTGATTGTTTAAAAGACTAAGTATGTGTAAGTTTCTGTAGAAGTAAGTGTGGTGGTGTGTGTATAACTGTATATGCAAGTAAATGTATGTTTGATTCTTTATTAGCATGAGTGACTATGTGTGTGAGTAACTCTATGGATGAGTGGCATTGTGTAACAGGATGTATAGGTGTATGAGTACATATGATGAGTGAGTACATGTATGAGTGACTGTATAGGATTGTTGGTGAATGAGTGGATGTGTATGTGGATCTTAGAATTATTGAAGAGGTTGTTGTAACTGGTATTGGTATGTCCATTGTTTTGAAAATTTTAGTCTCTATTTTTGAATGTGTGTATCAAAGGTTATATTAGGGTGAGAGGAGGTCTGCCACTCTATCACAAGGATGATGTCATCAGTGATGTCATCAGTGATGTCATTTGAGATGTCATCAGTGATGTCATGAGTGATGTCACTGACCATGTCATGAGTGATGTAATATGTGACGTCATCAGCAGTGCATTGCGGGCGTGAGAGTTATAGTTAGCTGAACTAACTATAACGTGGGAATTTCAATGGTTTTGTACAAGTGAAAAGTCCAGCTAACTATAACACCCCTGAAACCTATGGTTTTTTCAGTGAATTTCTCAGGTTTTTTAAATGCTAATTCCTAACTATAACATGCCTGAAACCTATGGTTTTTTCTGTGAATTTCAAAGGTTTTTTAAATGCTAATTTCTAACTATGCCTACAGAGATAGGACATGTGAAGAAAGAAGAAAAAATGCACAGAAAGAAAAAAAAGAAGTGCATAAAGAAGCAACAGAAGTCCTCAAAGACGAAGAAAAGTGCAGGAAGAAGGATAACGTGCAGAAAGAACAAAAAGAAGAGCAGAAAGAAGCCTTGTTGCAAAATCATCCTGTACCCTCAACTTTTTCAGACGGATACTGGTGGTAACTGAGTCTGACTAACCAGTCCTAGAGCCAGTGCTATGTTAAAAGACACTTAGAATACAGTGAAAACACCTACATACACTAGGGAACATTATGCGTTGGGGTCGCCCTGTGATTAGCATGACCTCCTCTGTAAGCCCCTAGTATATAATATGGCAGGGGGATTAAAACTACCTCTTAAAACAGGCCATAGGGCGTTTTTGCACATGTTAACTCAGGCCCCGTCCCCTCCCTTCACCACTGTGTAAACATGCCCTGTGTCCGTTTTTAGTTGGGAGATTACGTTCATTTGAATCCTGAGGGTCCCTAGGGTCCAACTAGCCCACTAGGTACCTCCAGTAAGTGCCAAAGAGCTGCGTTGCAGAGAGGTGTAAAAAGTGGCACGGCCTGGACCACCTCTCTGCAAAGCAGCTCAGTGGCGCTTACTGGAAGCACTTGGTGGGCTAGTTAGCCCCCAGGGGCCCTCAGTATTGAAGGGAAATTATATCCCCAATTTAAAACGTGCCATAGTGCGTGTTTGCACACGTCACCTCAGGCCCCGTCCCCTCCCTTCACCACTGTGTAAACGCGCCCTGTGGCTGTTCTAAGTTGAGAGATTAAGTCCCCTTGAATCCTAAGGGTCCTTAGGGTCAAACTAGACCACTAGGTACCTCCAGTAAGCGCCACAGAGCTGCGTTGCAGAGAGGTGTAAAAAGGGGCTTGGCCTCAGAACACCTGTCTGCAGCGCAGCTCCCTGGCGCATACTGGAGATGCCTGTTGGGCTAGTTGGCCCTCAGGGACCCTCAGTATTGAAGAGGAATTATTTCCCCAACTTACAACTCGCCAGGGGGCGCGTTTGCAGAGTGCTGCAAGGAGGGGGCGTGGCCTCCGGCACGATGCCAGTCTTTTATTTATTTAAATTTTTTAAGAAGGGGGGCTGTGTGGTTCCCCTTCCTATTCTAATGTATTGGCCCTGATGACCCCATCCCCCAGGGCCTGTCTCCTAATTATATTTTTTTGACCCCAATCCCCAGGGCCGGCCACTGTTTTTTATTATTTTTAAAAAATATATATTTATAGACACACCTAGGACATGCTGGACAAACCGTACGTACCTATCACCATGACGATTTACGTGATATTCATTAAAAGGCGACTATGCATACAATGAATCCACGTGGAATGTATTTACACCGCTAGTGAAGCTCTGACATGTCTGATGCCCTACCGTGCCTAATCCCGGTAGACACCCTTGTCGTTTATTTATACAAACATGGGTAGCTATTGACGGGCACATTTAATACACATGCACACCAAGCCATTCAAAGGGGATTCGACAAAAATTCGACCAAAACTATGCAAGTAAAACCCCCTCACGGTTAATAAAACACACATCCACTGCCGGATGTGTAATACTTTTTATTTTACTCTCTGGAAAGGGGACGAACATCACTTGAGAGTCACAGTGCGCTCCTGGCAGAGCCCAATGCTGTGTTACACCCACCATTACCTGCTGAGTGCCACACACCTCTGTGTTGTGTTCCACTAGCTACTGCATATGCTATGACACTCTCTAGCCCATGTGCACTGTAACACCACCCCATGAATATGTCATGCCACACTTGTCTTCGCACGGGTTATATTGCCCCATCTAACGTGCCTTCCTCGATGCCTATGTTATAACGCACAGTGCTATGCCATACATATTACAATCTGGGATCCATATCTTTGTCACAGTGCATATGCAACGTTACACTCCCCAGCACATATTTTATATTACAACTTTAGAGACTAGTTAGGTTACACAACACTGCCCTGTGCATATTACACTCCAAGGCGCATATCGCATAGCACGCGCTAGTGCCTGTGCTATCTCGCGCTCTCCAATGAATCTGTCATTGCGCACAATGTATTCCATATTATATTTCACGCCCGGTTTATCTTATATCACACTTTTTGGTGCATAGTTTATACCATACACTATATCTAGTTTTCATTTTCAATCGTGCTCTCAGGACTATGTTCTATATAACACTGTGTTCACCTACCCTTTTCATGGGCATTACATTTTGCGATAGGGGGTGGAGGGTCAGGGGGTGTTTCTGCCAAGTGAGCCCGGAGTCACAGTCACAAACATCCTCTTCTTCCTGAATAAAAGTGAGATTATGCTGCATACTTGTTTATATTTTAAGTAGTTTGCACAGACACACGTTTTAAAAACAAGAAAGTTCCTAATACCCGCCTTCTCTGAACAGTTAGCTTGCTGCCCCATCCCCCTCCTCCCTATCCTCTGTTGTGTGAATCCATGGGCTAGCCTCCTCCCTCCTTCCATGCATGGTCTGATGTGCTGCCACTGCCCTCAATTTAGTATGATGTACCAGTCCACTCCTCCTGCCCTCCATTGCCCAATTCTATGCCCCATCATTGACCTCCTGCTTAATCTCTGTGCTTAGCTTGCTGCCCCTATTCTCCTTCCCCCTGCCCTCCGATGTCTTTGTGCATGCCCCTGCTCCATCCTTTTTGCCCACCATGTTCCATGGACCTGCCACTCCTATCTACTCTGAGTGTTCTGTTGAGCTGTCACTCCCTTCCCACCTGCCTAGCATTGTCAGATGACTGTAACCTGTCCCTGCCACCTCCACCCTGCCTGTCCACATGCCATGCCCCTATCCTCTTCCTCCTGTCCTACGTGGTCCATTGTACTGCCACACCCTTCTGCCCTCCCTGGTCTGTTGTGCTGCAACTGCTCCTCCAGCCTGCCCCGTGCGGTCTGTTGTGAGGCCCCTTCCCCTGAACTTTCTTGTCTGTGCACAGGTCCTGACCCTCCCTTCTATCCTCCATCGTCCTTTGTGCATGCCCCTGCACCCTCCTTCTTGCCCATCATAGCCATTGTGCTGCCACTAACCCTCCCACTTGCCATGCATGGTCTTCTGTGCTGCCATGGCCCCTCCCACCTTCCCTGAGAGGTCAGTTAGCTGCCCCTGACCCCCTTCCACCTTCCCTCCATGGTCTGTGTGTATGCCATCACAGTCTCACTGTTGCTCTTCATGGTGTGTCTTGCTTCAAGTGCCCATCCTGCCTGACCTCCATGGCTATCTTGCTGCTCCTGCCCCCTTGCCCCCAGCCCTCTGTTTACATGTGCAGACCCCTACTCCCTCCCTCCTGGCTTGTCTGTTCCATTGTAATGCCCCTGATCCGTCCCTCCTGCCCTTTATGGTCTGTTATGCTGCAGCTTTCTCTCCTGTCTGTCCATTATGGTCAGCTAGCTACCATTGCCTCTTGCCCCTCTGTTCTCTGTTGTCCATGTGCATGGTCCTGTCCCCTCCCTCTTGCTTTCTATGGATTGTTGTGCTGCACTCCCGTCCCGCATGCCCTGTGTGGTGTATTGTGCTGCTGCAAACCCTGATGCCTGCCCTGCAGGGTCAGTTTGGTGCACCTCTCCATGTCCCTCCTGTCCTCTGTTATCCAAGTCCAAGTCCATGTCCCTACCCCATTTCCTTCCATGATCCAATGTACCATACTTGCGAACATTTTGAACTTGGTAAGAGGGAGATTTTGAAAAAAAACTGGGGTATTGATTTTCCCCTTGAGTTACATTGAAAAAGAGGAGATTGTAGACAGGAGACAGATCAAATAAAGCCCATTTGAGCTTAAAAACATTGGACGTTTCCTGGCTGAATCTGGTCTGTTGGCATGGATGGTTGTACTACCATTGCCTCTTCCTTCTGCCCACAATGGTCTATTACATTGCCACAGCCTCTCCTGCAAGTCCTGTATTGTTGGTTTGTTGCCCCTGCCCCCCTTTCCACTGCCCTCTGTTGTGCTGCCACGGCCCTTCCTGCCTGCTCAGTGTGGTTAAATTGGTGCCTTTGCACCCTCCTACCTGCCTTCAATTTTCAGAGTCCGTGCCCCTGGCCTCTGCCTCTCAACAGTATCCTAATGAACAACTAGATTGCTAACATTCTATATTTATTACAAAAGTGTGGAACGCCTGACGTCATCTTGATGTAATCAAAACTGTAATACCTAGAGCATTTCCTTTAGAAATTACATATATGAGAGGGTCTTATTGGCATCAAAATTATGGTTAGTGCTCTAAAAGACTAAAATAAGGACATATTTTCTGAGTTTTCAAATAGCGACAAAGCACTTTTAAATTATTTGTTATCTTTATGTTTTTTTATCCAGTTGACCACTTGATTAAATGTTGCACTTAGGGGAGAGGATGTGGTGTTACTTCCAGAACTGCAGACTTTGCAACTGGGGACCAGGTTGGAGTTTCTGCTTCAACTCGACATTCTGTGATTCTGGTCAAATCACTTAGTCTCCCCATGTCTACAACCAAAATGAATTTGTTCTTGTGTGATGTAACCAATGCTCATGTAAAGCACTCCAATACCTGACAAGTCTGCACTATATAACACTGCAAAAACACAAAATAATAAGTGTTTTGCACACTTCTGTCATTGGGCTATATTTGGGCTACATCTGGGTGATTTTGGGCTACATTTGGGCTCTTTTGTCTCCGGTGGCCATCTTGGGAGATTTATTTGTTATGAAGTTTCCTAATTTCCTCATGTACTGCAGTCTCCTCAGTAGGAAATGCTTTCAGTTTTTTACTTTGATTCCATCATGAAGGTATTCAGATATGTCACACATTTGCCATAAATTCTGAATGTTAGCACTCTAGTTGCTCATTAGATCACTGTGGTAAAACTACTGTTCACCATGGAAGTCTGCTCCTGGTATTAAAAGTGCATGTTTCAGTCTGCATGTCAGAATTTTTTAATGAAATAGAAGAGGATTTGAGAAGTCACTCAAAATGTGCCCTCATTTTCTTTCTTCAGCATTAATCATAATTTCTATGGCAAATGAACCCCCTCATTGTGTTCCTTTTTAAATTAAATTTTTTAAGTGTTACCAGTTTATTCCAATCAAGATGGCTTCAGGAGTGCCATACTTTTGTCATAATGAAGACAGTAAGCGCTCTAGTTGTTTTTAAGAACACTCTGGTACATTCTGTCATTGGGCTATACTTGGGCAACATCTGGGTGATATTTGGGCTACATTTGGGCTCTTTTGTCTCTGGTGGCCATCTTGGGAGACTTATTTGTTATGAAGTTTCCTAATTTCCTCATTTACTGCAGTCTCCTCAGTAGGAAATACTTTCAGTTTTTTACTTTGATTCCATCAGGAAGGCATTCAGATGTATCACACATTTGCCATAAATTCAGAATGTTAGCACTCTTTTTGCTCATTAGATCACTGTAGTAAAGCTACTGCTCACCAGGGAAAACTGCTGCTGGTATTGAAAGTGCATGTTTCAGTCTGCATGCCAGAATTTTTTTATGAAATAGAAGAGGATTTGAGAAGTCACTCAAAATGTGCCCTAATTTTTCTTTCTGCAGCACTAATCATACTTTTTATGGAAAAATGAACCCCCTCATTTTGTTCCTTTTTAAATTAAATGTTTTAAGAGTTACCACTTTAATCCAAGCAAGATGGCTTCAGGTGTGCCATACTTTTATCATAAGTAGGACTGTTAGCGCTCTAGTTGTTCTTTGGAACACTCTGGGAAGCTGCAGTAGAACACAAAGGAATCAACTGACAGTCTCTGCCCTTGTTGGATGTACATGTTTTACTGAGAATGTCAGACTTCATTCTCACATGACTGAGAAAGATAATGTGAATTTACAGAAAATAAGCTCTCAGTTTAGCTTATAGATCACCTTCTAAACCTCTGTGGGAAAAGCATGAGAAAATATTTTTCTCTCAATCATGATATCCCAGCAGAAGGCTTTTTCACATGGTGAAATCACCTTAGAACATACCACAATTCCTAAAATGAGTATGGTACCATCAACAAATGATTTATAATGTAACTAAAGTCTTAAAACCTTCTATTAACTGCAATGCTTTTTAATGAGGTGCTATCATGTATATTGGTCCCAAGATGGCTGCCAACACTTCTTGGATGAAGTGCTGACAGCCAATCCGATCTCAGGATGAGATGTGTGGTTAGGCTCCGCCCACATATATATATGATTTTACTTTTGATTTTCTCAGGAACTACTGAACAGATTGACACCAGACCTACAAAAGGCACTTCCCTGACCTGAGGACTACCTCTCTGCCAAATTTCAAGTAATTCTGTTCAGCCGTTCGGGCTGTACCTTCGACTAAAGGTCCTATAGAAAAATGCATGGGGAAAACGCGTTTTGGGACCCCCCTTTTTTCTTGGCCCCCGCTTGACGAATCACCCCGAGACTTTCAGGGTAGGAGCGGAGCGGAGCGCCCCACCTATTTTGAAAATTTTGCGAGGATTCGTTAACCGGCGCTAAAGTTATTCCAAATAGAATGTTGCGGATATCCTATGGAAACACGGTCCTAACTATAACTATCTACTGGCAACCGCCAGTAGATAATTAATATATATATATTCCACCAAC
The DNA here is from genome assembly GCF_964204655.1 of Triturus cristatus. NCBI lineage: Eukaryota > Metazoa > Chordata > Amphibia > Caudata > Salamandridae > Triturus > Triturus cristatus. The sequence goes on from NC_140590.1 coordinate 1,366,808,426, forward strand.
TGAGACACCCGCACTCCCAGATAGAATTTGGCAAGTTCATTTATCCCAACAGCAATTTTCTCCAGTGGAATCCCACAAGTTGAGCTAACTATAACTCGCGCCCCCGCCATGCACTGCTGATGACGTCACATATTATATCACTCATGACATGTTCAGTGACATCACTGATGACATCACTGATGACATCTCAAATGACATCACTGATGACATCACTGATGACATCATCCAGTGAATGTGTGTTTCTGTAAAGTTTCAATATGTTTTATATATATGCCAAGGTGTATTGAAGAATGAATGAGTGTATAAGACTCAGGATGGATGGTTAAGTAGGTGTGTAACTAACTATATAAGTGACTAATTAATTGTGTCTTGCTTAATGCATGTGTTAGCGACTGATATTGACATTCAGACAGTTTAGGTTGTTAGTTGGTGTGTAAGCAGTTCCATGGTTTGGTTAGCAACTAAATGAGGATCTATATGATCTATTCATTGCTTGTCTGAGTACCTGTATGAGTACCTTATTGTCTGCGTGGGTGGGTGGAGAGGTGTGACTCTCTGCATAGATGTGTGAGTGGCTAATTCACTAGGTATATGTGTTCAAGTCTGTATCTGTGAAGGTCTGTATGGCTGAGTGAGTGTGTGTATGAGTGTCTCGGTGAGTGAATGGATGCCTCAGTGGTACATGTGAGTAACTCCATATGTGAAAGGCAGTATATATGAGTGTTGGACTATATTAATTAATTAATTAATTGTGGGTTTATATAGCGCTAGAATCGACTCCCGGAGGAGTATCTCCGCGCTTCGACCGCTGGGGAACCCGTCCTGGCTCACCCTGAGAGATGGTCCCTAATGGGTATCTCTAAGGTGCGACCAAGCATCCCCGGCGGTCTGGGGGGTCCGTTGTGAAGATGAGGCAAGCTAATGCCCAGAGTTGCCGAGTGTGGTCCCTGACTGGAGTAGGCACCGAGGCGAGAATTATCGAGCCCGCTGACCCTGGTCCACGATATAAATGACTATATGTGAGAATGAGTGATTGTGAGAGTGCCTGTATGGATCAGTGTGTCCTTGTATTAGTTATTGTATTAGAGTGTAAGTATGTGTTAGTATATGTTTAAATAAGTGACGTGGTATGTGTATAACTGTACAAGTGAGTAAATGAAAGTGTTATTGATTATTTCCATTACTGACTGTGTGTAAATAACTCTAAGAATGAGAGGCAGTGTCTGTATAGATATGTGACTGGATATGATAATGGTGTATTGATGGCTGACTGTATGTATGAGTGAGTGTATAGGTGAATGAATGTATGTGTGTGGACCTACAAATTAGAGAGTGGATATGCACTAACTGGTATTGGTGTGTTCACGGTTTCAAAAATTATAGTCTGTATTTTAGACTGGGTGTATCAAGTGTTATATTAGGGTCTGATCAGGTGCATCTGATTTTCACGTGGATGATGTCATCAGTGAAGTCATCAGTGATGTCATGAGGGATGTCACTGACCATGTCATGAGTGATGTATAATGTGACGTCATCAGCAGGGCATTGCGGGGGCACGAGTTATAGTTAGCTCAACTAACTATAACAGGCAAATTTCTCTGGGTTTATATGAGTCAAATGTCCAACTAACTATAACGTCCCTGAAACCTATGTTTTTTTATGTGAATTTCTAAGGTTTTTTTAAATGCTAATTTCTAACTATAACGTGCCTGAAACCTATGGTTTTTTCAGTGAATTTAAAAGGTTTTTTAAATGCGAATTTCTAACTATGCCTACAAAGGTAGGACATGTGAAGAAAGAGGAAGAAAAGCGCAGAAAGAAGCAAGACAAATGCAGAAAGAGGCAACAGAAGTCCAGAAAGATGAAGAAAAATGCAGGAAGAAGCGAGAGATGTGCAGGAAGAACCAACAGAGGAGCAGAAAGTCCTCCTGTGCCCCCAACTTTTTTGCTGACGGGTATGGTGGTAACTGACTCTGACTAACCAGGCCTAGAGCCAGTGCTCTGCTAAAAGACACTTTGAATACAGTGAAAACACCTACATACACTAAGGAACACTATGCGTTGGGGTATCCCTGTGATTAGCATGACCTCCTCTGTATTTGCCATGAGTTAGTGCCTGGGTCATTGCATGAGTACATGGGTAGTGACTGGATGATTAGAGTTCTGCAAGGAGAATGCATGGTGAATTTATAAGTGCTTGTGTTTTGGCGCAGTGATTGGATAAGGACATGGAACTGGCTGGGTGATTGGAGGAGTGCATGGGTAGTGACAAGGAGATGGCTGGACTGCATCAGTAGTGCTCAGGGGATTGTAGCAGTGCATGTGTTAGTGCCTGAGTCATTGCAAGAGTGTATGGGTAGTGACTGGATGATTAGAGTGCTGCAAGGAGAGTGCATGGTGAATTTATAAGTGCTTGGGTTTTGGCGGAGTGATTGGATAAGTATACACATGTCACATCAGGCCCACCCCCTCCCTTCACCACTGTGCAAATGCGCCCCTGGGTGGGTTTTAAGCTGGGGGATTAATTCTCCTTGAATCCTGAGGGTCCCTTGGGTCCAACTAGCCCACCAGGTACCTCCAGTAAGCGCCACAGAGCTGCGTTGCAGAGAGATGGTCCAAGGCCACGCCCTTTCTACACCGCTCTTCAGCGCAACTCTGTTGCGCTTACTGAAGGTACCTGGTGGGCTAGTTGGCCCCCAGGGACCCTCAGGATACAAGGGGACTTAATCCCCCAACTTAAAAATCACCACAGAGCTATGAATCAGTGAGTGGGTGTGTAAGTACTGGTATGAGTGTGTCAATGGTTTTGAGAATGGTAGCGTGGAAGTTGGAGTGGGTGTATGAAAGGTTATATTGGGGTGGGAGTGGCTGCATCAGAGATTCTGTGGATGATGTTATCAATGAATCATTTGAGATGTCATCAGTGATGCCACTGACCATGTCGTGAGTGATGTAATATGTGAGGTTATAAGCAGTGCATTGCGGGGGGCGAGTTATAGTTAGCTAAGCCAAGCTAACTATAACTGCTGAATTTCCATGGTTTTGTACCTGAGCCTAACTATGAGGTCTCTCTAACCTGTGTTTTTTTCCAGTGAATTTCTAAAAAAATTTAAATTCCATTTCCTAATTATGACGTCCCTGTAACCTTTGGTTTTGTCAGTAAATGTCTAAGGTTTTTTAAATGCTAATTCCTAACTTTAACGTCCCTGTAACCTGTGACCTCTGGTCCAGTAACTGAATACTAAAAGTAGCTGGAAAGCACCCTCTATAAGTTAAAGAGGCGCACGTGCTTCTGTAGCTGGAGGGAACATTTCCAATAGTAATGGGGTATATATAATTCAAACTTCCCAAAAACAGTAAAGCCATTGACTAGGTAAAGAGGTGGATTATTCACATAACCCTGAGTTGTGAAGAAGAATTCATTTTAATTGTATGAGTAAAATTAAAATTGTTGAAATCAAACCTTAGCATAACACAAAATGGATACAATAAATTAATAAAATGCTATTTATTTCTAGGTTTGACCAAAAACTAGAGTGCCAAAGAGACAGTATGGTCTGATCAAAACTGTAGTAAAGAATTTAAAAGGAAAACGCCACTCCTGAATTTTAAAAACACAATACAGAAATTGAAACACATACTTGATTAGTTCCTTCTATAGTTTCAGCAATGAAAAGTTGCACCTTATTTTTTTAGTTATTTCCAGTTCCAGCTTAACAAGATCCATGAACCTTACAAATTTGCCAATAAAAAACTGTCTGTGGAGTTAAAACAGCACATTAATGTTTCATTGCACATAACCAGAGTATAGTATCTCCCTATCCCGGCAACAGAGGGATTTGTGCTATCTTTTTGATGCCATCAGCTTTCTATCTTCTGGTACTCAGTAGGAAGTGGTGATAGGGAACAATAGTCATCTGTACTGCTGACCCACAACAATTAGCAGAGAGAGCAGATTTTCTCTACAGCTCCCTCAAGACACTACACAAAAGAGCTGGTTTGGTTTTTGTTTCCAGTTTGTGTAGCTAATGGAGCCTTTTGGTGAATGACGTCACAATTGATCTTAAAACCAAAGCAGGTAGCATGAATTAATCTAGAACTCCTATCATTGATAATTGTTGGTGTTGTGCTCCTCTTCTCCCTTTCATATAATGTCTGAAATTCTTCAGATGCCTGATTTAAATTCCTAAGAGTACCAACACACATTGGTCATGAGGAGTGAATGTTTATCATCATACAGCTAGTACAGCAACATAGGTACACATGTCCTGATAGAACACCTGAAGGAATCAAGTGTGAACAACAATTGTAACTGTGCACTACTACCACACTCCATCTAATCCACTGACCATGATCTCCAGGGTTTGGTGCACCCTAAAATGAAATGGAGTCCTCCTACCATAGTTACCCTACAATTTTTGATCTCTCTGAACCCTTAAATCTTAGGCCTAGGTGAAACAGATTTATTAACAAGTTTTAATCTTGGAGATGGACATTAAAGATAAATAATGTAAAGGGAATTCTATACATGCAGTATTGGGGACCTGCTAGCCGAAGGGAAACCATTGATACATGTTTCACTCACATGAAATCCTGAAGAAAAGCAGTGAATTTGACAAATTTAACAAAAGGTGCTACAATGTCAAGTAATTGGGAGCTGTGCATCATCTTCATTTCACTGCAAGTTTTTATAGAACAGGTATCTCCAACCAGTCCATCATGAGCTACCAGTAGCTCACAGATACCTTCAGAGTAGCTCACAGCCTTGAGTTCATTTTTAAAGAAGCACAGGATCACATTTCCTTTTTAAAGTTATGGAAAGACTGTGTTTATTTTACAATTATTATCTTCAAGCTGCTAATATCAGGGTCTGATAATGAGCAGTGCTGGAGTCTGTTTTATGAACTAGGGCACAGCGTGAAAATTTGAAGTACCGAAATATTTACATCATAAATAAAAGTCCTTGTCAACTGAATATTGGAGCACGAGAACAAACCAATGTCTCTGAATGCTTTTAAATGGTAGAAAATTAAAACAAAGAGTTAACTTAATGATTAAGTTATCTCTTCATTTTAATTTTATCCCATTTCAAAATGTTGCATTTACAAACAGCAGTCCTCTTGCTCCCAGTGACCAGCAGACACTGTGCCATATTTATAAGTGAAAAATAGTCATTTTTTTCAAATGGGAGATATTTAAAGTGGATAAAAATATTTCTGTGAAACATTGAGTCAATGTTTTCATCTAGTTTCAATTAAGCCAATTACGTCTTAACATTTTATGAAGCACGTTTCTTCAATTTTAATTCCTCCTATTTAAACAAATACCTGTATTTTTCTGTTATAAATATGGCACTGTGTCTACAAACCACTAGGTGCAAGGTGCCTGCTGTCTGCAAATGGGACACTTTGAAATGGGAGAACATTTAGATAATTAGTTTTATGGAATCTGTATAAACATAAATCTTCAGTTTAATTCTCCCATTTGAAAGTGTTTCATTCACACACAGCAGGCATCTTGCTCCCAGTGGCTGATAGACACAGTGTTATATTTATAACTGGAAAATACAGCCATTTTGTAAAGTGGGAGAATGGTAAAGTGCAGAATTGTTTTCCATATTATGAACATTCTTCGGAGAACATTTTTCTGCACTTTAATTTTGTCCCATTAAAAAAAAGGTTGCATGTTTGTGTTATACATGTGACAGTGCCACATATGGCGAAAGGTATGTCCTGTACCAAAAGTACATACAACATACTATCATTCACCCATACACATATATCCCATTAATATGTACATATGTTCAGACATCCCCAAAGGCCACACTCTCACTGACCTACATGGCAGTCCTGTCAGAGTGCCCCTAGTCAAAGTATTTTGTTCAAACCATAGTCTTTGGCTCTATGGACATTAGGCTTAAATTGAATGAAACTGGCCATGGGGGTGTCTGGTAACATTGCACGAGTGGCTTGGTCTTCAGTAGCTCACAATCGTGACCAGAAGTAGCTCTGACTAGAGTTATAGAAATAAAGAAAATACAATGACATTTTGGCAATGACTCGAGTGGCAAGGATTACTGACATTAAAGTACATTTTATTGATCAATCCAAAACCAAGTAGAATGGGTGACAACATAGTGAAGTTGAGTACTTCCTTATTGCTGCATAATCTGACCACATAGGTTTTTAGGTCTTGAATGTTCTGACTACCTAGTATCTTCAGAGAGTACATGAAATTGTCTGAGCATGAGAAGACTGACCTGCACAATCTTTCATTTGATAATCTCTTTAGCATTTCTTTCGATTCCCAAATGGAGAAGTAACTTTTATCCTCACTCTACTTGCACCTCAATGAGTGGTTGCTGAATGAGGAGTTGTATGCCATGTAGGGATAAGTGCTTGACTATATTTTCAAAAGCAACCTCCCACACAACCTGTATTGCTTCAATTTTGGCTTTCACAATGCTCAAACAAGGGGCTCCAATAATATTGATCCCCACACAACAACTTGTGTCTACTGTTAATTCATATTTTATTGTTTTCTTCTTTTTTCATTTTTATCAACATTTAGAAGTTAAGAACATAACATTACATTTCTTTATATCATTATTCATTCCGCGCCCCAGACCCACACTGCTTGCACAGTTGGTAACAAGTGGGGTGACAACATCCACCCTCGGCTGCTGTGCTGATGTCTGGGGTGTCACACTTGCTGGCCGACTTACATTTCAGTAGATAGTATTATTGGTCTCCATCTTCATAAGGACCATTTGTTTAAATGTATTTATAATGCAGGCGAAGGACTGGGGAATCTAAAAACAGGGGTTGTGGGAGAAACAAGAGCAGGAATTTAGTAATATGTTCATATCTGCGTTATTTTTAAGTCTAACTTAATTTCTATGTAGCAAATGCCCCTAGGAGTTTTATTGACATTGCTCCTTCTTAAAATATTCAGAGTGAATGCTCCTTTCTTTAGGCCTCAATTAGAGTAACAATTAGAGTGCTTGCTCCATGGTGTGCTGAAAAGATTGGCTATGGGTCTTCGCCCTTTCTGTAGAGTCTGTGTCCAACGTGGTTCACCTCTATGCAGGGCCGGACTGGGAACAGCAAACAGCTGCTCAACCAGCCCTGGGTGCGGTGGTGGTGGTGGGGGGGGGTGCTAGGAAAAAAGCACTGCTTCCGCTTTTTTACAGGGGGCTGATATTGCATCACTGCTGCAAAACCGGCCTCTAGTAAGAAAAGCTGCCCCTGTGGCCACAAAACAGGCTCCCACCCCTCTGGCCCACTTGGGAAATGCCCAGTGCCCACTTTGGCCAGTCCGGCCCTGTCTGTATGTGTTGATCTTCTAATATATGTCTTTGCAGGAGAAAAAATATACAGTTTAAAAAAAATTCCATGGATACTTATGATTTGCTTCAATTCTGATTAAACGTAGACTGTGAATATGCTTTTCACATTGGTATTTGTAAATGATTTTCAACTGATCTGGGCAGGATGAAAAATGGTGCTTATTCTTCATGTGGAAATGGGTACCACTCAGCTTATAGTTGCAGTTTCTTTTTAGGTCTCGCCTGAGCCAGCGCTTTAGCGCTGCTCTGGCGAGAGCTAATGAAAACGGGGATTTGGAAGTGCGAACGAGTGCTTTTCAGGCCCCCAACTACAGTGCATGTGCGCTGGGCGCGCGCACCATTTGGCGGCCTGCGTGTACATTTCGCGGGTGCTTTGATGTTCTCAGTGAGCCCTGCGGCCACTGAGAACATCAAAGCGCCCGCGAAAGTGCACACCATTTGCCAGCCTGTGCCTCTCTCCCCTTAGACGGCGCGACCTACCCCCTCCCTTATCCCACTTCTTGTCTTCAATTAAAGACCAGATAAAACATGGCAGGAACGTACGAGATATCGTTTGGCAGAGAAGCACGGAGGTATTTACAAGTGGGGGTTGAGCAACTATCATTTGAGTAAGACTTGAGCAGGTCTCAAAATTTAGCTCGTTTTGTGGAGAACAAGAGTCCGTCCGATTTACAAGAATGTCACTATTGCTAAACTAACATTATGTCACTTTACCTGCAGTGTGTTTTACAAGGCCACCTCTCCTTCTGTGCGAGTTAATGGAGTCAGACAAACCTACTAATTAGCGTATGTACAATATCTTCTTAAAACGCTTATACCGTGTCTCTTTTTATAAAGTATGATAAAACAAGTATGCCGCATCTGTCTGTTAAGATACTCAGTGAATATGCTTCAATAGCCCGTTTGGGATGTATGGTTGTGTGATTCATCTACTCTAAGAAAGGCCTCCGTTTTAAGAAACGTTCACAAAGATGGGGCGTTCATTTCAGCAGCGATATTACTTATTCCTAAAATTCACACTTCAGTCTGTGTGTTTTATGATGATACACATCAATCACAGACTAACTGGCACTTATTATCAAAGCCACTGGAATTTACGCTGCAGTTGACCAAATTATAAGGCAGGGTGAATAAATTATCCAGTAACAGGCAAATAATGCGGCAGAGTCTACACTACTTTGTGATTTTAAACCACATTGATATTGTCGGGTAAAGAGGTTTCACGTCATTAGTACCACTTTTACGCCTGGCTGCAGGAGTCGGCCACCAGAATATGACTTGTGAATCTTTGAAAGGTGTCTGCCACCGTGCAGTCCCACGTGAGGTGTTATTTTAAGAAACCTGCGAATCGTTTTAGCTAGGAACAGAAATGTTTAAATCTGCTAATTATGTAGCAGATGGTGTTTTGTGTGGCAAGTGCAGCAAATTCATAATTATGCGTGAAATTTCAGAGCCGCAGAATTGCATAATTCCAGTGATCCTGCTTCTCCTAGTCCATTTCCGGTTATGTCCACAAGTAATGCACCTACAACCTCTGCTTACTTCCTTTCACAGTTCCCTTGGATTTATTTCTCTTAGAGTTACTGTTTTCCTTCATGAATCAGGTGGAAAGTGTTGGAAACTGATGACATGAATCAAGCATCGTCTGTTAAGATACTCAGTGAATATGCTTCAATAGCCCGTTTGGGATGTATGGTTGTGTGATTCATCTACTCTAAGAAAGGCCTCAGTTTTAAGAAACGTTCACAAAGATGAACTGCATCGACGTTTTTTCCCAAAGCCAGCTACTTTAGGCAACCAATGCGAATGTGTGTATATGTTTCAATGTGTGTATATGTGTTTTAACGTGTGTGTGTTACAAATAACTATTATTTATCACCACTCAGGCACAAGTGAGGTGCACCCGAACTACTAGAAAAATATATCACGGCTGATGTGCCAAAGAATGTAGTTCCACGTTATGGTGATGTGTTTAAAAAGTCAAACAACATTAATACAAATAATGGTGTTGTTTATTATATGCTTCTTTATTCTTACAGATACCCATTGGGTTTTTGAGACTACAAGGGGACATTACCCCTCTTTTCTGACATGCCAAATTTTGCATGTTAGTTTTTGAGAAAATAGGCATACAATATATATAAACAAGCATTTGCAATGCAATAGGTCTCGCATTTTCGAGATTTTGTGCTATTAGCATTGTAAATGACAGTGCCTTTTATTTATGTTTTAAAAAAACCAAACTTAAATAAAAAGCATTGTCATTTACAATGCCAATAGCTCAAACTCGTATAAATGCGAGACCTATTGCATTGCAAATGCTTGTTTCTTTATGCGTCTTTACCTCACGGTAATCCTTTGTGTGTTTCTGCAATGTGATTTATCGACATAAGGAGACACATAATCAGGCAGAATTAAATGAATCCCACAAAATGAGGTACTTTTTTTTCCACCTGACATGTAATCAAAATGTCAACCTGAAAAAAGTAAGAAGAAACAATCTGAAAATAAATATTCCTTTATGAGGATACATAGTGAAAACTTCTGAGAGAGTGTGGCTTTTCATAGCAAGTTTTTAAAATCTGAAATGCTATCATGGTTATATTGGTCACTGAAACCCACACTTTGTTTCTGAATGGAAATTCAATACTTATTACTGATATGCTGTTTTGATGTATGACCTTGGAATTTATTTTTGATTAGTACCAATGGAATGTTTTTCTTTGTAGGTCAGCATCTGGGAAAAAGTACACTTTTGCTGCCAACTTCGAATAACATCAGACAAGGCAGTACTCAGACCATGTTTAAGTTTCCAAAGATGAAGCGGCGCAGCACAAATAACATTGCTACCCTTTGTTGAAATTATTTTTTGCTAAATGATCCTGACAAGAAACCATTTTTGGCAAGTATCTTACTTTGGTAGCTTTGAACCTTTTAAACTGCATAGTAAACCATCGGGAAGAGATTTGCAAAGAAATATAAAACCCACCATTTAGCCCAAAACACTATATTTAAGACAACAACATTATATATGGGTGTTCCACACTGTGAAATGGCACAGTGCTTATGAAAGTGAGATCACAGCAAAACAATGTACAACATAGAGCCTGTGAACTATTATGTTCAATGTCAGTTAAAAAGGGGTAATTTGTAAACTTTTTATTTTGCCCCATAACAATCAATCTGCATCAAACTCATAACTTATTTAATTGTTGACATTTTGACCCATATATGCTTTGAATTCGGTTGCTCCTCAGGACAACAATGAAGCCTCAAAAACACTTAATGGTGAGCGGAGGTACTATAGGGCCTTTGTACTAGTAGGTATGCAGAACAAGAACTATCCGCTGTACAGATCACTGACACAATATTAAAACCAAAAATAACATGATACAAAAATATTGTGTCAAAAATATCTGTTACAAAATTATTGTTTTTCTATACATATAAAGTAAAAATATCGAGAAAAAATATATTGTTAAAAACAGTAAAGACTAGATGTTCTAACCTATAGCATGAATATAACATGAATATAATGTAAATTAAGTATGTTTAAGTAATATTTAAATATATATGTGTATAAATATATATTAATATATACTTACTGAAAAACACATATATGTGAATGTGTGTAGATTTATATACACATATATAATATACAACTATTATAAAAAATATGTATATTCTATATTTTAATTTTATATATATATATATATATATATATATATATATATTAAAATTAAAATATAGATCATACATATTTTATATAATAGGTGGATATTATATATGTGTATATAAAAATAATTGATAAATGTAACAAATAAAATGCACACAAATGTAAAATATTTTTAATTTAATTATACATAAAACAGTAAACAATATATAAAAATAGATTTTACTACAAATATGTTAAAAAATACATACATTTATATATATATAAACACATAAAATTAAAAACATAAACACATAATAACTATGTAAAAACAATACTGAAAAAACTATTAAACTCCAAGAATAATGAATATACTATTCCCATTCCTGTATGTGCAACAGTAGGGAAAGCATTGGCACCGGAGGGGGGACATTTACTATTCACACCCCACTGTGTGCAACAGTTGGGAAAGTGTAGGACTCAAGAGGGGTAGAATTTACTATCCCACTCCTATGTGTGTAACAGTAGAGAAAGTGTTGGACTCAGGAGGGGTTCAATTCCCAGTAGGTGCAACACCAGGGAATGCGTTGGACTCAGGAAAGTCTACATTAACTTTTCCCACAAAGTCGGTGCAGCAGTAGGGAAAGTGTTGGACTCAGGAAGGCTTACATTTACAATTCCCACTCCAGTCTGTGCCACAGTTGGGAAAGTGGTGGACTCAGGAATGGTAACATGTACAATACCCACTCCAGTCAGTGCAACAGTAGGGAAATCATTGGACATTAAAGGGGTAACATTTACTATTCCCACTTCAGTGTGTGCAACAGTAGCAAAAGCGTAGGACTCAGAAGGGGTATAATGTACTATTCCCACTCCAGTCAATGCTACAGTAGAGAAAGCGTAGGACTCAGGAGGGGTAAAATTTACTAGTCCCACTCCATTATGTGCACTAGTAGAGAAAGCATTGGATTTAGGAGGGGCAACATTTACTATTCTCATTCCAGTGTGTGCAGCGGGACAGAAAGCGTTATACTCAGAATGTGTTACACGAGGAGAAAAAATACTATTCCTACTCCAGTGTGTGCAACAGTAGGGAAACGGTTGGACTCAGAAGGTGTTAAATTTGCTATTCCCACTCCAGTACGTGCAACAGTAGGGAAAATGTTGGACTCAGGAGGGGTTAAATTTACTATTTCCACTCCAGTCTGTATAATAGTAGGGAAAGCGTTGGACTCAGAAGGGATAAAAGTTGCTATTTCCACTACATTCACTTGTACTGTACAGAGAGAGTACTTCACTTCAAACAAATAACATATTTTAACAACTCTATTAAATAACCCAAAATATAAATTTCTAAATATAAAAATTCTGGGCCTGATTACAACTTGGCAGTCTTGCAGCGGGCCGCCACACCAGCACCCTGCTACGAGACCGCCAAAGCCCTCCGCACACCGCCCGCCAGATTAGGAGTTTAATCCTGGTCTGGCGGCTTGTACTTTAGTGGTCATACAGCGGTGCCTTTCTAAAGTTCCTATCTGAGCCTTAGAAAGGCACCACAATGGGAGCACCAAAGCACATTCATGCACAGCGTGGACTGTGCATAATTGATAATTAATTATAATTGATTCACTTTCCACCATATACGACTACAAACCCTTCAAACTGCATCTAAAACTTAACTTAAAAAATAAATTAATTGCCCAATTTACATCATGTATCATCAATTAAAAATTTAATAAAAATTAAAAATGAATTATTATTTAATTGCATTTAAATTACTTCCCATCCAATGCCTCCACAAAACTCACAACCCGCTATGAAACTAGACATTACAATAATTAAATTAAATAAAAACAACAAAAAATGTATAAGCTACATTAAACAACATTAAACATAATTATGCAAACAAGATATTTGTGGATCACAATATTATAAACTCGATATTTCTGTATTTTGATATTTTTGACTCGATATTTTGTGTGAACACTCAGCACTGGTATCCGGGTCAATGGACCTTGAAGATACACTGCACTCAAACATGTGACTAATGGAGCTGCAAGCAGAACTATGACGGATAAGACAGGTTTTTAACATTGTAGACGGCATGCTAGAGATAAGTGTCATCCATGTGGTGACTGATAAAACATGGACTGGACTATCAGTGCAAATGAATGTCTCCTAATAGTATCATGACTGAAGGCAGTGCCATAAGCAGGCACATAAAATTCATACAGATTGAAAACAAATTAGTAAAGGTACAAATGCTATATCATGCAATGAACCTTATTCCCAAAACTCTATGATTTGTTGCATCTCCTCATATTCAGTGTGTTCATTATATATAGAGTCCATGTTATGTATCCATTTACTCTACCATGTGGTCAGTAATTGTCCAAGGTGTCCATGTTCATTAAAAATTACTTTTTCAATCACAAGCCACCTGACATCTTCCGGTTCACTTGCATAAAGTGCTCAACCAATGGAGCACCCGGAGTGACACATATTATCCTCAAAGAAGGAATATTACATTTTATCTAAATAATTGAATTCGATTCTCTGGGTTTTAATCAAGCAAATTAGATCATCATAGTTACCTATTCTGGCTAAAAGTCGCCCTCTAAGTCAAAATCCCGGTCATCGGTTCATACTGTCAGAGTCTTTGGAAACAGCTGTCCCGCAGTGTCACCGTCCTCTCCGTCAGTAAATCGCAAATCTTCTGCAGGGTCTCGAACAGTTGAAAGGCAAAGGCTCATAGCAGCTAAGGCCCCTCTCTAATCTACCATTTTTATAGTAAATTTACATTCCGTAATGTAACATTTGATATTTTGAACACGTCCGATTGGTCCGCTGGGGAAAGTTCGACTTCTTTCCCATACATATAATGTGTCTTTAGACATAGTTCCAATCCACGCAATAGTATCTTTTCATTGTTTCTTTCAGAGAAGCTTGGCCGTAAGCCCGAGAAATAGCCTTGGTTGTCAGAGTTGAGTCGGGGTCATGTAAAGGCTGCGGCAGCTGATGGTGACGCATGCGCACTTCACCCAGAGATGCTCATAATGGAGTTGTTCTCGTCTAACAGGGACGTCGGCCATTTTGTGGCCACCAAATGGTCAACTTAAGCAAAGAAACATAACAATGTAATTAATACATAGAAATGACTAATAATCTGTTATCCCCTTACTAATACCCATATGTGTATGTATTTATCTAGCAGAAGCAACACTTAATGCGGGTTATAATCATATTAATAAAGCACAAATCACAGATACATCACGAAAGCAACATATAATCATGCAATTTTTGAATATATATTATTAATATGCATACAAATTTAGTTTACGTCATTAGTTAGGCCATGCCACTGCAATTCCCATGTGTATTTCTTATATTAGTAATATTGATTAACTCACACAGCAAACCATTAATATAATTACTATTAATTAATTAATCTTATTAATCTAAACATGCAAAATGGAGAGGGTATATAACTTTTAAAAGAAAAGCCCACTCCAGCACCACAATACCCTGCAAAACTTCAGACTATGCCTAAAACACATTTTCTTGCATTTCTGTGACGTAACCTTCCAGAAACTGCAGGGATCCACAAAAGTCCTACCAGTGAGTATTCCTCCACTAGTCCCAATAAAAACACTACCCCACTTGTGTGGCTGGGCCTAGTGCCTGTCACAGGAATGAATCACAATTATCCAAAAGGTAACATTTTATCCTATCGCAAGTATCCACCAACACCCCTACTCCCCCTTCACCTATTCTGCTATTTGAGGTTTCCATTTTAGAACTCCTGCAACTCCACTTGCACCGCACAGCATTGTGCAAGATCTATTCACAATGCAAATGGAACGTACTAGATCTGTTTCTGTCCCTCTCTTTGCCCTTTCTCATATTTCATCCTTATTTACCCCTTTTCTCTTCCTCTTCATCCACTGTCTGTCTTTCTTTCCCTTTGTTTTGTAATTACCTTTTTCTTTTACTCTCTCCATCTGCATTCTTCTCTCTCTTTGTCTCTTTTGAATGCTTTTAACACCTATTCTTCAATTTCTCTCTTGTTATCTCTTCACCTACAGTTACTTCTACTATTCTCTGTCCTCCTTGACACACTATCCCCCCTGTCTTCCTGTAATCATAACAACTGTTTTCTGCCACTGTGTTATAACTCACCTTCTCTATCATGCTTTTCCTTCTTCAATATGACTTTCAAAATGTTTTGATTTCACCCACCAACCTCAGTTCTCTCTCTCTTTTCTATTTGTGTCAATCTCACTCTCTAGCAATTTCACCTGTTCTTCTTTTTTCACTCCTTTTTCTCTATATCGGCTCTCTTTTTGTTTAGTTTTCACACCATTGGACCGGGAAGAGGGTAGACAGGTGACCAGGCTACGACACCTGTTTTGCAGCTACAAGTCAAAGATACCATATCATACACCACACACATATTAATTTGGAGACAAAACAAATAACTCAAGAGTCAATAAATGTGCTACATTTTTGACTTCATTAAAAATTATCCACAAAATGTATCTGAAACATTCACAAGTTGTCTTAATAGGGAAAACCCCTTAACTGGAGTGCACCAGAGCGGTTTAGTCCCTAGTGGCTACACCCCACTCCTTTGACTAGAACGGGGTTTGAAACAGATCCCTCTCTAGACTGCTTTCTGGAGCACTGCCTGTTGCCAACACCACTACCTCTGTAGATAAATGGGGCCTTCTACCCTACCACCTCCAAAATTGAAACCTTTTGATTGTCTGCATGGGCTCACAAATGTATACAAAGCTAGATGGTACAACAAGGTGACTCCCTGAGGTCTCCAGATATGAATAGCCGTAGGCTTGATGTCCTCCTTACCACTGATCAAAAACTAGACCTATGAAAGCACTACCCCTGCATTACATAGCTACTTTTAGACAAAGCTTTTGCTTCAAACTCAAATATTGATGAGCATTATCCAGTCCATATCAAATGTGCTGACAAATTAAAATAGGTTTGTTTGAGCCTAGCTGGGCTTAATTGAAAAGCAGAAGAGGAAGTCTGGCAAAAGTTGTTTAACTCAGAGTACATTTGCTTATTCCAATAGACTTTATCCATTTCACCTGCATTCAATCAAGAATATTGAAACTTTAGTAAAGAAGCAACTAAAGGCACCAAGGGTCTTTCAGAGGGATATGTGGTCTTAAACTGAAAATTGAGGGCTTTGTTTACAAGAAAGTGCCGCAGCGCAGCCAACAAGCGCAGCCCTTTGGCTGCCCCACGCTGCAGAACTTTCAAAGCACAGGGATGAGTCATATCTCCTAGGATATGACAGATCCCATTGCTCTCCCCTGCGCAGGTGCACAATTAGCTGCTATGCACCCACGCAGGCACCCTTGAACCATGGTGCAATGATGCCTTTGTCATGGGGATGATTGTTTATGTGCAGGAAGGTGTCCCTTTTTGTTTTTTTGGGGCAGATTTATATAGTGCAAATTCGACCCGAAGGTATTGGAGCGCTTTACATCAGAACCGGTTACGTTACACAAGGACACATTCATGTTTTTTTGGTAGGCACGGGGAGATTAAGTGATTTGCCCAGAATCAAAGGATGTAGACGCAACCTCGAGGCTTGAACCTTGGTTTTCCAGCTCCAAAGTCAGCAATCTAGCCGTCAAGCTACATCGTCTCCCCTTCCTGCAAAGGTGTCTATTCCTGCACATAAACAATCTGAAATGGCGTTTTTCAACTTCTATGTGTGCCACATTAGCATAGATAGAACTTGTAAAAAGTATTTTTTTATTAATGGATGTTTATGTGCAGGAAGGGACACCTTCCTGCACATAAACAATCATAAGAGGTGATTTCCTAATTCTATGTGTGCTGCGGAATGCAGCACACACAGAAAGAGGAAAACAAAACAAGGAGAAATTAATACATTTCTCCTTGTTGCGCCTCCCTAGCGAGGTGTAGCATTCAGGCGCATTTCCAGGTTTACGATTTCTCGTAAACTTGGAAATGGGTCAGTTTCCATGGGTGTTGCGTGGGAACACCCAAAGCAACACCCATGGAATGCACCTTTCATCTAAAGTGCTGCGTATAAAGGGTCTGTATTTATAAGGACAGGAAAAGCCACGCAGGGTGGCTTTTCCTGTCCTTGTAAATATTGAGCAGAAAAATACACTGCGGTTGCATCACAAAACGTGATGCACCTGCGACGCAAATGGCTTGTCAATAAGCCCCACAATGTTAATCATAAAGAGAAACCGATGGTCATACAGGCAGAATGTAGACATTTGGTGCAAATTATTCACCAATATTTTTTTCAACTAACCTGTCCTTTTCCAATGTGACCTAAGTACTAATAAGTTGCACTGTGAAGTATTCATTTGCAAAGAAAAGTTTTTTTTTAAACGGTTGGCGTTCCTTAATTGAAAAGGTGCTGCTTTAAAGAAAATCTGCAATCCAAGCAGGGACCTCAATCCTAGACAGGGTAAGTCAGATACACACCATAAATTAACTTGTGCTCACCCTCTGGTAGCTTGGCACAGAGCAGGCAGGCTTCGCTTAAGAGGCAATGTGTAAAAGTATTTGCGCAACACTCCAAACAGTAACACAGTGAAAACACCAGAAAAATGCTGGATTGGCACCACATGGCAGGGCAGACTTGCAACAAGCAAAGTCCAGGTTTTGTTGTAGGATGAGTCAAAGTCTTTGATGTCCCTGAGACATAGAGCAGGGGCAACCGATCATACCCTTGGAGTCACTATGGGTTCTAGTGAGATGGGTCCAGTCCTTTCTCAGTCGAGCAGAGGGTAGCAGGCAGCAGCTCAGCACAGCAGAAAAGCAGTTCTTGCAGAGTAGCAGTGCAGCAGAGTGGCACTCCTTGTAGGAGCACAGCAGTCCTTTCTCCTGGCAGAGATCTTCACAGGTCCAGTAGTGTACTGAAGTGGTAGGGTCAGAAGTCCATTTCTTACAGCAGTGGTGCCTTTGAAGTGGGGGTGACTTCAAAGAAGGGATTTGAAGTGCAAGGAAGTCCTCCCTCCTAGCTCTAGAATCACCCCAGAGGGGTATGCAGTCTATTGTGTGGAGACAGAACACAGCCTATTCAGGTGTAAGTGTCAGCTTCTCCTTGCCCAGGATGACTCATCAGGATATGGATGGCCACTCAGTCCCACCCAAGCTCCCTTTGAGTGTGGCTCTCTAGAGGGAATGCATAAAGTTCATCTGTCACTCACCCCAGACATGTATTGGAGACAGGCTGCAGGCACATAGGGCTAAGAGCAGAAAAGTGCCATCTTCTAAAAGTGGCATTTTTAAAAGGGTAATGATAAATTCAACATTACCAGTAAAGAAGACTTATCATTACCTTGAGACCCTGTATTAGGACCTCATTGACTACAATGTCAGAGTTGACAAAGGGGACCATAATAATAACATTCACCACATCTCATCCAGATAAGTTCTAATTTTGTCAAGGACTGTAAACAGAGTCACTTCTGTGATGTAGCCTGGGTGGATTCCTATTTCCCAGGGGTCACGATGGGTGTGTTCCTCCAAAAAGCTCAACAGCTACCCTTCAATCCATTCTTTAACAGCATATCGAGCATGGGTAATAGCAAGATAGGTAAATGGTTGTTGTTGCTATCACTGGGGTCGAGGTTCTCTTTCTTTAATGGTGGAGACAATACCCTTATTTTCTAATTGACTTGCATAAGTCCTGTGGACAAGCTCTGATTAAACTGAAATGCCGTTCTGTTAGCAAATGAGGAAGCAAGCAGCCGGATTGCAGCTTCTAAGAACGGATCTTCAGGAGAGTGCCAAAGTACTTTCAAAGCAACCCTGACTTGACAAAGGAGATGGAAAAAATGGTCTAACTCCAATGAGAGACTGTTTTTTATACCTTGTTAGATCTGGCTCATTTTGTTGGTAAAATGCAAAGAAAATTTGTAGCTAAATTATTATGCAGTGGACCTTGAATTAGCTGTGCCAATTAAATTGGTAAATTATTTCTGAATAGTAAAAAACTGCCTTAGGGAATAATGATGTTACACAAGAAGCCAGGCTAAGCTTGATGAGGGCTGATTTATAGATTTTAAGCTGTACCAAAGACTAGTTCATAGTATTTGTCACATAAGACGTTCTCAGGACTGTCTCGTTTGCAGGTACAGTACCAATGAAGGGTCAGAAAAGCTAGTAATCTGATGCTTTGCAGGGTTTAAACATGGACCCCCTATTGGAAAATGGCCATCTCTGAAGAGACACCCCAAACTTTATGCCTTCCTTTTCCTCTTTTTCTGACCTTCTTTTTGTTGGCTTAGGACTCTGAGCTCTTTACCACTGCTGACCAGTGCTAAAGTGCATTTGCTCTCTCCTCTAAACATGATTTGATTGAACTATCCATAGCTGGCATATTTAATTTACCCTTAAGTCCCTAGTATAGTGCACTACCTGTGCCCAGTGCCTGTAAATTAAAAGCTACTAATGAGCCTTCAGCACTGATTGTGCCACCCACATAAATAGCCCTTTAAACATGTCTCAGGCCTGCCACCGCAAAGTCTGTGTATGCAGTGCTACTGCCATGTTGACTTGGCATTTAAACACCCTTGCCAAACCTTAAACTCCCTCTTTATTACACATATGTCACTCCTAAGGTAGGCTGTAGGCAACCCATAGACCAGGGTGCGGTGTAAGTAAAAGTTAAGATATGTAATTTTAGGTTTTGCATGTCCTGGTAGTGAAAAACACCTGAGTTAGTTTTTCACTACTGTGAAGGCGACTCCTCTCACAGGTTATCATTGGGAATTCCTTATTACACTTTTTAAGCTGTAAGCCCTGATAGAGAAGGATTAGTTCTGTAATGTTTCACATCTTTGGAATGGTAATATAAATCCTCTTTACTGGTAAAGTTGGATTTAACATTACTATTTCAGAAATGCCACTTTTGGAAAGTGGACATTTCCTTTCTCTTAAAGCTCTGTTTGCCTGCAGCCTCTCTCCAATTCTGGGGTGGGTGGCAGCTTGACTTTGTGTATTACCTTTAGAAAGCCGCACACAAAGGAAGGTTAGGTGTGTCTGAGTGCCCATATGCATCCTGCTGGCTCATCCTGGGCAGGATGAGAGGGAGGAGCTGATACTTATACCTGAATAGGCAGTGTCCTGTCCCCACAAAAATGGTTGATTATCCCCCTGTAGTGAGTCTGGAGCCAGAGCTGGAATGAAAGGACCCCTGTGCACTTCAATAACCATTCTTTGAAGTCACCCCACTTCAAAGGCACAACTGGTATAAGTACTGGGTCTCTGACCCCACCAAATCAAACACTTCTGGACATGTAAAGAACCCTCATCAGAAGAAATTCTGTGCTGCTACAATGACTGTCATACTGCTGGACTAATGCTCCAGAAAAACTGCTTTTCTGCTATGCCTGCCTTACTTCCTACTGCTCTCTGACCCTGCTGAGGGGGAGCTGGTCTACCTTGAACCCAGATTGATTTCCAAGGGCTTGTTGTCTTGCCTCCTGTTTCCTGAGACTCAGGGATATCAAAGTATCACCACCTGCTCCTGTGCCTGGTCCATTGGAAGTGGACCCAAGTGCTTGCTCTAGTAAAATCAATGCATCTACAGTCTGCGTGTAGCAAAACTGGCGCATTGACTCTGTTGCGAGAGCAATCTCAGTGCATTGGAGTCGAAACCAGGCAAATTCCTGGTGATGGTAGGGACACCCTACTGGCCCTAGAGAAGGGTAACAGGCTGATGTATCACACCATGAAGGAGACCCTTGTCGGGAAATATGGATTCACCCCAGAAGAGTGCAGGTTGAGATTCAGGGGCAGTCAGTAAGTGTCTCACCAGTCTTGGGAGGATTTTGTGAGTTGCTATTGCAAGGCACTGGATGGGTGGGTGAAGGGCAGTATGGTGCACACTTTTGAGAGGCTGTACACTTCAATTGCCGAGAGCACATGTTCGGTCACTGTTTTTCAGAACTAGATCAACACTAGTTTGATTGTAGGCTCACTGACCCCAGGGAGATTGCAAAGGAGAACAACTTCTGGGTGAGTACCAGAGTGTCTGAGAAGGCATTTGGGAGTGACCCTGAGGAGGGTAGTTCAGGTTCTCCTCAACAGAGTGAGAGGGAGGTACGCAGTGACCCAGGCATGTCCCTTTATGGTGGGGGAAAGGGTCCCACGTCCCATCTACGAGTAGGAGGATAGGCGGGGTGAACAGAGGCCCAGGGTGCCTTATTTCCAGCCCCAGAGCTTGGATTGCTCCCAAAGGGGGTGCAAGCAGGGTAACCTGGTCTGTTCCGAGAGACTATCCACTGATGGAAGCTCCACAGTGTCAGGAGAGATCAGTGGGTGGCTACAGGTGCCCTGCCAGTTCTGTTTTCTGGGGGCACCACTCCAAAGCAGAGGGTGCAGAGGCCCAGATAGAGGGGCAGGTGGTGGAAACGGTCCACAGTGGGAGGGCCAGTAGGTCAGGTGTTTCTAGCTCTGAGATTTGAGAACCCCAACACTTACACTGGAGAGGCCACTTCTGGCCTAGGGGGGCTCCATGCACTGTCACAGGGACAGAGGGCTGGGGACCTGCACCAGGCAATCTCTTGCACAACACATGGAGAATGTTTTTCCCTTGGGTGGGGTAGTTGTACTCCCCTGGAAGTCCTGTCTAGCCAGGCACATGTTCAGCCTAAGGGTACAGACCCTGGTTTGAAGGACCAGTGTCAGGATACCTGGTGGAAGATAGAATGGAAAAAGGTTGCAAGTCTCCTGGGGGTACTGCCCCTCACATCAGGAAACCATAGAGGACAGGGGCCCCTGGATGGCCTGGGCCCTGGCTCTTGACACTGACAGCTGTCAGTGGCCTCTTTTGATTGTTGTCCTTATGACAGAATTCTCCTTGGGTTTGAGACAGAAGTCTTCTCCAAAGGCGGAATGGGCCACATTATTTTGTTGGCCATGCTGGTACTATCTGCTACTGGGATGCATCTGGGAACAAGTTATGATTAGGTGTTGCACAGATGGGGTCCACAGGTGAGGAGATTAGCATACTCACTGCTCCAACTCTAGGAGACAGAATTGCTACCCTCAGTCAGTGCTTTTTTGCAAGGCATGCGTAGATAAAACAAAATGGGCCTTGTGACTCTCCTAATTATAATCACATCAAATTCTAATGGCCCTAGGGGACCTGCAATGTACTGCTACTGTGCCACCTAGTAATTTAAAACAATTGTTTGTACAGAGCATTATTTACAATTTGTCTTTTTTCTTTTTGTTTTCCTGAATATAGCTGTTCCTGCAAGTCCACTCACAGTAGGACCCAACAGGCAGGAAATAGCGGCCTGTCTGCGGTGGCAGAGCCTGGAGTGTATCCAGCAAGAATACCGAAGGCTGGTGGTCCTGGCAGAGGAAGAGGAGGAAATAAATGCCTCTCAGCTGGGCCCCAGTGTAGCCAGTGCCCCTCAGCCTCCTGGCCATCCCATCACCGGCACCGCCACCTGCTGAGATCATCAACTGCTGCCACCATCTCCCATACTTACAACAGGCCATTGCTGCGCAGCATCCTGCAGTGGCTTGACACCATTGACTGCTGGCTTACCACGATGGAGCAGAGCCTAGACCAGCTCCTGACAGACATTCACAATGTCCTCTTCTAATCCTTTTTTAAAATTTTTATTTTGGTGGGGGGGATTTGTTTGTTGGGGATGGGTGGAGAGGGTGGGAAGGGAGTTGGAACCAGGTTTGACTTTCTGTGGACATTTTGAATTTTGGGACATTAAGACTTGTGTCAGTTTTGTTTGGGGAGAGGGGTTGGCAAAATAAGTGGGTGGGTTTCTTTAAAAAAAAGAAATGTATGCCTGTGTAGTTTGTTTTAACTTTACTTTGCACTGCTGCCTTCATGTTTTATGTAGCCTGTTTATGTGCTTGTGAGATTAATGCTTAGTCCTTGAGTTATACCTCTCTAACTATCTTGACCATTAGGGGGATGCTGAAATGACCTATATTGTCTACAACAACCTAGACAAACAATAGTAGCAGTCAGTTACTTACCTACTAAGTTAACTAGTTTACTTCACTCCATATCTGTCTTACCTGAATGTAGATGAAGCAATAATAACAGGGATTGCATCACAACTTCACAAGAGAGGTCCCACTTCCAGTTCCACCCAGGTGAGCTCCAACTGTAGGATTAATCTGAATGATTGATTATCCATCGTAGCCAACTAAATGGAAATAAGAAGACTGCGTTAGGGGGTTATAGCAAAGCTTTACAAGGAATTAACATCAAAGTACTACATGGTGACACAACATGAATTCCTAATAGTGATAAAAAAAAGAATAGCAGTAGTATAGTAGTAATTTTTGGCTAATGGGGAGCTAGTAATAACTTAGCAAATCCTATAGTCATAACAAAATGGACTTAAAGTCTGGAGTGGACATGCTTATGTTAGGCGTTTACGGTTACACAACACATGGCCTGAATGATGCTGACGACTGATGTTCTTTGATCTATATATAAAATATGAATCACTTTTCATGTGCGGGTGAGTAAAAGGGGACAGTGTGGGCTATTGCTTAGAAGATCTTGCAGTTCGTCGGTGTGGCTTTCATCACATCCTCCCCACCAAGTGTGTGAGCCATTGATGGTGTACATTAAGCCACACCTCAATAAATCACACTGCTTGGGGGAAGAGGGTTAGAGGTTTGATGAATGGATTAGAAAGGGGATTTGGGGACATGCGTGACAAAGACAAACACTACACAAGGGCAACATTCATCTGTGTAATGAGCAGCACATCATTCGTCATCATTCTGTTGTGGAAGGAAACAAAGGAATGAGTATGCAGCATACAGGTAAATGCATTGCAAACAGTTCTTCTGTCCAGAGACCCAAGTTTTCAGATATCTAAAGGTTCTGTCTTCTAGGTTGGGAGGAAGCCTACCCTCCTGGTTCTCCAAAAATGATTGTTAAACTAAAAATGATACTGTTTTGCAAAATTAGGTGTGCATCCCCTCAGGAATGTCCATCACTCTTGAGTGCCTGTTTGGACTTGTCCGGTAGGAAAACAGGAGTATTGAGCTCATCTTTCGCCATTCTTTCATGCAGAAGACTAGAAGGCCTGTGGATTGTAAAACAGAAACTGTATTTAAGAGTCAAGGAGAAGTATAGAAGGAAGGTAAGCTTCATGAGGAGTGTATCAAGAAGTCTCAGAGGGAGGGCAAAAAAAACAAGAGGGGGACTAAGAGTTTCACTTATGCCACAAGTCTAACACACACACACGCGCGCGCACACACACACACACACACACACACACAGCAGCATTTCACAAAAAAACACACCTCTCTCCATTCCACATTGCTGAGTACTAGGCCTCAGACTCTTAGCTTACTTTTGAACTGAAGCTGATAGTTTCTTGCTTCTAGCGGTTGATGAGGTAGTCCCTAAGCTCCCACCCTGAGTTCTTTCATCTCCTCCTGACTCCGAAAAACTCCATCTCAGACCAGTCTTCATGACCTGAAAAAGAAAGATGTGTAGTGCACTGCTGTTGCAGAACAAATAGAGAAACATAATTGCAGTATTTTGCATAGGTTTTTGTTTGTTAACTAAATTGACTGTTGTGGTCTCTGAAGAACCAGAAAAAAGCGGAGAAACCTGCAATTAAATCTGGCTAAGTGTAAAAGGGCCAACCACCTCCAGGGAAACAAATATTCGCCCATCACTCAGGCCCCAAACATTGCAAATCAATTATATCAAGAAAGTTCCTACTTTACAGTTCAACACACCCTCCCTCACTGTCAGCTACCAGAACAGTCATCAATCATCACTCACAATCACTCGATAGTCAGATCACTCATTGGTGCAATGGTTACGTGTTCGAATCCAAGCACAGTGGTAGGTACACTATCTTCCCTTTGATCCAAGCAACACATTGGAATTTGGCAGTCTTGTAAATTAAACTATTATCTAGGGAATCCATCCTAGATGATGAAAAAAACAGAAGGGCTATAGGAGTGGACCATATAGGTTAATTAATTTTCGCTATGTAAGTTTATGAATGCCATTCACCTCCAGAGAAAAAATGATCGCCCATCACTCAGGCCCCAAACATTGCAAATTAATTATCTCAAGAAAGTTCCCACATTATAGTTCAAAACACACCCTACCTCACTGTCAGCCACAACATGATAAATCATCAATCAACATCACTCACAAAATCACTCCCTCACTGTTTCAATAGCTGTAGTTACCTCTTCCAATCCAAGCATGGGTAGTTTAGGTATTAGGTATACATCTTTGATGTAGGCAACACATTGGAATTTGGTATTGGCAGGCTTTCTTGTAAATCAACTCCCTTCTAAGGCAGGCCTGCCAGTGCTAAGTAATGCAAAAAGGGATATGCAATAGGCATGCAAGGGGGGCAGGCATTGTCTCCAATGTCATGAACAAATTGTGGAGGCTTCTTCAATGCACACTGGTCCAACTGCAACCCACAATATATGTGACTAAAACATCGTGGGGCAACATCAATCCGACACAAAAATAATAATGTTCCACTAGCTACTTTTTTTGTTTGTTGCAATGAGAGAAGTTCAACTAGAAATAATTTAGTTCTATAGGGGCACTGGAATACTTAGTCTAGGAAGAAGAGTTTGTCCTCAAACTCAGGTGGCTCTCCCAGAAGTTGATCAGCTAACACGCTTTGATTCAATTTCTGAACAATCATCTACCTCCTAAGTTGTTTCAGGAACTGTGTAATTGTGTGGTTTAAAATGTTGGCTCATTTTGATCGTTGTCAATTTCTCCACGTTTTGAGGTGAGAGACTAGTCCTTCTCACTGTACAACCATACCAGCTGCACTGAACACACGCTCAGCAGACACACTGCCTGCAGGATAACCCAGACACAATATTGCCAGCCTGTTGAGCTCTGGCCATTGGTGCATCTTCCCATAGCAATAGATCAATGGATTGTGAGCCACATAGACCTCTTTTGGATCATCCAGATACTCTGGGAACATCCTGTGGATGGACATTGGTGCTGCCACTTGCTCACCATATTTTGCCATCTCCTCAGCACTGGACTTAAACCCTGCTGATTCAAACCAATACAATCAAGAGGTTGGGTCCGGTCCTTCTGTTGCTGTTGTTGCTAGTGTTCTGGTTGTTGGTGTTGGCTGGTGTGAGACAAAACTGCCCTTTCTGGAAGTTGAAGGTGGCACCCCAGGACTGTGGTGTGGGACTGTAAGTTCCAGCCATTCTTCTTCCAGGTCTCTATCTTGCTCTACAATCTACCTCTTATATTTTGAAACATCCCCTTCAGAAAATGGATTGAAAGTGGGCAGAGATTTTTTGTACCATGGATCAAGTAGGGTGGCACAGATGTACTCTTTGGATATGATGATGTTATGTTGCAGCCTTGTATTACAAGTCAAGTGAAGGATTACGCTCTCAACCAAGGTATGTGCTTCTGTGTTTTTATTCACACCTGAGGGGGCAAGAAATTCAGACATCCTCTTTACCTAGTCCTGTAGGAGATGCAACTACTGGATAGCTTGGCCCATCGTATTGTCCTCCTTGCTAACTTTCAGTGTGACAACCTCAAAAGGGAGTAGCATCTGTGTCAGGCAACTGACTAGGTCCCATTTGTCTGCATCCATGGTCAAAGCTTTCTCAACTGCATCCCCTACTCTTAGAATGACATAGTCATTGATCTGTTTATACTGCTCAAACAGACGTTGCAACATACAATAGGCCGAGTT
The DNA here is from genome assembly GCF_964204655.1 of Triturus cristatus. NCBI lineage: Eukaryota > Metazoa > Chordata > Amphibia > Caudata > Salamandridae > Triturus > Triturus cristatus. The sequence goes on from NC_140590.1 coordinate 1,366,835,172, forward strand.
CCAATGTGTACCTCCTGTATCAGGGCTTTAACTGGTGCTCTATTATCACGCTGTATAATCCGCAACTGTTTCCAAGCTTTAAAAGAATAGCTGAAATGAGTGCAGATTATTCTGCAGGTGGCCAGTATGTTGCTGACTGTGTCTTCTTTTTCAAGGAAGTCTTGCACCACCAGGTTAATGTAATGGGCCAAACACAGGACCCTGAAATAGCCTCCGTCCGACATGGCCTTGTCTATGCTACCGCCATTGTCCGTGGCCAAAAATCCAATTCTGAGACCTCTGGGATGCAGCCATTCATACACTGTGGTGTTAAATTTAACCAAGATGTTTACAGCTCTGTGTGAGTTCTTTATGGCAAAAATGGGCACTGTTGCATGCTACTGAGTGTTCTTAAAACTTTCTTCAGGGCCAAGACTTGCAGATAACTTTTCCGTTACCCACAGAAAAGAAATCCAGTGTGAGTGATGCACATGTAATCAGTCGCCTGACAACTGGTCCACATGTCTGTCAAGTGGATGGGGTGAACAGCACTTTGCTGCAAAGCTTGTCCAACCAACTGCAGCACATTGTGATGCGGCGTTGGAACAGCAACTATACCAAAATAGGTCCGAATTAGTACCTATCATTTCAGGCAGATGGCTGCCACAAATTCTAAGAATCCCACTCCTTCCACAAAAGAAAAAGGAAGGAGGTCCAGTGATCACATTTTTGCCAGCATCCCATTGTTCTAATGTGTGGGTGGGTGGTTCCACTCATAGGGCCCCTCCTGCCCCAACATGCCCATAATAGTTGCCTGGATTTTCTTCTTTTCTGGGGCCTCTGACACAGGAATCTTTGGAGACATGGATGGTGGTGGTGGACTCAATGTGAGTCGTGGTGTGGCAGTCACTGTATGCTATTGTGTCTCCATCTCACTCAGAGTCTTGTGTCATTGTGAAGTCATTGAGGTGGGTGATTCTGCTGGCGCACTGCTGGGGACAGGGCTGCTTGGCATGAAGATGTAACCTTCTTCTTCCTCATCATCACCTTCCACCATGATTGGACTTGTAGCTGATGTTCCCCAGATCTCCTCACCACCACGACTACGTTCAGCAATTTGTTTAAGGTGTTCCTCCCACTTGATTGTGTGGTGTGTTTTCATATGGGTCATTTTGCCTCCAGTACCATAATTTGTACCAAGCTTACATTGACAAATATTTCTGTGGCAAATGCTGCATATTGCAATGTGTTCCTCCTCGTTGCTAATTGTAAAACAGTTCCACACTGGAGAGAAGTACTTTTTAGGTCGAGCATTCGAGACCTCTTGTATATACATTAGTATGTACTCTAGTATATATACTTTAGTATGTACATTAGTATATATACATTAGTATATACTTATATGTGTATGTACTTTGTGGGCTCTGGAGATCAGCCCTAGGACTTGTCTGCTTCTGCTTAGGGACTTTTTTTCTGTTCAACTGCCTCTATTTAACTGTCTTAGAAAACGACCAGCAGAGGTCAGTAAAATACCAGAATTTGTTTCTGCTGAGGGACTTTCTTTTTTAAAAATTTTCTGGCAACTGCCTCTATTTAACTTTCTTGATAGAAAATGACCAGCAGAGGTCAGTAAAATACCAGAATCACTTTAGCATTCTCTAAATCTCAGTCCATAGGAATTGTCTTCCACGAGCACCCGTAGAGAATAATGTTTTTTTCAGATCTTGTATTTTCAGTGATATGACCACCGAAGGCCCTGCTTTTATATTAAAAACAGAGCTTTGGACTATACCATTTCCCACTGAAACGCAATATTTCTCTCCATGTGTTCCCATACCAGGCATGTCACGCAGTTTGCTGCTTACTTTACCTCCATGTTAAAGAACAGTAGATGTTTCAGCCCCCAGGCTAATGTGTTGCATAGATAAATACATATACGGTCCCAAAGGTGAGACCCATTGCATTGCAAATGCTTGTTTACTATGCCACTACCAAAGCCTGAAAAAGAACTGGAGGTAAGTGGGTGTGTCATTGATTCTGTCTCTGCTTCTCCTGAGGTAGGGGTGGGTACAGGTCTCAGCTGGGTTTTTGCAAATATGGGAGCTGGTGGTGGTGCTACCTTTGCTACATCCCTCGGAGCAGGTTGAATAGCAATGCCATGCTCTTCTGTGTCACCTTCCACAATGAATGCCTCATCACCACCATCTTCCTCATCACGCCCTTCCATAAGTCTAAGTCTTTCAGGAGCTTTTCTTTTCCCTTGCCTCTCTTGTTGTCTCCTGGACTTTGTCGGGGTCCACTCCATGTCCCTATTATCATCAGAAGTGTTGCATGGAGAAAGTCGTTCTTGTAGAAGATGGTAGAGTAGGACCCTTCCTTTTCCTTACTGGAGATCTGGGAGTAAATGATTCTAAAAGAGGAGGTTCTTGCTCCAAAAGAAGCTCAACCTCCTGTTCTGCTCGAATATTAGAACAAGCATTGGCGTAGCCAATAGGTCTCGCCTTTGGGACCTTATGAGCATTTAGGTATGCAGCACACTATCCTAGGTGCAACAACATCAACTGTTGCATGGCTAAACACTTATAAGGCCCCAAAGGCGAGACCTATTGGCTATGCCAATGCTTGTTTACTTTGGGGAACTTCCCTAGTTCCCAACAAAATTCCCGTCTTTACGAGGAAGCCATAAAAATATGTTTTTAGATGGTTAGTTATGTGGCTTTAAGAAACAAAATGACTCAAGTTGAACGCAAACACTTTTGTTTTGGAACAAGCAGAGTATTCTTCAAAGACCTCTGCATTTTTTTATCGACCAGGAGCAGGTTTTAAACTGGGTTAATAGCTAAACCAGATGTATTTAGGTTTTTGGCCCCTTGCTCCGAAACAGACCAGAGCTTGGAATCACGGGACATTTATGTTTCTTAGGGTTTTTTATCTCACAAATTTTTGTTGCAGTTCTGCTATAAATAAGCGTGTCTTAACACTGGTGGTGGTAGCGAAACTCAAGAGTGGCACATAGAAAACACAAGTAATTAATGAACCTAATACTGTTTTATACTGTGCATGCGGAAACAAATTATTAAAAGCTTCCCTATTTTCGACTAGAGGGTTGCCGTTTCTTATCTTCGATTCATTTCTTAAGAAACACCCAGACAACTGGGGTTTGGCAGGAGTGGATGGGGCATCAAGCTGTGATACTGGTTGGTGGGAGAGGGTGTGGAAGCAAGCTGAGTACAAAATGGTGTGCAGGAGGGGCTGTAGCAGCCAGACCCCCAGGATATTGTGCTATAAACTTGCACATTTTTAAGCACTTTATTTTGCTTGTAATCATTCATTTAACTATCGGCGTGGAATGAGATGGTGCCACTTTAGGTTTTACGCGCCTTACGAGCAGAGTTGTGCTTAATCACATACAACATAGATGACCATATTCTACGGTTCAGGGAGTATAGGAGTTTCCATACCCCTGTTTTATATTAAGAGGACTATTCAGTGCCCTGAATGAAGATTGCCATTCATTTTAAGATAAAGATACCTATGAGATGAAGGCGCCTTGATTTTTATACTACCAGCGTTACGCCTTTTGATGTAGCAGTCAGTGTCAAAATTTTAGATACTGTTTCATCTTTTAAAAATCTGGATTGAATATACACCCTCTATTAAGGGTCTCGTGATAAGATAAGGCATATATGATATTGTGCCATTGTTAGGAGAGACAACATCAATAAATGTCTTGAAGAAAGCTGTCCAAACAAAAGTAATAACCCACTGAAACGCGTTGACGCAACCCCATTCTATTAAATTTGAGGAACAATTGAGCCTAATCATTTTCAGATTTGATAGACTCCCCCTGGAATTGATTCTGTATAAATAAACCACATTATGATGATTTTTAACTTGTCACTTGTCTTTTGTCTCTCATAGGTTTTGTTATTAGTCTTTGTGTCACTATATGTATGTATGCACTGATATTTTTCTTTTAATCGTCTTTACATGTGTCCAAGGTTGTGTTTTTAACTCTTGATTGTATTTTTATTAAATTAAATTTTGATAACTTTCAGAAGAGGTTTTCGTGCATTTATAGTTTATAATTGATTTACGGGTCTTGATTTAGTATATTTGTGAGGCTAAGGCTGATTACGAAGTGGTTGCATTTGACTTCCTAGTTAGTCATTTCCCAAGAGAAATCCTTCCTTTTTACACTGTCTGTATCGGTACCCCATCTCTTGGTGAGTGGGGCCACTCCCGTTTTGTTTTAAATCATTCATTTTCAGCCTTAAAATAATGCAAGCATTTTTAGCAGAGTATTTCACTTTGAATTAGGCATGTTAAAAGTGTTTGTTTGCTCTATTCTCCTTTGTGGTAAAATTCTGAATCATCGGTTAAGTCAAGCACAACAGGACAGGGTTCCTAGTCATCCTGTTTTCTGTGGCATTGTGGTGACTAGGAGCTAGTGGTTCCAAGCCCCAGAGCCATCTGCTGTTTTACACCACGTTTTGAAATGTAACCAGATTGACTGATAGTAATTGCTTAGTGAAACAGTCATATACAAAGTGAGAAGGATTTGGATATTGTATAAAACAAAAGACAAAGAACTATCTTGGGTCTAAGAGTGAACAATGATCACAAGTGACATAGTGGACCCTCCCCCATTGTTGTGTTTTCTATTGCATAAAACATGCATGAAGAGGTATACAACAAACAGGTATAAATGCACAGATGAATCATAACACATTCAGAGGCCAACTGCATCTATTTTAATGAACACTGTTATGGTATAACACAGCGCGCAATATGCACCACTAACTCATGAAAAACTGATGATTTGCAAAGCTGCACTAAACACGCTGTTTTCATCACACCTAAAATTAATGACTGTACTTTGTCCCTGCCACACTTGCAGTTAGTTATGTAGTTGTATTCTTTAATTTTTGTCCGACTCTCCATCCCAGAGAGTATGTTGGAAGATGTTCCTGGGGCTCAAGAGGTCGAGGCATGCAATCTACACTTTTACGCAGCTGCCACTCGTCTCTGCTCTCTCTTGCAGTCCATAACTCCTTGGAGAGCTGCCCATTGCCACATGTGAAAGTCTGGCTAATTCCTATTGTGCTGCCTTTGCTCCATTGTCTGAGCAACCCCCTGCTACTCTGCTGAGTAATCCTTCTCCATCACCTGATATGCAGAGTGAGTCCTTTCATGTGCTTTCCACAATTGTTCATCACAGCCCGCAATATCTCAATAGTTTCGTGACTGTCTCCACAAGCAGTCCACAAATCTGCAGCCAGTATAGACTATGTTCAAGACCTCTGTCTCTGATGGGCTTGACAGCATTGTTATCCAAAATCCTGTTTAAGCACTGGTTGCATCGCTTTCATTGATTACTACGCTTGGTCATGAGCCGAAGCTATTGCTAAAGGTCTTTTGCCTAAGCAGCCCATGTGCGCTGCGTAGGCGAGACCTAAAAATTTACTAATGCTGGCTGCGGTCTCTGTCCACTTTGTTCTGTTTCCTGAAATGATTGTGTACTACTTTATGAAAGGGACAATCTAATTCAACATCACTACTCTTTGGCGTTGACTTGATTGCAACGTGGCTGTCTCACTGACAGACATGGTCCTGGGCTTAGGTTGGAGTGCTGCTTACAGCTTGCTCCTCAGAGGCCAGCGCATCAGGCACAAGTTTGCTGAAAAAGGTTCTGGCCAACACGCCAGTGGTGGTAAATTGCTTCTACTTACTGGCCATTTTCTTTGCGGCATCTCTCTTAGGGGCCATCTTCTTAAAGCTGTCAGTTGGCAGTTGCATCAAGCTGCACAAGCAGAAGTGATTGGAAGACTGACAAGCGACTGCATAGGCCTTCTGTTTGGCAGTAGTGCGGCTGATGTTTCTTCTCTTGTGCACCTAAAAGCAAACAAACAAGAAACAAATTTAGTGTTAAACGTGGCATTGTTTGCAGTTTGAATTAGTACTGAAAAATGCAATATTAGTGTGGTTGTTTTGTTAACTTAGGTAACCACTTTAAAGTCACATCACACCACACCACAATACCATAATTGCCCATTAGAATATAACACATAATATACAGAATGCTAGAGCTCTTACCTTTATGCTCAATATATTCTAAAGGAGACACCTGTGGCACTCATGGAACTAAATGGGTAAATGGAATAGTAATCTTTAAAAAAATGGAGGTTAGTGTGCGTCTATGGCACGCAATGTGGTCCAGGGAGGAATAGAATAATAATCATCATCATTACACAAATGAATGGTGCTAATGTCTACTCTAAAGTGCACCGCAGCCAGGGTGTCCAGGAGGAAATTTAATTAAATATACCTGAAAAACTGAATGATGTTTCGCCAATGTGCGTGGATGGATGGATTGAGGGATGGATGGATGGATGGATGGATTGATAGATGATATATCAACTGAGGCAAAACAGTAAAAAGTTATTTACAATAAAACATTTTTTTAAATAAATTAGCATAAAAAATAACAAATTAAAATACAATTAAAAAATAACAATTAATTACACTATTTAAAAAAATACTTTTTTAATAAATTATAAAAAATTTAAATTAAAAAATAACAATCAGTGAAATTATCCTCAAGCATATTAATAAACTGATATCTTATTCTTCCATGCAAGCCCTGGCAAAGGCACACTGGCTGAACACCACATGGCCAACAACAACACTAAGCAAGAAGGCATGGGGAATGGGGAGCAAAGAAAACATGCAAGCCTATGGCAAAGCACACTGGCTGGCTACACAAAATGGCCACCAGCCACATGGTCACAGCAACAACAACAACCAGCAAGGAGGCATGGCCACAACAAAGAACACATGCAGGCCTATGGCAAAAGTACCCAGACTGGCTACACAAAATGCCCACCAACCACATGGTCACAACAACAAGCAGGAGGCATGGGGAACAAAGAAGTCATGCAGGCATATGGCAAAGCACACTGCCTGGCTACAGAAAATGGCCACCAACCACATGGTCACAACAACAGACAGCAAGGAGGCATGGCCACAACAAAGAACACATACAGACCTATTGCAAAAGCACACAGATTGGCTACACAACATGTCCACCGACCACATGGTCAAGTAGCATGCAGGGAGGCATGCCCACAACAAAGAACACATACAGGCCTATGGCAAAAGCACACAGGCTGGCTACACAAAATGGCCACCAACCACATGGTCATGCAGCAAGCAAGGAGGCATGGGGAACAAAGAAGACATGCAGGCCTATGTCAAAGCACTCTTTCTGACTACACAAAATGGCAGCCAGCCACATGGTGACATTGACAACAACAACAACCAGGAAGGAGGCATATCCACTACAAGAACACATGCAGGCCTATGGCAAAGGCTCTTTGTCATAGGCCTGCATGTGTTCTTTGTTCCCCATGCCTCTTTGCTTGTTGTGACCATGTGGCTGGCGTCATTTAGTGCAGCCAGCCAGTGTTCTTGTGCCATAGGCCTGCACGTGTTCTTTGTTTGTGGCCATGCCTCCTTGCTTGCTGACCATGTGGTTGGTGGCCATTTTGTGTAGGCAGCCAGTGTGCTTTTGCCATAGGTATGCATGTCTTCTCTTTGTTCCCCATACCTTCTTACATAGTGTTGTTGTTGACCATGGGAGAGGATGTAGTCCGTCGGCTTAAACTGCCGACTTTGGTGCTGGAAACCAGAGTTCGAGCCTCGAGGTCGCGTCCACATCCTGTGATTCTGGGCAAATTCTGGGCAAATCCCCGTGCCTGAATGTGTAATGTAAATACGGTGCTCATGTAAAGCGCTCCAATACCTTCGGGTCAAGTTCGCGCTATATAAATATGCAACAACAACCATGTGGCACTGGCTGGCAGCCATTTTGTGCATCCAGACAATATGCCCCTTTGCCATGGGCTTGCTTGGATGGTTTAGATAGCAGTTTAATAAATTATATGCTTGAGTATAATTTCACTTATTTATAAAAAAATGATATACATTTTTAAAATATCTGGCTTGTCCTGTCACCAATGTGTCTGCTGAGCTATGTTCAGTGCAGCTGGTGTGATTGTTACAGCGAGAAAGACCAGTCTCTTGTCTCAAAATGTGAAGAGATTGACTATGATCAAAATGAACCAACATTTTATACTGCACAATTACACCGAAGGAGGAGGAGGGGGGTGATTGGTCAGAAATTGAATCAAGTGTGTTTGTTGATCAACTTCTGGGTGAACCACCTGAGTTTAAGGATGAACTCTACTTCTCGGACCAATTATGCCTGTGCTCCTATATAAACTTTGAATTATTTTTTGTTGAACTTCTATCTTTCCAAACAAAAAGATAACTAGTGGAACATTATTAATTTTGTGTCAGATTTATGCCGCCCCACCATTTTTGTAGGCACATATATTGCCAGATTTCAGTTGGACCAGTGTGCATTGAAGAAGCCTCCACAATTTCTTTATGACATTGGAGACAATGCCTGCCCACCTCACATGCCTTTTGCCTATCCCTTTTTGCATCACTTGGCACTAGAAGTTCTGCCCCAGAAGGTTGTTGATTTATAAGAGTGGCTCACAATACCAAATTCCAATGTTTTGCCTGCATGAAAGATGAATACCTAATACCTAACCTACCAGTGCTTGTATTGGAAGAGGTAAAACTTTAACTATTGCAACGGTGAGTGAATGATTGTGTGAGTGATGATAATGATTGATGATTCATGTTATGGCAGACAGTGAGTGAACATGCTCAACTGTAATGTGGGAACTTTACTGAAATGATTGATTTGCAATGTTTGTGACCGGAGTCGGGCAAGATGGCCGCGGACGGGCTGGGCTGAGTAGTCGCAGTCCACACCTCTCCCAACGGTAGTAACCTAGTGCCCTGAGATATGCACTGGTGACTGTAACATCTCCCCCCTCAATGGCCTTGATCCGTTCCTGGTATACAAACTTACTGGCGCTGATTCAATATCCTACTAGAGTGTTGAAACTACCTGAGCTGATTAGGCTGAAGGAAGCTCTGGGGAGTGCTTGGAGTGCTTGGAGTACCTGGGAGAGCACGTTGAGTATCCTGACACAGCGCTGCATAAGGCGATACAAGATGCCTCCGTGCCCCGCTAAAGGGGACAAAGCAAAGGAGAAACATAAGGAGAATCGACAGACTGAAAAAACCCCCTCGGATGATCTAAGTAAAGAGACGCCGTTGATCGCAAGGGACCAAGGAGCAATCCGGAAGACAACGATACAACGGCCTAAGAAGACCGAGATACGGAGGGGAGAAAAATCTGTCGTAAGCACTCTCACGGGTTCATCCAGTCGGGCAGACGGAGCCACCGAAGCACAGAACCCGAGACCAGCACAGCAGGAGGATGGTGTCGAGAAGAAGAAGACGGGATCAGGAAGATGTGAGGAAAAAAGTAGAGTGACCCCCCTCAGGCAACCTACCTTGTCAGAAGTGTTCTCCGCACAACCCACAGCAACCCGAACCGAAACCGGCAGAGAGGAAAACAGCGGCAGTCTCGGCGTCCTCGAGGACGCGGGAAGCACGTCAAACACAGACGCCTGCGTTGCTCAGCAACAGCTGTATCTGCATTCTAGTAACAACGCCGAAATCCCGAAGCAGCCATTACTTCAATCAGATTTGCTACTGACCTCCGAGAGTATTGAGCACACTGAGGAGCCCCAGGCAAGTAAAGATAGCTTACCTGTGAAGCAGAGTGTAAATGCAGAGATGATGGAGGTTATCCTGTCACTTGAGTCAGAGCTAGGAGCTCCAAAAGCTCCTGAAACATTACAAAAGACAAAGGGATTTGGGCCCACAGCTACAGTTGAAAAATATATCCACCCAGAAAAAGAGACAGGACGGCTTGGTTATAAGGAGCCTGAGATAATGGAGAAGAGCAGTATTGGTGAAGTAGATGGGGAGAAATTTTTCTCCCTTAATGAAGACTCGGACTCCCTCTCTTTGCAGTATAGTGAGGCGAGTATAGAGGAGAGCACAGAGGGAGAAGAGGAAGTGGCGAGAACAGAGGAGGATGAGCTATCGGATTCTAGCTCATCTGGGGGTGACAACGACTTATGTACAGGAAATGATTCGACTTTAAGGAAAAGGCAGGTTAAACTAAAGCCAAGCAGTCAACAGGCTGGACTATTGGGAAACACGGAGAGAGGATTAGCATGGGATTATCTAGGAACCTCCCAAACATATCACGAGGAGGAACCTGCCGGTTCACCGAGTCAGAACATACCCTCCAGCATCCTGCTCGATACGCTTAAGCAGATGCAGGCAGAAGCTAGGGTTGCAAATCGAAAAGCAAGGCAAGATGCAAAAAAAATACAAGTCTCATTGAGAAAAACTAATAAGCTCTATGAAGATTTGGCTGGCAGAGTGGCGGAGGTGGAGGGGGGCACGAGTAAGCTTGAAGATGATTTTGGAAATTGGCAGACTTTCAAAATCGATCAAGTAAAAGTCACAGATGACTTGCAATGGAAACTGGAGGACTTGGAAAACTGCAATGTTTGTGGCCTCTGTGATGGTCGATCATTTTTTTCCTGGAGTTGATTGGCCTTTATAAGTTTACTTAGTGAAAATTAATTAATTAAAATTAATTAACCTGTATTGTCCACTACTTTGATTCTTCTGTTTTTTTAATCATCTAGGATGGCTGCCACAGACAATCGTTTTATTACCAAATTTCAATCAGTTGCCTGCATCAAAGGTGAGATAGTGCAGCTACCACCACCGTGTTTGGATTGGAACAGGTAACCATTGCACCAATGTGTGATCTGATTATCAAGTGACTGTGAGTGATGATTGATGTGGTGGCTGACAGTGAGAGAGGGTGTGTTGAACAATAATACAGGAACTTTCTTGAGATGATTTGCAATGTTTGGGGCCTGAGTAATGGGCAATCTAGAGGTGATTGGTCCTTTCACACTAAGCCAGATTTAATTGCAGGGTCCTCTAATTTTTTCTGGTTCTTCAGAGACCAGAACAGTCTTTTTAGTTAACAAACAAAAACCTATGCAAAATATTGCAATTCTGTTTCTCTACTTGTTCTGCAACAGCAGTTCACTACATGTCTATCTTGCTCAGGTCATGATGACTGGTTTGGGACAGAGTTACTCGGAGTCAGGACCCAGGAGGAGGATGGTAGAACTTCGAGTGGGAGCTACGGGACTACCTCATCAACAGCTAGAAGCAAGAAGTTATCGACTTTCAGTTCAAAGGTAAACTAAGAGTCTGAAGTCTAGTACTCAGCTATGAGAAATGGAAAGAGGTGCAGTTGTAAAATGCTGCTGTGTGTGTGTGTGTGTTGAACTTGTGGCAAAAGTGGAACTCTGAGTCCCCTGCTCTGGGTCTGAATCTTCTTAATGCACTCCTCATGAAGATTACCTTCCTTCTGTCCTTCTCCTTGACTCTAAAATATACTTTCTCATTTACAGACCGCAGGCCTTCTTCTAGTTTCCTGCACAAACAAAAAGGTAAAAGCTGAGCTCAACAATACTCCCGCTTTCCTTCCAGAATAGTCCAGACAGGCACCCAAGAGTGGACATTCCCGAGGAGAATGCAGATGCACCACCTAATTTTGCAATACTGTATCATTTTTCTTTTCACTATCATATTTGGAAAACTGAGTGGGTGGGTTCACTCCCCAACCTAGAAGACAGAACATTTAGATATCTGATACCTTGGGAGCAGAAGGACTGTTTGCCATGCATTTATCTGTACTTTGTCATACTCATTCCTTTGCTTCCTTCAACAAAAGATTGATGATTAATGATGTGCTGCTCATTGCCCAGATGAATGTTGTCCTTGTGTAGTGTTTGTCTTTGTAAAACCATTCCCCAAATCCCCCTGCCCATCCATTCATCGAACCCCTAACCCTCTTCCCCTGACTGTGTGATTTATTAAGGTGTGGCTTAATGTACACCATCAATGGATCACACACTTGGTGGGGCAGATGTTGTGAAAGCAACACAAACTTACCGCAGGATCCTAAGCAATAGCCTACACTGGCCCCATTGACCCACCCTCGCATGAAAAGTGATCCATATTTAAGATATAGAATGAAGAACATCAGTCATCTGTATCATCGTTCAGGCCTTTTGTTGCGTAACCATAAACGCCTAACCTAAGCTTGTCCACTCCAGACTTTGAGTCAATTTTTATAGATGAAGGATTTAGTAAGTTCTACTAGTTCCCCATTAGCCAAGACTTTTAAGCATTGCTATTTTTTGTGTTTTTTTGTCACTATCAGGAATTCTTGTTGTGTAATCATGTGGTACTCTGATGTCAATTCTTTGTAAAGCTTTGATAAAATATAACCCACTAACTCAGTCTTTTTATTTCCATTTAGTTGCCTACGATGGCTAATCAGTCATTCACAGTTGAACCTCACCTGGGTGGAACTGGATGTGGGACCTCCCTTGTGAAGTTGGTATGCCTTCCCTGTCATTGCTTCATCTATATCCAGGTAAGACAACTAGTATGGAGTGAAATAGACTAGTTAACTTAGTAAGCACTTAACTAACTGCCACTATTGTTTATCTAGGTTGTTGTAGACAATATAGGTCATGGCAGCATTCCCCCTAATGGTCAAGATAGTTAGAGAAGTATAACTCTATAACTAAGCGCTACACTTTCTCTTACAAGTACATACACAGGCTGTGTAAAAGCTGAAGGCAGCAGTGTAAACTAAAAGTAAAAAGCAAACTACTTCAGTCATGAATTTAGATTAAATAAAATAGTTTCCCTCTTTATTTTTTAAAAAGAAACCAACCTTTCCACCAACACCTGACCCAAGCCCCAATTTCCAAAAATTAAAAATGTCCAAAGAAAGTTAAACTCACTCCCAACTCCCTTCCCACCTTCGTCACCCAGCCCCAACAAACAAGTCCCTCCCACCAAAACAATTTTGTTTAATAAGGGCTAGAAGAAGGCATTGTGGATATCGGTCCGGAGCTGATCCAGGCTCTGCTCCATTGTGGTGAGCTGGCTATCGATTGAGGCCAGAGGCTGCAGGATGCGGCGCAACAATGGCTTGGTGTTTTCAGCGTGGGAGCGTGTGGAAGCACTTGAAGGGTTGACCTGAAAGCTGGAGGCTGAGGGGGACAAGTTGGACTGGGGCCCAGCGGAGAGACGTTTGTTTCCTCCTACTCCTCTTCCAGGACCACCAGCTGCCGGTACTCTTGCTGGATATGCTTCAGCCTCTGCTGCCTCAGACGGGCAGCTGTCTCATGCCTGGTGGGTGATCTGGCTGGACCAACAGGAGCAGCTATATTAAGAAAAACAAAAAAGACAAATTGTAAATAATGCTCTGTGCAATCAATTGTGTTAAATTACTGAATGGCACAGTAGCAGTACATTGCTGGTCTACTAGGGTCCTTGGAATTTGTGATTATGATTAGGAGAATCACAAGGCCAATTTGATGTTTTACACACACATGCCTTGCATAAAGCACTGACTCTGTGGCACATAAGAATTAAAAGGCAGAATAGCACTGGATTACAAAAACTGTGATTTGATTCTTTTTTTTATAAAGGCTTTTCAAGTAACTATAAACAGACACTTTCTTTGATTTGAAAAATAAATGACCTCTCATTAATGAATATGGTAGTATGCACTATGGAGTATAAGTTGTGTGTTGTGCTTAAATAATCAAGCCATGCTCATTGCTAGCCAGCATGTTGGATAGTTTGCTACTGTCTGCAGCTGGGGCAGCTGTAGTTGACAATTATCTATTTTTAATTCCGATGGCCCTGCTCTTCTCCAAATGCATTTCTCTTTCTACCCTGACTCCAAAGAGGCAGATGAATAACAAATGAGATACTAGGTCACACACCTCACAAATGAAATGCGGATATTAATATTATCCTGTCTGTCGTAAGTAGATGTTGGGAAAAATGATGGACTGCACTACAGAGAAGATACATTTATCACTGTGAATCCCATACACCAAACTTGACATCAACTCATGCACTTAATCCCACTTTACTCTGTGGCCTCGCCCACTCCCATATATTACTTCAAACAAATTATTTGCAGGTCAGTAAGCAGGAAAAGAAAAGTTGACTTACACTACTGCAGGGGGTAAAGTAAATGGATTAGACAGGCAGGGTAGGGCTTTTTTGATATGGAATAGAGGGGCCACTACACTGGTCAACGATTTATCATCTTTGGCTTATTCAGTTACTGTGCAAGTTGAAAGGGGGAAAAATCTGAACAGGTATAAAATAACTCTGTTATGGAAAACCATGAAATATATTCTGGAATCACTTCAATTCACATCATTATAAAATGAAATATGGCACATGCCAAGAATGGATTTTCCAATTTGGTAGGCTGGGGCAGAACAAAATAGGAAAAAATAAAGGAGTAGAGTACTAAGAGGTGCCTGAGTGCGCAAAGGGAAACAACACACCTTGTGTGTTTGGTTTGCAATGCATTGAAAACATTGTAAATGCTGCATTAACTGAAGCAAACGCACATTGCACAGCCAACACTTCAGTCACAAATTGACCCACACTGCACTCCGGTCATAGATGGCAAAAGAAATGCCATAGGCGGGGGGGCTTATGAATGATGGGCGAGATAAATCTGTTTCACTTAACAAAGACAGCGAGTCAAGGGAGTAGAACAAAAAATAAAAAATACCCCCCATTTTGAACCATAGCTTTGATAACCCTACATAAACAAAGCAAGCAAAGTAGGTGAGGAGCATGCTCCTCGTGAAAAGAGTTGTCTTGCTTATTCATCCAAACAATCCAAATATTAATTTATCCTTTCATTCTAATTCATCCAGTCTTTCACCAAAATTTCTAATCCATTATCCATCCATTCAATTATCCACCCTTTCTTCTAACCATCCTTTCACCCATCTACCCCTTTAACCATCTACGTACTCTTTTTTCACCCACCCACTTTTTCACTCATATACCATTACCTTTCTTTTTACCTTCTGTTCTTTCCCGTTTCCCTGAAGCCATCAACGCTCATTATGTGAGCTTATGGTAAGCTCAGTTGCAGAAAGAAGAGGCCGTAATAGCTCAACAATCGCTGCAGCTTGTAAAGATGGGGAGGGGGCTTCACGGTCACGTATTGACGACGCCCTGGTACTAGCTAGTGAGTATAGTAATTGCAAGAAACTATGGGACTTACCAGTGCCCGTCCCTGCTGCCGCTTCTCCTCCTCCAACTGACTCATCTCCTCCTGCAGTGACACTGGAGCCAGCATCACTGGTGTTCTGTGTGGCTGGAAAAAACAATTATACATATTTTCGATGCCAGATACGCCACTCCCAATACAACTGCAATACATCCCTACAGTTCAGTTACCACTACAGTATCTTCTAACAAAAATATATCTCTGGGCGTTTGATTGGCTCACAAAGTCAGACAAACCAGTTGTAGAATAATAGTCAATGAAAGACATATGGTGTTGGTTGGCAAATGCAAAGGGAGTGGGATCTCATGCTTTTTTCCAGCCATGTGCACTGTCATGGGAAATGTCTGGTATACTGTATAAATGAATGAGACAGCAGCACACTACATTGAAGTCGGTGGTTCGTGATGACCATGTCCACTCTCTCATGAACTCAACTGTTAGAGCATGAGCAGGAAAATGAAAGCCTTCTCTCAAAAAAGAAACAAAAATACATGGTGAATATTATTGATAATACTGGGTTCCTTGGCCCTGTAATCTTCACGCTAGACAGTAGAGTACCAAAATGTTTTATTCTTAGTCTTACAGTACCAAATTATATATATAGGAGACAGGCAAAGATTACCAACAAAGCAGAAGATAAGTAAACTAGAGTAGAGACTGGAAACAGTTAGCTACCAAAAAAGAAATCCATATAATAGAAGGAAAAGAAATATGATGCAGGGATAACAGGATTCAAACACAAATGTAATCCATTGTGCTTTGCATGAGTGGGTTTGTATCCCTTCCTCATCGCCATGTGGAAGGAAGACTGCAGGTAAGGGTGTCAAAGAAACTTTATTTCTCATCAGTAACACCAGCATCCAACCAGCAACTCCCATCCTGGAACCCAGCACCAAAATTCCAGTGCCACAAGATTCCCCCCTAAGCCCACAGCAATCATAAATCTCAACATTAGGGAAATAATAATAATAATAATAAATAATATGACTTACTGGGGTGGTTGGCGCCGGCTGACCAGCTATTTCTGGACCTGTCTCCTGAACGTCCCTCTTCTTGCCCTTGGGTGCTGATGTAAGAAATGAAGAAGAAAAAAAAATAGATTAGTGATCTAGTTAATCTCCAAACAATTTTCATGACGATCAAAATCAGTCACATTTTACTTCTCTAAAACAGATCGCCTATAGTACTAGTTTCAAGACTATCATTGAGTTGCCCATACTAATCTTGAAATCGCTATTAAAATATTTCCTTAACAAAAACTACATTTGGAACTAAAGCATTGCATTGAATGATCTTTGATTCTCTTCCCATTTCACAACCCCCTTCGTGGACCAACTCAGTCTACCTTTTTTGCAATGCATAGAAGCATACTACACATCATTGTGAAATAACTTGGAACTGTATGAGCTCCATAAACAAAGTCAAAGAGAGAACGCCCTACTCACTGATATCACTGATTCACTATAGTGGCAGGAGAACAGTCTGCAATGGCTTCTTAATTAATCAGTCAAAGGGAGGGCCAATGATTCATACGATTAGGTAGGGCTGAGCACCTGCCTAGCTGAAACTAGAAACTGGATCACACAATAACATTCCAACGTTAACTAAATGTTAAGTACCTCTGAGTGTGAGCAGCAAGCTATGCAGAACACAAATGTTAGAATTGTAGAACACAAACACAATAAATAAATTATTAATACTCACCAAGTCCCGGAATCTCGATGCCTAACAGGTCAAGCAGATCCTGTTCCCAGTCCAGGCTATCCACCCAGCAAGGCATCAGCTGCTGGACAGTGTGCCAAAACTGTCTGGTGTAAAGCACTCACCGGCGGGCCCTCCCCCATTGCCGCTCATGCTCCTGCAGGGGTTATCCACTACCGGGCCTGCCGTCTGCTGCCAGTATGGAGGAGAGGCGGCACTGCACAAAAGAAAACAGTGCTGCCACCTCCTCCTCACCAAAGATCACCCAGGGCTGCACACCTGGGCAGCGGACCCGCTAACAATGTACCCGCCCTTCCTCTGCCATGGTGCTGGGTGGGTTAAAAAAAAAGTAAAAGGAAGGGAAAGGAAAGGAAAGGACAGGAAAGGAGGAAAGGAAAGGAAAGGAAAGGAAAGGAAAGGAAAGGGAAAGGAAAGGAAAGGAAAGGAAAGGAAAGGAAAGGAAAGGAAAGGAAAGGAAAGGAAAGGAAAGGAAAGGAAAGGAAAGGAAAGGAGAAAGAAATAAGGAAGTAAAGGTTAATAAACAAAAATCGTGAAAACACAAAACAAATTTCCAAACACGTAAAATACACACAGGTACACACTAATATAAAAAATAAAAATGAGGTGTAAATTAGTTTTAAAGGGGGAGGATTATACAGAGGAAAGAGAGATTACATCTTTGGCCAAGCACCATAACACTGAGCAGAAAAACAAGATGGCCACGCCCATGCAGACTGTGTGGTGATTTGGAACGCATGAACACACTTGAGAACCGCTTGGTGCCAATCACGCATGATTTGGAACATGAGAACGCACTCCGTGTTCCCATTGCAACGCGAACGGGCGGGCTGGAAAACTCCGCCTACCAGTGCAACTCTGCATAGCGTGGCAGAGTTTTTTTGTGACTACGAGTAGTTCCACGTATCGAAACTCTGCAAACTTCGCCCAGGCCTAATTAAAAGATGCCACAATATTTGATTCTCAGATAAGACAGCAAGAGGCACATCAAACAAGCCTTGAGGGAACACTAGGAGTGCTGCAAGTCCAGTGCTCAGCTAAGACAGTCAAGTAAAGAATCCATCAATACCTATGAGTTTCGTCACAAGAACCCACTGCACGACCATGCTATAGACTTTAAATCGCCTCACTGCCCTATGCATCATGAGTCAGCAAGAAGATTAGACCTCTGACCGACAGCTAACACCAAGATGGAGCTTTGGTATCAATTCTTCAGCAAGCCACACTAATCACCAAAGCCATGGGTTGAATTCACTGTGATGAAGTGGCAGTCAAGTCAAGTCAATTAAAGATATTTTTACTTGGATAATAAAATTTCCATAAAAGAGAAAATCACATTAAAACCATATTAAACATATAAAATACAAGATAAAACACTTTTCATCACACACAAAATAAAAGCCAATCTACAACATCATGGATATTCACTACAATTCCAACAGGGCCATCTTAATCAGAGAGCATGGTACGACAAACCCAAACAGCCAAAATACAATATATTCAGGGCCTGTAAAAACATGCTGTAAACCAATCTTTCGAAAGACAGACTCCACACTTGCTAACCATTGGATTTGGTGTTCCCTTTCACATCAAGGCACTGCCTAATGATTTCATGGTTAAAGTGGCCTCTACATTTCTCCATACTGCTAACCACAGTAATGGAGGGCATACTCTAAAATAGCCTTTATATATGGTAAGCCCAGTTCTTCATGACAGATCACATAGGAAGATGATATAGAGACCGACAGCACCTTTCTACAAAACCTGTTTTCTTTTATCTGAATAACATCGCAATTGGAAGCACCCCTTATCCCAGCTTCATATGTTGCAACAGGAGAGCATTGAGTTATATAAATATACCATAATGGGCTAAAAGTGCCCCCTCCTGGTGGCTGGGGTAGATTACATAGTGAGCCAACTGCCCTAGACAGCTAAGACCTACTCTGAGTTATGTAAGGTGTCCAGGATCCAAAAGCAGCATATGAACCCCAAATAGAAAAAAGAGCTGATGCATCTTAGACTGTTATTTCCTATAGAAAGGGTTGCTCACTGCTTAATCTTTGGACCACATGCCATAATATAGGATTTGGCAAAATTAGTTTGTAGATCCAGGGCACCGATGAAATCCACAAAGGCATACACCAGCAGACGCAGTGCTTTTGGCATTCATGCCATCAGCACAACTTTGTCGTCGTAAAAGAAAGATGGGGGGCCATAGCCCTTTGATTCTGGATACATGTGGAGTAGCAGTAGCTAAAAAAGGATGATGAACCTTATTAATGTAAAATATGAATAAAAGAGGGGCCAACACACCCTTGTCTCACCCCCATAAAATTCTTATATCATTGGACACCTTTCCATCCATACTAATTCTGATTCTGGCCTTCATATCTCTGTGCAAATATGCCAATATGTGCACCAGTGCTTTATGGGATATAAGAGAGATGGTTTTCCCACAATTTAGAGCGATTGACACAGTCAAACACTGAAGTCAGGTCATTGAATGCTAAGTAGATAGGAGAACATATAGCAATGGTATATTTTCCAATAATCAATGACAAATTAAGATATTGCTCAACAGTCCCCACCCGATTTCTAAACCCATACTGGCAGGGGTACAAAAAAGACGTGTACTGCAACCACTCTTTAATCCTGTTGAACAGCACCCTCCCCAGAATTTTAAAAGATGTGTCTATTAAGGAAAGGGGTCTGTAATGTCCCGAGTGAGAGTGATGTCCCTTCGTAAAAATGGGTACAAGGATGGAGGTTTGGCAAGAGTCTGGAAGTGGGGAGTTAACAAGATTGTTAAAAACAATTGTTTATAGAGGTGCCCAAAATTCTCGAATGCACTTTATAAGATCAATGGGTACCTCCTGTGGACCAGGGGCTTTACCACAGATACTCTGGCTAATAGCATCCTCTACTTCCCTCAAAGTTACATGAATACCTGAGCAATTGTTGGTGACCAGAGAGGACTCAGTGTCAGCAGACGCGGGAGCATAGTAGTCAGTGGTAGACTGAGACCCACTAAAGAAAAAGGGATTGCATAACTTATATTAAACCAAAAATCAAAAAAGAAGAAAGCAAGCAAATATTAAATGATACTACTACCTCTCAGCCTGAATGACAGTGGGCACAGAAAAGAGAGAAGGGGAGAAAATGAAAGAGGGCTGCAACCTCCTCCACTGACCACAGACAGCCTAGGGTGCAATCCACCAATACATCTGTCACAAGAGTCTGCTGCACTATTGTGCTACAGGCTTCGATTAAAACGTCCCCGCTGCCCTAGACATCATGATGCGGAAAGAAGACAGGTCCATTGGACCTTGACCACCACATAGATGGCAGATTCACTGGCAATTATCCAGAGCATTACAATAATTGACAAATCCATCTGCACTGCATTGAAGTGGCAACACGAAGTGGACTGATAGCTCCTCAGTGAAGTTGGCAATTGAAGAAAATAACAAAAAGAAATAGAGAAAACAAATATTTAAAGGTACTGCAACCTTTGCCACATACGCAAGATGTTAGGAAGCACACCAAGCAGGCAAGGAGACAAATTCTTTCCCAATTACAAATAATACAAAATGCCAAGCGGAGATTCTGGGCTGTCAGAATTCAGGTCTCGTCATGGAAATCCTGCAAGATTCCTTGTGATTTAACACAGGCATTTAGCATCTGCTTGAGCTTTTGTGTGTGGTAAGGGCATGAGATGAAGGGTAAGAGGGCTAGGGAGAAATGTGATAAATGGTAACTGGCAGGGGTGAGCATTATATGTTCCCCTTTGCCTTGGCTGAGGGTCGGACAGGAGCTGGGAAGGGGATTTGGGCTGCATTGCAGCCCTTTCCCAATTTAAGTTTACAAGCCAATTAAGAGGAGAGCTTTGCTGAAAACACACTGAAGAAAGCACACTCACTTGAACAATTAGTCTGGGATTCTGGCAGGCTGTGGAGAGGGCAGATTTGGCTAGTGCGATTTGGTTGCTTCTCTTGAGAGCAAGCAGGTAAGCCACACTGCTCCAAATTTTCTTGAGTCTATAAGTAGCCTTTGGAGAATCAAGAAATTGTGAAACTATGGGGGGAAGTTGCAAATGCTGTTGTCCTCATGCCTGTAAAGAAACTTAGGTAAGGCATAAACTTTTCCGAGTGCAAAAGATGGAAGAACTGGAATGCGGGCACTGAATTATTTTAGGGAACCAGTTAAACCAGTTAAACCACTTGTGGGACACCCCCGCGCCGCACGGCCACCAGCTGCTGCGTGTGCCCCATTGCCTGCCTTCTGCCTCGCAGCCGGCCTCGCTGCCGCCTTGCTCGCTCCCCTTTGGTTTTCGCCAGTCGTTTTGTCCTAAATTTGTGCTTGTTTCTTTGTGCCGTGTGATCGTTCTTTAGCTGTTTTTACCTTTGTTTTGCCCGCCATTTGTGCCTGTATTTTCTGTGCCGTGACATCGTTTTCGTTTTCCTTCCTGTTTTGCCTTTATTTTTGCCCGCCTTTTGTGCCTGTATTTTCTGTGCCGTGACATCGTTTTCGTTTTCCTTCCTGTTTTGCCTTTATTTTTGCCCTCCATTTGTGCCTGTTTAATTTAATGTAACCTCTGTGCCGTGGGTCAGTTTCCTTCCTGTTTGCCCGCCTACCTCGCCGCCCTCCGCTCTCCCTCCCCGCTTCCCGCCACCGCCATTTGCCCCGCCCCTTTTCTCTTCTGTTCCCTCCCCGCTCCCGCCTCCCAGCTGCTCCGCCCACCCGCGCACTTCGCCTTAAATGGCGACCGTGCGAACGCGCAGCGGTCACGCGCAGCGGGCGCGCCGATTGTGCGCCGAAGGCGCGCCAAAAGTAAGCCCGTCTGCGCCCGTCCGCGACCGGATCGCGACCAGCACCAGGACCCCTGGCCCACGAAGACCCCGACCGACCCGCCTGACGTACTCCGCCGCCACCCTCATCGCACTCAACACCGGCCGACTCCCAGAATGCCATCAAGCCACTCCACGTCGTACCCACGGACCCTTCAGCTGCCACGCCTGCAAATTCACCTGCATCCGGACCTGCCTCGCACCAGCACCCGCAAAGTCGAACACCAG
Organism: Triturus cristatus; assembly: GCF_964204655.1. NCBI lineage: Eukaryota > Metazoa > Chordata > Amphibia > Caudata > Salamandridae > Triturus > Triturus cristatus. Next base: position 1,366,857,105 of record NC_140590.1, read on the forward strand.
CAGCACCCACCTCAAGTGCATCCTGCTCAACACCCGCTCCGTCCACAGACACGCCATCGAACTCTGGAACCTTCTAGACGCCACAGCCCCGGACGTTGCCTTCCTCACGGAGACCTGGATGAACGCCTCTTCAGCTCCCGACATCGCCATCGCTATCCCAGAGGGCTACAAGATCGTCCGGAGGGACCGCAACGCCAACCAGATGGGAGGAGGCATCGCCATCATCCACAGGAACACCATCCGTCTCACGACCAGCACCGACAACACCCTGACCACCGCCGAACACCTGCACTTCCAGATCCACACCAACCCGAACACCACCCTCAGAGGCACCCTGATCTACCGACCCCCTGGACCACGCACACAATTCAGCGAGGACATCGCCGACTTCGTCAGCCCGCATGCCCTCCCCTCCGCTGACTACATCCTCCTGGGGGACCTCAACTTCCATCTGGAGAACAACAACGACCGCAACACCAGCACCCTGCTCGACAACCTCGCCAATCTTGGACTCAAGCAACTGGTGTCCACCCCCACCCACCTTGCCGGACACACACTCGACACAGTCTTCTCTTCCAGCACAGACATCGACTTCAGCCACGCCACAGAGCTTCAATGGACGGACCACAGCTGCGTCCACTTCACCTTCAAGAGAACGACGACCCACCACCACCAGCAACAGGCCGCCCGCAGAAGCTGGAACAAGATCACAGCAGACCAGCTCGCCACCTCCCTGAGCCAGCACCCTCCTGCCAGCTCAGCGAACCCCAGCCAGGCCGCCGACAACCTCACGAAGTGGATCAGCATCTGCGCGGACGAGCTCGCCCCGCTGAGGACCCCGCCCAGCAGACCCGGCAGCAAGAAAGCCCCGTGGTTCACCGACGAACTCAAGAGCTCCAAGAAGAACTGCCGAGCCCTCGAGAAAGTCTGGAGAAGGGAACCTACACCGGACAACAGGACCTCCTTCAAGCTAGCCACCCGGAAGCACCACCAGCTGATCCGCGCCGCCAAGAAAACAGCATTCAAGGACCGGCTGGACAACAACGCACACAACTGCAAGGAACTCTTCAACATCGTGAAAGAGCTTTCCAACCCCAGCGCAGGAAACAACGACATCACCCCATCGCAAGACCTCTGCAACTCCCTCGCTTCACACTTCCACAACAAGATCGCGGACATACACAACAGCTTCAACAACCAACCAACGCACACCATGACCGAACAATCACCCCCCACCACCACCCTCCTCGCCTGGACCCCGATCAGCACCGAAGACACCATCCGCACGATGAACTCCATCCACTCCGGATCACCGACCGACCCCTGCCCTCACCACGTCTTCAACAAGGCCGACGCTGTCATCGCACCCCACCTGCGAGACATCATCAACACATCCTTCGACACCGCCACCTTCCCTGAGAGCTGGAAACACGCTGAACTCAGCGCTCTTCTCAAGAAACCAACAGCGGACCCCACCGAACTCAAGAACTACCGCCCCATCTCGCTCCTCCCGTTTCCAGCCAAAGTCATCGAGAAGACCGTCAACAAGCAGATGGCCGCCTTCCTCGAGACGAATGGATCCCTCGACCCCTCACAGTCCGGCTTCCGAGCCAATCACAGCACCGAGACCGCCCTCATCGCCGCCACCGATGACATCCGAGCCCTGATGGACAATGGAGAAACAGCGGCCCTCATCCTCCTAGACCTCTCCGCGGCATTCGACACGGTCTGCCACCGCACCCTAGTACAGCGCCTCAGCAACATCGGGATCCAGGACAAGGCGCTGGAATGGATCATCTCCTTCCTCGACGGAAGAACACAGAGAGTCCGCCTACCACCGTACAAGTCAGAGGCCTCCGAAATCATCTGCGGCGTCCCTCAAGGTTCATCTCTGAGCCCCACCCTCTTCAACGTCTACATGAGCCCCCTCGCGGCCATCGTACGCAAACACAACCTCAGCATAATCTCCTACGCCGACGACGCCCAGCTGATCCTCTCCCTGACCAACGACCCCACCTCCGCCAGAGCCAACCTGCACGAAGGGATGAAAGAGGTAGCCGAGTGGATGACGACCAGCCGCCTGAAACTGAACTCTGACAAGACGGAGGTCCTCATCCTGGGCTCTTCACCCTCCGCCTGGGACGACTCCTGGTGGCCTCCCGCCCTGGGCACCGCACCCAAACCGACAGACCATGCACGCAACCTGGGCTTCATCCTGGACTCCTCCCTCTCCATGACCAGGCAAGTCAACAACGTCTCCTCGGCGTGCTTCAACATCCTACGCATGCTACGGAAGATCTTCTGGTGGATCCCCACCGAGACCAGGAAGACCGTCACCCAGGCCCTCGTCACCAGCCGACTGGACTACGGCAACGCCCTCTACGCCGGTACCACAGCCAAGCTCCAGAAGAGACTCCAGCGGATCCAGAACGCCTCAGCCAGACTCATCCTCGACATCCCACGAACCAGCCACATCACCGGACATCTGAGAGACCTTCACTGGCTCCCCGTCAACAAAAGAATCACCTTCCGCCTCCTCACCCACGCACACAAAGCCCTACACGACCAAGGCCCGAGCTACCTCAACAGCCGGATCAACTTCTACGCTCCCAAACGCCACCTCCGATCAGCCAACCACGCCCTCGCCGCCGTCCCCCGCATCCGAAGAGCGACTACAGGAGGAAGGTCCTTCTCCTACCTGGCCGCCAAGACCTGGAACTCCCTCCCGACCGACCTGCGCCTGACCCAAGACCACCTCTCCTTCAGGAAGAAGCTGAAGACCTGGCTGTTCGAGCAGTAGCGGCACCCCCCCCCCCCCCCCCCAGCGCCTTGAGACCCTATGGGTATGTAGCGCGCTATATAAGTGTCTCTGATTGAAAGGTAAAGGTCTAGGCAGATTTAACATTTTTTGAATGTGGGGTGCACAGGAAGGTTGTTTGTGGCATTCTCTGAGAATTGAAGCCACATGCAGTAAAGTAGGGCTCTAGTTGAGAACTCAGTTGTGTCTTAATTTAACTTCAGTTGATTGTGGTGCAGCCAGTGGTTTATTGCTCTCATGTGCCGAAGAAGATGTCAGATTGAAGTTAGGGTTTTTGGCATCTTGACCAGGGCCTTATTCATGTTGACATAGGAACAGAACAAGAGGAATTAAAGATGTATCAAAGAGACTGATGGGCAGACTTATCATTCTTTCAAGCAACGCAGCAACACAACTTGCTGTGCTGCATGAAAGGGAGAGCAGAGTGATCCAGCGGCATACCAACAACACCAGATACTCCACTACCACATACTCACCTGGGCCCATAAAACACACACACACAATTTAGTAAACCGCTGGAGACAAAGTTTATGATTTCCACAATGTTCAGGATTAGTTATTTCATACCCTTAACTAACCTTTCACTGATCAAAAAGTTATATCCTCTGGTCAATGGACCAATTGTTGAACTAGTTGATGGTGATAATTAACACTAACTCTAACTTATATATTTAAAGTAAATAACCACAGACTCTGGAAGTTTTAAAACCTTTATCTAAATTAAATGTACGTGAACCACTTCAAAATTACAGTACAGTCACCATCACTCATAGGAGAGAAAATTCAATTGATTAATCATCAAAACACATACTTCGGACTCATGCAATGATCAATGCTCAGAAAAGGAGGACAGAGAGAAAAGAACATCTGCAAATAACATGAAATTATAATTACCAAATATGGTGTGAAGACCAATCCCCTGGCCAAAGAGCTGGTAAGGGTCCCCCGGGATAGATCAAGTGACAAAGACTTCAGGACAGGATTCAGGACAGGATAGTTGACCTCTCTAGAACACCGATGGTTACGCTGCACCCCTCTCTGACACTCTCTTCATCCTCAATATTCTTCCGCAATCTTCTTATCTAACCCAATTAAATTAGGATAGAAGGTTCTGCATTCGGCTTCTTCATCAGCATCTCACAGCATCTCTCCCAGCATCAGCATCTCCCGCTCCAAGGTCACAGCATCAATTCTTCTCCACATTCAGCAAATCTTCATCCTACTAACTAACTAAAGCTATCTCAATTATACCTTTCGTTCTTCATGTTCTCCCACTAAAGTTTCAATATTGTAAAATTACGAGATCTAATTGGTCAGGAAAGAGGGATGATCATCACACCATGCTTACATGTTATCTAAAATCAGTTTGGCCATTGTTCGCAAACCCATCCCCTTCATTTTTATTTACAATTTTATTTCACACCCGCATTCATGTTGAAATAAAGACAGACACCGTCACAAGGTAAACAGGTTTATTCTGTCTTCGTCGAATTCCATAGCCTCAGTGACAGTTCAGAGGCGCTCGCCATAGAACGCTTCCAACATTCCACGGGTGAGAACAAAAGGGAGTAGAACGGGGAGGGGAACAGGATATACCAAAGAATGTTAAAATGCAATTACAACACATCTCCCTTCTATACAGAGTAATGATGAGTTCTTACTATACATCTAAGTCATGTTATAATCTCTGTGCCATATCGGTCTTTTACAGTGGGTCCTTAAATATCTACCATCATGTTTCGAATTAATAGGTCCAGAGACCTTTGGTGGTAATGTTGCACCTGGATTTAAAATGTCAATGCTGTTATCCCTGGCAATTCTGTCCTGACTCCACATTTGACCATCATCAAGACATACCACATTTTTGAAAACTTTGCAAATTCTCTTCCTTTCTGAAAACTTAGAAGACCCAGAATGTGTATAAGTAGGTAACTTTACTCTTACCCAATCTCCTACTTTCCAGATAGTTTCCCTCTCTGATACCTTGGCATTGTACCTGTCAACATAACGCTCTTGGTGATCTTTTATTCTTTCCATCATCTCACTACGATTGACTTCCTCCACATGATTTCCTACCAACCATAGCGGACTCAATTTGGTACCAGGTTCCCTTCCTTTGAGAGCTTTGAACGGTGTTACCTTAGTAACAGAATGAGGTGTTATTAAATAAGACCAAATCATGTTGTCTAATTCTTTCTTTATATCAGTACCTTTCAAATTATTTAATTGAATACACTCCTTAATCATCCTGTTCACCCGTTCTACCAGACCATTAGCTCTGGGACAGTATAGAGCAGAATATTGATGTTTTACAGAGAAAGTATGTAAAAACTCTTTCATTAAAAAAGATGTAAATTGTACCCCGTTATCTGTTATTAAAACTTGGGGTACTCCCTCGCTTCTGAATACATCCTGGAGGAATGCGATAACAGTGCTGGTAACTACACTGTCTACTGTCCTGATTACAACCCATTTAGAGTGGTAATCCACTAATATTAGAATAAACTTACCACTCAAACCCTTGACATCAAGCGGACCAATGATATCAAGTGCCAATTTATTCCAAGGAGTATTAGGTACTTCCACAGCTGATATCTTTCCTTTCTGTAAATGTTTACTCTTGTCACTTTGTGCACAACTTATACAATGTTTAATGTTCCTTTCTATCATGGAGTCCATACCTGGCCACCAATAATGTAATCTGATCTTATTTTTAGTTAAACTGCGGTCTAAATGTCCCTTGTGTGCTAATGACACTATTTTTTCCTGTAGGTTCTCTGGGGGAACAAGTGTTTTCCCTCTATATACCTTTTCATCTTGTAAGGAAAGTTCATTTCTCACATCCCAGTAACCTCTAGTGTTACAATCTAATTTAGAGCACTCATTTGGCCACCCCTTTGTTATCAGTTCCTTTACATTCTTGAGTGCAGCATCATTCTCTACACTTACATTCCACTCATCTTCATGTATACCTTCCGTAATAGTGGCCACCACAAATTCGTCTGGCTCATAACTGTCTTCTTCATTTGCTTTTAAAGGTAATCTTGATAAAAAATCTGCTGCATGGTTGCTAGGTCCCGGAATGTACACAATTCTAAAGTTGTAACCTTCTAATCCTAGGAACCATTTGGAAATTCTTGGAGTGGTTCTTTCAATATTTTTTACTGAAAAAACGTTCACAAGGGGTTTGTGATCAGTTTTTATGACAAAAGGAATACCCCATAGGAACACCCTAAAATGCCTTACCGCCCATAAGCATGCCAACACTTCCCTTTCAACCACAGAGTATCTTGCTTCTGCATCTGACAAGGACCAGGACGCAAAAGCCACGATCCTCTCCTCTCCATTTACTACTTGGCTTAGAGTGGCCCCCAACCCTTTAATACTTGCATTGGTGGTGAGTATAGTGGACTTACATGTGTCAAAGTGTCCTAAAAAAGGTGCATTGATTATGCATTCCTTAAGGTCATTAAACGCCTTGTCGCGATCTTTATCCCATGCAAATCTTACATTCTTCCTTAACAATGCTCGTAAAGGGTGAGTAATTTCAGCAAAATTCTTTACAAATTTGGAATAGTATTCCAACAATCCCAAGAAGGACTTAACCTCATCTTTAGTGGTAGGTTCCGGTGCTGATTTGATCGCATTGATCAAATTGATTTTTGGTTTGATACCCTCCCTGGAAATTACATGACCTAAATATGTAACTGATTTGACTCCAATTTGGCATTTTTCTTTTTGGCATGTAAGTCCTGCCACTTTCAATCTGTTTAGCACTTTTTTAAAATTTTCATTATGTTCCTCTTCATTTTTGCCAAAAATAAGTAGGTCATCCTGGAAACATAATACACATTCTATTCCATTGAGTATTCTCTGCATAGCTCTCTGGAATACTGCAGCTGCAGACGCCAAACCAAATGGCATCCTGCAGAATCTGAATGCCCCAAAAGGTGTAATAAACAATGTTAAATGTTTACTGGTAGGGTGTAATTCTATCTGGTGATATGCTGATGACAAATCAATAAACGAAAACATTTCTGCATCACCAATTTGACTCAGCATTTCATTGATATTAGGTAATGAAATGGATGTCTGTCGATCCATATATTGTTATTTAACTCCCTCAAGTCAATGCATAACCTAATAGCTTTCTTATCAGGTTTAGAAGTGATGACAATGGGTGCCACCCAATCTGCACTTTCAATAGGTTCTATAACATTTTGATTCACTAGTTTCTCCAGTTCTAGTTTTAAAGGTTCTTTTAACAATATTGGCACATTCCTACACTTATGCGCCACTGGTTTTGCATTTTCTTTCAAAATTATCTTGTGTTGAAAATCCTTCAGACACCCTATTTTCTCTGTAAATACTTCTGGAAATTCCTTGACCAATTCAGTACCACACACCGATCTACCAACCAAAAGAACAGGACATTCAGCACTGGGGTCAAGCTTGATACCTAAATCCTTTTGATGAGCCCAACCCAGAAGATTTGAACCACATTTAGCTACGTACACCTTACCCACAGTGCTTCTTCCCTTGAACATTATCTTCATAACTGCCATCCCCACCAACGGAATTGGGTCTTTGTTATATCCCACAGGCACTACATCAGGTTCCACAAGTGATACAACATTTTCCTCAAACTTAGATTGGAATGTTTCACTATTGATAAAGGTAAACGGGGAACAAAAATCTGCATAGACTTCTACTCTTAGTCCCTCTAGTTCTATTTCACATTTAGGTAAGTCAATCACATGCACACCATTTTCCCCCACCACATCAACTTGTAAAACAAATTTACTGTTGCTCTCTTCATAAATGCCAATAGAATTTACCTTTTTCTCAGCAATATCCTTGCACATGCGTGCAAAATGCTCCTTACGGTTACATTTCCTGCACAAAGCAGTTCTGGCCCAGCACACCATGTTATTCGCTAAGTGTCCTGTGCTTCCGCATCTGAAACATCTCATCCTGTTCTCCTGAGGCAATGACTTCCTCTGTTGCTCATTGATATTATCATACTTCTTTTTACTATTGATGGCACACACATTTTTAAATTCTTCGCCTACCACTTTTACCTCCTTATCACTCTGAACAGACATCTCTTTTATGCATACTGCTGTATGCTCTATACTTTTTGCAATTGCTACCGCTCTTTTCAAGTCAGGGTTTCCAACTAGTAACTTTTCCTGTATCTTTTTATTATTCGTACATATAACCAGCTGATCCCTGATAAGAGAATCTGTTAACTCGTTGAACTCACATGTATTAGCCAAGCCTCTCAATATCGCAATGTAGTTACTTACACTTTCATTTTTCCCTTGGGTCCTACCATAAAATTTATGTCTTTCTAAAACTACATTTATCTCATCTGCAAATTGTAATTCTAGCTTCCTGAGAGTAACAGTATACACATCTCTTTCTTCCATTTCTTCATCTTCATCCCCAATCTCAGGTAAACTATCAAACACTTTTCTCCCTTCCGCCCCCAAATTATGTACTAAAATGTGCTGTTTACGTAGTGCAGAAAATCCATTTGCACCTATGGCTATCAAATAAGTTTCAAACCCTTTTTTCCAGTTCTTCCATGTCATGCTCGGTTCCCCTGCTTCAGAAAGAAACGGAGGCGGTTGACTCATACTCGCCGCTGCCATGTTGTGATCTATCCGAATAGGCTTTTATCAATCTTAATACTGCTCACAATCCACCTTTATATTACCATGCACGAGATAACCCCACTGGAAAAATTATTCAAAAGTCTCTCTATACAGCTTTTTCCAAGTTATTCTTTCTTGGTTTTTTTTTTCCTCCTGAAGAAATGTTATAAGATATCTCAAAGGTTTAATCACAATCTTTCTGAGAGTGTCTCCAAGGGTTAATATTCAGATCTATGCCCCTAATCCTCTAGAATTTACTGTGAAGAACTCACCAGGGCACTGTTCATTGACTCAACCGTCGATCAATCACGCCGTTAAATATGTTCCATTTGTCTGCTTAACCACGATCCTCGCTTCAAGCAGACCTAATTTACACTGGGTTCAACCCCTGTGCCTTCCCAGTGTCTAGCGCGATAACCCTCACAGCCTGCGTTAACGCACCTCGCACAGAGACACACAGTAACCACCACAGGGCTGTTCCAGTGTCAATCGCGATCACCCTAGCAACCTGCAAGGACGCTCCTCACGCTGAGACACTACCTCACATTTCGGGTGAACCGCCTACTGCCTCACGTTGTGTTCTCCGCTTACGGAAGACAATCCTCCTTCTGACTATTATCAACGGCCCGGATGAGGAGACAGTTCTTCTCTTCACCTCTTGGCTCATGCGCAAAACACACCGGTGTGCGATGACACTCCTCACGTAGTGGAGCCGACCAGTTGATTCCGTCGCTCCCTCAACTTCCTCGTTTTTTCAAAAGTTCCTTTTATTTTATTCTTGATCCTCTAACGATGACTGCAGGCCACTCATGAAGGGGAAAACGACGCGTTGCCCTTCCCGCAACAACTCGTCGCCAGTGAAATAAAGACAGACACCGTCACAAGGTAAACAGGTTTATTCTGTCTTCGTCGAATTCCATAGCCTCAGTTACAGTTCAGAGGCGCTCGCCATAGAACGCTTCCAACATTCCACGGGTGAGAACAAAAGGGAGTAGAACGGGGGGGGGGAACAGGATATACCAAAAAATGTTAAAATGCAATTACAACACATGTTTCATTTGTAACAGTTGTATTAAAATCCGAATACAAGTCCACATCGTTGAACTTTTCACCGTCCGTTCCCAGGGTAGGACACTTTGCAACCTTGGCTCCCGCTCAACATCTATGTCATCATTCCGGGTTAATTTCCAGTGGACATGCGCAGTTGTCACATGACTCAGCTTACTTCAGTTATACATGAGATGCGCAAATACGCACTAGTGATAAAGTCAAAAAGACAAATATTAATTTCACGAATAAATGGTTTCACTGTACACCACCCATCTCTACTCTATTCCCCTTTACCTATTAATACTTTCCCCGCATTAGCATTAGTAAAATAGCTCGTTTTTGTTTCAGCTAAGCAGATGCCATGCACGCGAGCCTTCAAGACACCATTTTAGTGCCTTCTGCTCAAGCGCATGAATTTCCCTCTAAGCGATAGCTCTTCATACTGCGTGGATGCATGCGCAGTAAAGATTTCCCTTTTAAAGCGGTTTTAGTCCTTTGTTCATGTTTTTCACATTAGTAAACACATAAGTAAGCATCACTAACCCGCGTATTTGTGTGGTGCGCATTAGTTTTCCACAAAAAACTTTTAGTAACTTGTTAGTAAGTTAAAGGAGCGGATTGCTTCCGAGCAAGTTTCTTTTCTACAAGTTCTTGCTCCATCAGGAGGAAATGCGCCATATCTGTTAAGATATGGCACATTTCTGCTCTCTGCCTACGTTGGTGCACAGTCTGCTACCAAACACCAGCACAGGTACCAGCACAGGTACCCTTGCACCAGCCGCGGTCCGTGCAGGTAACAGCGATGGTGTCACATGAGGGGGGATTTTGAGGGACGATGCCGAGGGAAAATTAATTATTTATTTCATTTTCCCTCTGCATCGTCCCTCGAAATCCCCCCTCATGTGGCCCCACCGCTGTTACCTGCACAGTCCGCGGGTGCCTTGCACCATAGAGAAAGGGTGTCTGCATTGCAAGCACAGTTGTTTTTGTACAGGAAGGTATACCTTCCTGCTCAAAAATAATCCTCTCAGGCTTTATCCTCTTTCTATGTGTGCTGCAGAATGCATCACACCCAGAAACAGGAAACAACGAGGAGAAATAGTGATATTTCTCCTCATTGCGCCTCCCTTGGGAAGGTGTAGTATTTTTACGCATTCCCAGGTTTACCATTAATGGTAAATCTGGGAATGCACGAAAATCTATGGGCGGATGCATGGGAACACCCACGAAACACCCATGGAACACCTTTCCGGGGCAGAGTAACGCAAGACAGCGACTTGCGCTACCTTTTGTTACTCCAGATTTATCAAGCTACGCAGTGCCACACAAGGTGACCTTCCATTGCACAGTAAATCTAACTTAGGTATTGTGTTGCCCTGGCAACAGCATGCGTGGCACAAGGGCAACGCAGTACATTGATAAATCTGCTGCTACGTCAGCTACAAAGACATTAAGGAAGAAGAAAGATGAGAGGTCCAGAGGATTGATGCATTCCATATTTTAAGATGTGGACAGAAAGGGATGAGTAGAAAGTGGTGATGACCCGTGACGGCGGAAATGGAGTTTGAGCACGGTCGGACTGTCCTAATGCCGGCCGCTGCTGCTACTGCCACGATGAGAAAGTGCGGGCTGAAGGTGAGCCCTGTATGCGAAATGGCGGGGGCCGCGACAAGAGAGCCTAGCGTGGGAGGAGGAAGAGAGTAGCAGCCGTCCACTTCCCCGCGAGGAAGATTAAACTCGGCCCAGAAGCGAAGTTAGCAGTTCCCGGGAGCCGCGCGGATCTCTCCTCTCCCCCACGCAGCGTTTGCAATGTGGAGCTGCGTTGGTGGAATCAGCGTCTGGTCAGTGGCCGGATAGAGGCGAACGCACAGTGCCCCAAGAAGCGGACGCGACGAGAGAAGGTCCCCGCCCCCTACCTGCACAGGCGCGAGGAAATGAATCACCTGCCACCGTCCTGCTAAAGCTACGACGTAAGCATCGGAGGCGGAGCCCACCCGCGAAGAAGGAGCAGCGTGACAAATGAAACCAGCGGGTGCCTACCCCGCATAGGGACAAGCATGCCGACACACACCCCCCCCCCACCGCACGAGGACTGCAGGAAGCTGCCGCAGGCAGGGAGGGCAATCCGGAAAGTAAGGAATGGCCGCCGCCGGCCATGAAAACATGCCCCCACCTCGCAGGACCCCCGGCGGCATGAAAACAAAGTGCAGGTAAGTGGCCAGTGCCGCCGAAGTAAACTACAACATGTGCGCGATGGCACTGACTGCCACAATGCCCCATGGAGTGATGCCTCATCCCAGAGCAGCCCACTGACAATGCCTGGGCCCTCCGGCCCCCAAACAATAACAAATGTAAAAGACTTACCTGCTGTCTGGCGGTGTCCTGCTCCTGATGCTCTGTTGTGGCTCCAGCCCTTCTGCACGGCCCACCGAAGCCTGGAAGAGTGAAAGGAAACAAAGCAGACAGCTCTAGCAGCAAAGAAGGTCGCTGCTGACTGAAATGGGAAGCAACACTGCCATCTAGTGGCCGGTTCCAGCAACTGCACTGGAAGCAATGCAAACTACATGGTTCAAAGTCAGCAAACAAGGGGAAGCCATGGAGGCAGACGACAGTGTGCCAGAGGGACACAGTGACATCCCACAGCGACAAGGAGAAAAGGGAAACGGGTCAAGCCACATCCACCCCAGCGAGGATTGCGCTGTCGCCGCATCAAGTGGAGTGAACCCTCAAGAGAGATAAAGGACTCAGCGCAGATGTACCCCGGACGCGGAAGGTACACAGCAGCGCCTACAGGAGAGGAACCCACTGAAGAGGATGGGCGCAGCAAGTATCCAACACTGACGGGGAAGGACGCAGAGGGCACACCCAGTGGCGCCAAGAAGCCACCACAACAAGAGTTCACACGGTACAAGGAGCAATGCTACACTGAAGATGTACCACGATGGTACAAAGATTAGCACGCACCAGCACCTGACAAGGCAGCAAACACAGGTATTCACACGACGTGGCACACCTCGTGAACACAGGTAGTCACACGACGTGACGCACCTCGTGAAGCCGACCAGCCAAATGGTCGCACCACAAAAGCCAACCCACCAGGGGTTGCGAAAGGAGGTGACCGACGCACGAGTCAGAGTGAACATCACATCAACAAGTGACCAGCCAGGTGGTCAACACACAGAAGCCAACCCACCAGGGGTTGCAAAAGGAGGTGACCGACGCACGGGTCAGTGAAACTACGGAACAAGAGGTCTGACGAAAAGACCGAAGCTATCTTGCCAGTGATCGGCAGAGTGGACCGTCAAGTGGTCCGAGAAGTTCAAGAACGAAGAGGACCAAGAGTATGGCCCCACGAACTTCGACAACCAAAGTAGCTGGTGAAAAGAGAAGACGAAGAGAAGGTCACGACCCTAACTCGGAATGCTGAGGAAGATGGAGAGAGTGTCCTCGGACGAGGACAAGACCAGGGGGAACACGTGCAGAGTGCGCGTGCTGCATGGAGAAGCCTGGCCAGACCAAAGGAGAACAGAAACGGTCCAGAGTAGGTCGTGAAGCGAAGGGAAGAAGATATCAGAGTGGCACGTTGGCCACTACAAGCAAAAGAAGAAAGAAGATAACGGAGTGGCACGTGTGTCACTACAAGAAAAGAAGAAAGAAGAGATCGGAGTGGCACGTTTGCCACTACAAGGAAAAAGAAGAAAGAAGAGATCGGAGTGGCACGTTTGCCACTACCAGAAAAAGAAGAAAGAAGAGATCTGAGTGGCACAGTTGCCACTGCAAGAAGAAGGAGAAGAAGTCAGAGTGACACAACACCCTCACGGAGAAAAGAATCGAGGAAAGAGAGAAGAGTGTGGCAAGACTACTCACACCCTGAAGATAAGGAAGGCGACAAGTGTCAGAACACGGAGCGCAAGTCCTGAGAACACCCGTGGCACGGAGAGAAGACCATCTGCTTGACGATGCTTTCAGCACACCTGGGATCTGCAGAGGTGAGCAGGCCGGACCGTTCGGAACATCCACCTCTGGGGTCACACGGACACTGGACAATGCCAGCCGTGGTGACTCAGGGGCAGAGGCCTCAGGGATGTCAGTGAGTGAGCATCCCCGTGACGAGAGATGGTCCTCAGCCGCCCTTCAGCAAAGGTCCCAGGAGGATGAAGACATCGCGCGCGAAGACAGGAGCCAACAGCTACCCTCCAGGTCTGACTGCGGAATCTGAAGTGAGACTTGTTGTCTCCTCCGCACCCGCACTTATTGGCATGGGAGTAACACGATACAGGACACTCAACCCAGGACAAATCTGATGAAGAGGGCCTCAGGGATATCCCGTGGCAGGGGAACACCTGCGAGAGGGGCATCATGGTGAGAGGGGTGTCTTGCAAACAATCCTTCTTTTGCCAAAACAGAACACACGCCACAGGTGAAGAAGAGGACAGGACTGAAAAATGAACGGCAACGTCTAGCGGTGAACCACAAGAACTCAGACTGCGTTTGTCACCACGGAAGTAAGGTGTAGGAAAGACTGTGAGGACAACTTCAAGGCAGAGTCGTCAACAGACTGGATCCATCGAGCACCCATGGCTGGTGCCACAGTAAACTGGTGGTCTCCGCGACAGGAAGAACATCGTCTGTGACCCCAAGCAGCGGAGGCGTAAGAGACTCTACAGAAGTTTTGGTCACTGTATTACATATGTATGGGTTTTCTTTCTCCCACAGGTTGAACTTTGACTTTGTGTTTTGTCATTAAAAATTGGGAGGGATGTAGTGTCCATGCATGGACACATTCTAGTGTTCTAACTCTTATGTAACACACTGTACACCCACCCACCACCGACGTCACTGTGTCAGGTGACGAGGTCAATAAAAGGGCCGAGCGCACGTGCTCGTGGCCAATTCCCACTACCCCTATCTATGTGTCTGGTGTCAGTCCTTTCACCCAGCATGAGGGCCTAGTGCCCAACATTACAAACATTCATCATGCCCTCTTCCAACCATGAACTGGCAGGAGCTGGTGATAACACTGCTGCCGGTGATTGCGTGACAGAAAGAAACATGGTGCAAGCAGTGCATTTACCTGCAGACGTCTCTGGTCGACTTCTGACTGCAGGCACCGATTACAGTTGGACCCAAATTACGTGTTATTGTTTGTGTGTGTGTGTTTGATGCCTCTGCATGAGAGTGTATGTGGTGTTAATTTGTCTGGGTATATGTGAATGATACTTGGGTAGGTTAGTAGTATGTATGATTTGAAAGCAAAGATAATACATCTGATCTCACCTGACCAATTCAAAAAACTGCTCTACATTGGTTGGACTTTGGAACGCTCTTACAGAAGACAAGCCGCTATCAGCATTAGCTCAACATAAAGCCCTTCTTTACTCAGCCACGGTTGGACTGGCCTATGGGGCAACCAGGCAGTGCCCGATGGGTTGGCCTGACATATCAGTGTGTGGGGCGGTTTTGTAGCAGTTTGTTGGCCGGTTTTATGGCCAGGTGGGCTGGTTTTTACTGTTGATTTCCCTGATACTACACAGATATTGCCTGCAGCAAGCACATATGCAGTGCCCCATACCACACAAAATACTCATACAGCGTGTCTTTACATGCTCAAGACTGACCTGATTTGCAAATATGGGGCACTTTTTTAGCTATCTGTTTCATGAAAGGGGGATCTTTAATTTTGGTGTCTGGGCCTATTTTATGCCCCAGTCGGACTCTGCACTCAGCAGCCAGGCTCGCTCACTCAGCAGAGATTTGACCACATCTCTCCGGAGCTATGAGAACTACTTTTGCTCCCCGTAAAAGCTAGTATAATGTTCACAATATGCTGCTTTACACAAAAGACCATCCTTGAAATCAGCCGGCAGTACCCAGCTTACATACTATACTAAACACCCCCAGAGGTAAAAGACAAGGGAGAATCAGTATGTACTTGAAAATGTGTCCAATTTCAAATCCTCCATCACACAAAGGCAATCCTTCACACGAGCATCAGTCTCAGCACGGAAAAAATCTACCACACAATGGGAATGCCTGGAATATTACGGTAATACATGCCGCCTGATGGTTGTATCTCCCATAAAATGGCAGGACCTAGGCATGGATAACCTAGATGGGGACACCTTGGCACTACGTGCCCTATGGGTTACAAACTCTATCATAGGTGGCTAAGCAGTTGCCGCAGTATGACAATGCCTATTTAAATCAAGCAATGGCATTTTCTCCCACAATGAACAGCAAAAGCTGCACCTTTTGTACAAGAATGTGATCAATGGCATTCTAAGTTGTATTTGATCTAAATTCTGCTTTTCTTTAATAAGGAAGACAGAACATTTACCTATATTGCCACAAGTACGAAATAATATTTGCCGAAATAGTACTGACTGTAAAGTATAATTACGATACAACGTTATTTCACTTACCATAAATAAGTCGAAACATGCATCGCAAATGCAAATTAAATGTCTATATCAAAATTTGCTTGATGGACTTCATGACCAACCTGCGTTATAGATCGTGGAATCTATGTAACATTGATCATAAAAGGTTTCTGTATCTTCTGATGACAATAACGGCCTATACCCTAGTCTGTAAAACGTCTTACATGACACCCTATGCTAAAGTATGCTCCCAAAATGGCCCTGGAGGACTATGACATAGCAGCACCCAAAGGTATAACAGAGGCATGATGTGCCTCCACTCCTGGATCTGCTATTTACTGCTGCAGAGTGCTTCACTATTCTAGTAATCAAAAAGGGAAAGTTGCATTATCTTCTTTTTGGAATGTAAAGGTCCTCTTCATAATAATACACGTGTACCCCTGCACTGAGTGCCCAACTGCACTGATGTTTGGATCCTTAATGCTGATTTTGGTCATAGGCAAACATGGGTCATGCATGTGTGCCAAGACTTAGGCCCGTTTCACAGATTACAGTCTTGTTGGACTCGGAGAGGGGTGCCCAAAGCGCTACTCTCATAGTGGTGGAAGGCTACTGCCTACACCAGGAGTAAAGCAGCATGATCAAGGGGCTGCCAGCATGCCGTGTAGTGATCAGCAAGAGTGAACAGGTCCTTTTAACCTGTATCACTAGAGTGAGGCCCAATGCACACTCCCTTCTTAAAGTTCCACTGCTGTGTGCTTAACTAACTCTTTGGCCTACATCTGTTGGATGTGAAGTGGTGCATGAATTGCAGGAATGGTCACTCTGCACTGGATGTATGTGTACCGGGGAACGGTACAATACAGTGATAGGGCAGTGCTGTGCAGTGCATGCATGGTAAGTGTATGTACTGGGTGTATGTGTACCTGCAAGGAGCGCAGTACAAGAAGGATGTAGTGCTGTGCAGCAAGTGTTTGGCATAGGCTTGTACTAGGTTTATATGTATCAGCGAGGAGTACAGTACATGCCATGTAGGGGTTAGTGTTATGCAGTGCGGGCAAAGGGAATAATACAGAAAGGCTACAGTGCTTTGCAGTGCACGTACAGTGCATGTGTGTGCTGAGCGTATGGGTGTCTGCAGTGGCACAAAAAATGGAGGTAACAGTGCTGTGCATTGTGTCTGCTGTATTCATGCACTGAGTGCAATTGTGCCTGTAATGGCAAATTACTTTGGGGACCCTGAGTTCCATTTTGGGAGACCCATCATGAAGACATGAAGAAGTAAAGGAATTCCCCAGACAAGATGTGTGTATTGCTGCATTCTTGTGAGCCGGGTGAGACACACTGCGGAGGGGAGAGCTAGGCTCCTTCTTTACACTTCAAAGGGCTCTCTTTGATTCAGCAAGAGATCACAAGGAAGGAGTCTGGACACACCTCAGGAAGGAGATGGGCTAAAAAGGGAATCATAAAAATTAGGGTTCGGAACCTAAGATTAACATTTTGATGCACATATCACTGTGGCTGACATCCAGGTGTGGACTGTAGTAACTCCCATGGCCTGTGTGTGGGACTATCAGCTTTGAAGTCTCTCCTGCTGTGACAGATTGCTTTTTAAGAGGAAGAAAGAGACGAGAAGTATGTACTTCAAATGAAGCAGAACCGCAACATAAAACGACAGAGAACCAGACCTTAAATCACATTTGGTGTCTGGAAATGGACCACAAGAAGAGGAGTTTTAGACCCCACAAATATTTATCTGCCAAGCAGCCAGATCGAATATGTGTGGAGGGGAAGCTCTGCAAGACTTCTGCCTGTGATCAAAACTAGGAGCCAAGGCCTGCTAGAGTCCCTGCTGGGTGAGGGAACATCAACCAGGGAAAACCAAGAACTCTTGTCCTGGTTCTTGGATCACCAGTGCCTGCCTGCTTGCCAAGACCAATGTGCCATTTGAGGAAGAGGAGGACGTGTATGGAGCAAGATCCAATGGGAAGCCCTGTTGAGTGGACTCCAGGAGCAAAGTGTTAGGAGAATAGCTGCTGCTCCGATCAGGGCACTGTACATATGCAAAACTGATTTGGCAACCGCCATATGTCAGGAGGGCCCATCGTGGAAAAGATTGCTTGTGGGGAAGGGCTGAAGTCTGTGAAAAAAACAGTTGCAGCAACCTCCTATTCAAGGTGGGACTGCTGTGTTAAAGAATGCCATGCAATTAAGGGCCGAAACCTTGCACAGCAGCTGAGCAGAAAACCTGTATGCCAGGAGGGGTCTGCCTGTAGTACTTGTGCCAAGTGGATCAGGCCAAGCTGTGAGCAGTGAGGACCCGTAGGTCACCAAGAGCAATGAGGACTGCGACTGACCTGACCCCGTAGAATGAGTGAGTGCACCGAGGAAGCATCTCCACTCCAGCTCCAGATTGAAGACAGGTGCATCGGAATCACTCCTTCCTTTCTGTGAGAGTGGACATTTACACCGCATTAAGAGTGCTGGACCTCCACCGATCATTGCTGGAGCTCACCCTCGAGTGAGAGAGAGAGAGCCTGTGTCTGCCAAGTGCAACTGCTGAGTCCACATGCAGTTACATGTGCAACCAAATCACCTGTTAAAGACCAGAGCTGCTGTGAGAACGTGCAGGCGGGATGGACTCCAAGACTCTGCACACTTCACTCCTGCCAGAGCGGGTAACACTTGCTTTGGGAATACCGGACCCCGAGGGACTCGCTACTGAAAGCAGTTTTTGCACTAAGGCACTTTTTACCTGACTTTAAGTGGCAGAGCGGACTCTTGAGATATAGTTTGCTAGCTGACCATTCCCTAGATGTGGCCACCAGTGAATAGGGAATAATTTCTATTGCATTGTGAGGAGTGGGGTACAAGGACTTGCCAATGAAACACTCGAGTCCCAACCTCAAGGGGGAAATGTGTTACTGTCTGTGAATGTTGTAATCTTCCTTTGAATGAGGAGAGTTAGAAATAAAATGCTTCACTTTTCTATAAAAGTGAGTATTTGGCTAGAGATTGATTTATTGTTGCCGCAGAGCATTCTATGAGTTGTTAGCCCGGTCTACTAATATGTATCCACACCGCCCCTCCAACCCGCTGATGGATACTGAGACTGCTCATTAACATTTACTACTGAGAGTCAAGTACTACAGAAGGGGTACTTGGCCCAGTTGCTCAGGACCCATAGTAGGTTGCGGCGTGGGACATCAGAAGTAATAGGCCTCATCCCCCATGTTTGTGCCCAGTAGCCCCAGCGTGCCCCATGGCCCTCTAAAAGGGCTTCTGAAACTTTTGTTTCCTGAAAACATTCCCAGCGAAAGGAATGTCCTTCAACACTCTAGCTAGACTTTGGAAAATTCAGTTATAAGGCCTACAGACTGCAGGGGTTCGTCCAGCAGATATCCACACATGCCCAAGTTACTTTTGGAGATTATAATTGCATTTTTTTAAAACATCTTGGCCATCTTGGAGACTGTGATCTAAGGATCCTGGAACTGAGTTTGCCAATAGAAGACTTAACACAGCATGGACTGTGCTCCATCAATATTTGAGACTGGGCAAACCCCTACGTCCCTGCAACACAGATGCAGGGCTGTATGTTGGTAGAAAGTGGAGACTACACGTACAAGGAATTTAAGCACATTTAATAAAAAACGCTCATGATGGCAAAACTGAAAAAGAGAAAACATTGTGATTCTACACGCGCACACGTAGTATATAAATTGTTTCTAATGTAAAAAGTCCCTTCAAACTCATGAATTAATCTCTTGCCTTAAAAAATAATAACGCCACCCGTTTAGTAGGTATAAACTGATTTTCTTTTTCTGGGAGGTTTTTACGTTTATCTGTGGTGTTTTGGTTTGTTGGAACAGCAGACTGAGAAAAACACAGATCTGCGGGTTGTGGCAGGATTTTCCTAGGTGGCCTGTGGTTGCAAGGACAGGTTATTTTGTTCAAAGATGTATCTTGGATGTTACTTGTCAGAAGAAGATCTATCCAGAGTCAATATTGAGGTCGGTGAGGCTCTGGGAGCTGGAGCGTGGATGGGTTGTGCAAGAATCTACTGGTGTACCACATTTAAACATGCATAGATGTCACATGTGGTTATGCAGACACGTCTATAAATATCTGGAACGTGTAAATTGTTCTCTTTTCCCAAATGAAATCAAGGCCTTTTGCAAACTGTAATTGCTGACTTCTTTTAAAAAGTAAATATCAGGCAAGATCATTTTCACTCTTTAAGCAACAAAAAGTGGAGGAAAAATATACCATGGTCCCTCTGGCACTGAAGGGAACTACTTTCTGTGTGAGGATATTGTGCTTCAGCAGAATGCCATTATTCACACAGAAATATGACTTGGAGATTTGCGTCATGCACGTACCACGTTGCATGATGCAAGCATGACACAAGGAACTCGTAAATATGCCTCTAAGTGCATTGTCAGTCAGCTATATATTTATGATGCGGTTTACACCTTTACAGAAAAAGAAAAATAACTTAAAAATACATTGGTAAAATGTAATCACCAAAACATAAAGCAGTCAGTACTCATTTATACTCTTGTTGGTTCTGTTTAAACCTCCCAAAAAGTATTTTTCACAAGGATTTTTAGGGTTGAGCCTGCGTGTGCATGCACATACACATGCATCTTGCTTGCAAGACACTTTTGATGACAAAAAGGGTTCCGACCAAGCCCATTGCTTACCATTTGTTGGCTCCAGTGTCACTCTTCTTTGCAGCCTCCTTAATAGGCTAGTGCTAGCTAAACGCTACTTCTGATCCTTTCAGTGGAGCAGGGACGAAGTACAGACTGATTAAGCTTAATCTGTGCCCGTCTGCTGCTCACGGCGTGATTCAGGTCCTATCTCTTCCCCCCGCCCCTCCCACTCTCCCTGCCTGCTGCTCCCTCCATAGTGCTTTTTTCCATGAGTTTATAGGTCTCGCCTGACCCAGCGCATGCGCTGGTCTGGCGAGACTTATTGAGAGGGCTCCAAAAAGCTCTACCAGGCCAGCCTAGAGCTACAGTGCATGTGCGCGGGCACGCGCGCCGCGCTTTACCGCAATTACTTTCACTTTTGCGGCCGCACGTCCGCTTTGATGTTTGATCGTGATCCCGATCGCGATCACTTTAACTTTCGTGGACGCACGGCCGCTTTGCATAGCCAATAGGTCTCGCTTTTGGGACCTTATAAGTATTTAGTTATGCAACTGTTGCATGGCTAAACACTTATAAGGTCCCAAAGGCGAGACCTATTGGCTATGCCAATGCTTGTTTTACTTGCAAGCTCCTCACTGTGGGGTCGGAGCGTAACAACACACGCTCTTGTAAAACACCTTACTGCAATAAAATTGCTTCATGCTGGATTACGGTGTATGCTGTCATTATGTGGCCATAGTTCTAAATCTGCTAGATGTTCATATTTAGAGGTGTTGTTGTGCATAACCCAGTTGCCACTATTTTAGTTTTCATAAACTGCACAGAGTGCTTCCTTGAGTCATTATTACCATCATACTTGGTGTCTACAAAGTGAAATATTTGTTGCAGACTATTGTGGGTGTTCTGACTTGTCCAGCGTGTGTATCTTTGCCAGGGCCGGCTTTAACACTGGTGGCGCCCTGTGCGACAATGTTTTATGCCCCCCCTCATGACCTCCTCTGCCACAGATTCCCTCACTAGCACCCTTTACCAGTGCCCCTCAAGTCTCCATAACCACTGTCTCTCAGATTCATTTAGTTTTATAGCACCAATCATACCACTGTAAGGTGTCAGAGCACTTTACATCACACACACATTGCACAGACACAATCATATGTGTGTAAATCAGTGTATAGGAAATGTTACATCAGACAGGACTAGTGACATGTCTTTGATACTGGTTGACAATATAGTTTAGGAGTCCTTATTCTGGAAGAGCACACATTCAGAATTTAAAACATAACATCATCTTTAATAATAAGAATATTTTTCTACCCAAATGAACCCTTTTCACAAGATTAGGATGATGAAAGACTGTGCAAAAACAAATAGCTCTAACATATACCTTGCAGTTTGCTTGCAGCTCTTTGATGACAGTTATTAGCTCAATGTTCTATATTAGGATTTTGACTTATAAAGGACAAGTAACAAAAGGATCTCTCTTACAGAGCAGTAATCCACTCACCTATTTACATTATATGCACTTTGTGATCTGCATGGTACACGTTCTTAGCAGCAGGAATTTTAACCCTCTGTGCTACCCTAGGAGTCGAAATTTCGACTAGACAAACCTCCAGTCTCTTTCCAGGAAGACATTAATCACAGGAGTGATGTTGACATTTTAATTGATGCCTGAAAATTGCTGGAGGTCAGGAACGCGGCAGCAGGTGCTTTTAAAATGAAAATGTGCTTGCAAAAATGACGCCCCCACCCCAAGTCAGCGCCCGGTGCAGTGCGACCGATCAGACTGCCCTAGAGCCGGCCCTGATCTTTGCTTCCAACAATAAAATATGAATCACCTATATTAGAGTTCACTTGCACAGCCCTTGCGCTGTGCTTGAGAAGTCTATTATATTTAATATATCTCAAAAGGGGGCACTTATTAGTTCTCATGGCTGAATTATTGTGTTAGTTCACTTTTGTGAGGAACTTCTTTTTGTTAACTTCCCCTGGCTGCATGCATTTACGCTACTTCCACTAAAGCTGTTCACTCTGTTTAACCCACGGAAAAGGCAGACAGCTTCTAACAGTATGCTGGAATGTTTGCCTTTGTATTACTTAGTTGTGTAAAGCAGATGCTTTAGCCTTAGAACGTTTGTGGCATTTCCTATCCATGCCTCTGTACCTTTCATTGCGCTTTCTAGGCATTATTGGTTTAATTGTTTCAACTTAATCTATTTGGTCAGTATGATCAAATTCTAAATGTAGTAATAAACATTGCATGTTAAAAATAAAGTTAATATACAAGAACTATGCTATATTTTACCACTAAACAGGCCATAACAAAATACAGTTCCTTGCAGACAACAGAGTCATGATTTAAATGGTGCGGCAGGTGCAATGACACCAGGATCAAAAGCTGTAGGCACCCCACTAAACACCTAAAATTGCTATATTTTACTACTAAACATGTGCAGTTACTACTATAGAGGCAGTAACAATTGCAGTTACCTTGCAGTTAAAAGGGGCTTGATTTTAAATGGTGTAGCAGGTGCAGTGGCACTGGGGCCAAACATTGCCAGAACTCCACTAAAGACCAAATATTGCTATACTTTACCACTAAACAGGCAGTCACAATTGCAATTACCTTGCAGTTAAAAGGGGCTTGATTTGAATGGTGCAGCAAATGCAGTGGCACTGGGGCCAAAAGCTCTAGGGACCCCACTAAACACCAATTATTTCTATACTTTACAACTAAACAGGCAGTCACAAGTGCAGTTATCTTGCGGACAACAGGGTCATTATTTGAATGGTGTAGCAAGTGCACTGATACCGGGCCCAAAAGTTGTCAGAACTCCTCTAAGCAGCAAATATTGCTATATTTTACAACCAAATAGGCAGTGAAGTTATCTAGCATGCACTAGGGTCATGATTTAAATAGTGGAGCATCTGCAGTGGAACCAGGACCAAAAAGCTCCAGGCACCCCACTAAATATTGCTATATTTTCTTCCTGAACAGGCAACCACAAGTGCAGTTACTTTGCAGTCAACAATGTCATGATTTGAATGGTACAGCAGGTGCATTAGCACCGGGCCCAAAAGTTGTCAGAACTCCTCTAAAATATGATATTGCTATATTTGACTAGTAAACAGGCAGTCACAAGTGCACTTACTTGCAGACGACAGGTCATGATTTCAATGGTGAAGCAGGTGCAGTGCTACCAGGACCAAAAGCTCTACGCACCTGACTAAAACACCTAACAAATTCAATATTTTACTACTAACCAGGCAGTCACAAGTGCAGTTACCTTGCAAACAACAGGGTCATGATTTAAATGGTGCAGCAGGTGCAGTGGCACCGGTCCCAAAATTTGACAGAACTCCTTTAAACACCTAATATTGCTATATTTTGCTACTGTAAAGGCAGTCACAATTGCAGTTAGCTTGCAGTTAATAGGGGCTTGATTTTTAATGGTGCAGCATGGAACCAGGGCCAGAAGTCATAACTCCACTAAACACCAAAGATTGCTATAGTTTACTACAGAACAGGCAGTCACAAGTGCAGCTATCTTGCAGGCAACAGCGTCATTATTTGAATGGTGCACCAGTTGCAGTGACTCCAGTCCCAAAGGTTATCAGAACTCCTCTAAACACCGAATATTGCTATATTTTACAACTAAACAGGCAGCCACAAGTGCAGGTATCTAGTAAGCGGTAGGGTCATGATTTCAATGGTGCTGCAGGTGCAGTGGCACAGGTGCACAGGTGCCACACGTTGTGAGAACTCCTCTAAACACCAAATATTGCTATATTTAACTACTAAATAAGCAGTCACAAGTGCAGTTACCTTGCAGGCACTAGAGACATGATTTCAATGGTGCAACAAGTTCAGTGACACTGCGGCCAGCGCCAAAAGTTGTCATAACTCCAGTAAACACCAAATATTGATATATTTTACTACTAAACAGGCATTTACAAATGCAGTTAACTTGCAGGCCTAGGGGCATGATTTGAATAGTGCAGCAGGTGCAGTGGCACCAGGCCCAAAAGTTGTCAGAACTATTCTTAAAACATAATATTGCTATTACATCAATAAATTCTAATATTTCCCTCTTTCATTTCATTTATCAATATTTTGCTATTACTTACCCGCACTATACCACTAGTAACAGCACAATATAATGCCATTTTGTACATAAACAAGTCATAACACTCTAACAGACTTTCTGTAACTTATATTGTACAACTACTCAGCAAGCTACAACTCACATTAAAATACAGCTTATTATTAATCACACTGGCGAAACCTAATGCATTTACCAGTAATTGTTTTATTTTATCACCTGCACCCTCGTTAATTCAAATGCATTTGTCTGGCACCTCACAGCAGACCAAAAACTGATGCAGGCAAGATGTGCCACAACCCCAGCTCTGCTGTGGCTAGCAGGAGTACCCACACCGTCCGCTCTTACATTCAAAAGCATTTTATAAGGTACGGCTAGGGCGATCGACCTTGAATCTAGGGAACTGGGTTCGAATCTCGGCAATGACGCTGAACATCCTCTGATTCTGGGCAAATCACTTAATCTCCCCGTGCCTAGGAAAAATGAATGTGCCCTCGTAATGCAACTGATGCTTTGTAAAGCGCTCTGATACCCGAATCGGGTCAAGTTTGCGCTATATAAAAATCTGTAAAAAAAATAATAATGTGATATCCGTCTTTTCTCCTGCAGAGACCAGCGCAGTGTGTGGTGTACAACACCTCTGCCAATAATGTAGGGGCATATTTACAAGCTGGCGCTAAAAAATTATCGCCGCTTTTGCGTCTGTTTTCGGCCGAAAAGCGGCGATCATTTTATCGCCTAATTAGCAAGGCCACGCTAAAGCGTGAAACCTTGCTTTAGCGTGGGGATTCCTAACGACCAGCTTTGCATCTCTAATAAGTTGCAAAGTTTCCGTTCCTGACTTATCATGACAGGAGAAATGTCGCTAAGCGACATTTCTCCTATCATCAAGCCCCACGCTATGAAGCATAGCGGCAGGAAAGGTTATCGGGGTTATCACTACTTTCCTTACGCCTGCTTCAGTACTGACTTAGCCATGATATCCTATGGAAGGTGGATATCATTGCTAAGTTTGTGAGTCCCTATCAGCAAGCTAACGCCACACTAAGGGAGGTTATTGCTGGGTTTCCAGCGATAATCTCACGTTAGGCAGTTAGCGTGAGGATTTTTATCGCTGAGGAGATAAGCGTTGCTAATAGCACGCTATCTCAGCGATAAAAATCCACGTTACCCGGCGATAATTATTCGCACGCTAAGAGCGCTGAGCGATAATTATCGCCGGGTGTTGCTGATATGCCCCGTAGTTCTTTAGCGCTGGTAGATGCGATATGCACTGTCTATGAGTAAAACCTCTTCTCATGTGTGCAGAGCTCTGGGCTGCTGATCCCCAAAAACAAAGAGCCTACCCTTTCAGTCTGCTGACAGAAAACACTACAGCCATCAGTGCCCTAATATCCTACCCAATAATGCTATCAGGTTTGGTGAAATTCAGAATTATGGGCTGCCTGGGCACAAGGAAGGCGCTTACAATGTAATTCCATGAACACTCTGTTTACTCTTTTAAACTTAAATAGCTTTTTCTGTCAAGGCATAACATTTTGCCCTTTTCAATTGTCTTTTATAAATATTAAGTGAATTTTTGTCTTTTTCTGTCCGCTTTTTGTAACATCTTGTTCCGTCGTTGCTTGTTCCCCATTTCCCATAGAGTGAAAAAAATATATAAATATTGTCAGGCGCAACATACTGGAGACGGCCATAAAGGCTAATATTATCAGAAATAACATAATCCTTTTTGTGGGGACTTTGTCTGCTTCTGCTGAGCATCATTGAGTACATCCAGTTGCAAATATAAGTCACTGGGTGAAATTAAAATCATCAGGAAATCAATAAATTAAAGCAAGCAGCGATTTATAAAATTCATCGGAAAACAAAACTGCAAGTCCCAGAATGCCTAGCGCTGTTGCTTTACAAGTCAAGATTTCCTGTAGATAAATCCATCTGCCTCGCCCCTTGCTTGTGCCTCCCCCTTCAGAAGAGACAGCGCCTTGAAAGTATTGTTGAAGTATTTGAGAACACCTTTCCATTTATTTTCAATTGAATAATGCCTTCTTCTTGAGAACAAAACGCTCAATTCGTTAGCATACACCAAACAAAGCCGCCAACTCAGTCGCCATGTTTGACTCTTTCATGCAGCCCAGACGTCTTAGTCACAAGCACATTGCTTTCCGAGGTATGTTTTCTTTAACATTGTAAGCACGAGCTCTTAATTCCCCTGCATGTGTGAGGCTGACGGATAAAAAAGCTTCATGGAGTTAAGCAGAGTTCACATGTGCATCAGTCTTAATTCATCTTGGAATCTATAGGATACCTAAGGGTACGAGGGCAAAATACATTCATCTACTTCCATGGAATAAAGTTTAGGGGTAGATTTACAAGCCCCTTGCGCCACTTTTGCGTCACTTTTCCCATGTTAAAAGTGAGGCAAAATTGGCGCATGGGGCTTGTAAATCTGCCACCAGTCTCTAAAGCTCTGCATATTCACTGTTCCTGGGAGCTGCTGCCAATGATTAGGAATTTAGGGATAGATCTAGAGCGATTCATCATTACTTTTCTCGCTGTAATGTCTGAACTTCATTATTTTATGACATTTTAAAATCATTTTACAGACCTCTTATTTCAACTTATGTTCAAAATAAGGCCAATCCATGCTTGTACTCGTGGTTTTTGGGCTCCCTTAGAGGAGGATCAGAGGGAAATCCCTGAAGTGAATGTGTTCTTAAAATAAACATATAATTTACGACGGTTCTGGTGTGGTCTAATTACGTAGTTTAGTTGCTTCTGCCTTGAAGCACGTTCACTATGTATGTGGAACATGCAGACACCCTGCACACCGTATTTGATATAATTTCCATTATGACTGCATTTTAGAAGTTTGAAGATTTTTTATTAATTTCTCAAGCAAACCACTTAACATGTTATATTGTCAGAATAAATAATCATTTAGAATTTTGAAGGGTTAAAACTGATTTAATTGGCCTGCTTCTATATTGCATGTTCTAACAGTTTATATCAACAAGCATTGGCATAGCAATTGAACTTGCCAATGTGAGAGTTATAGGCTTGACAATAACTTCTGTTCAGTATTTCTGCAGTATTTCATTTATTATGATTTGGAACTCAGTTCAGTTCAGCAAGCTTTATTCGGTATGTACAATAACCAGAAAAGCAAAAACAGTTAAAGGATACATAAAAAGATAAGACGGCAATTGATCGTACATAAATGGTCCAGTTAATTACACAGAAAATCAATTAATAGAAACAGTAATTTTTCTTACATCAATTGCTTTTTGAATATATAACGCAACATAAAAACATATCACTGGGTCATTTAAGGTAACAAGTAGTTTCAGAGCAGCATGGGTTGTATTCACATTATATTTTTAAATAGTGGCTTTAAGAAAAAACATTTAAAATTCAGATAAAAATTACATAATAACAAAAAGTGCATAGTGCTCTGTTTGGATTGCTCGTCACAAGGGCATGGGGACGTCGGTCCACGATTCATAACTGGGTAAGCAAATAGATGATGTACAATTCCTAATCTCAATTTTGGTAAAACAAAACGTTGTGAAGGCTTAGTGACTATGGAAAAATAGTCTTGGAAACCACTCTTTAGTCCTACTGCTTTGTAGAATATAAATGTGGTTTGAGTCTCTAAGCCTCTCAGGCGGATCTTACTTTTGTGGGCCAAGAAGATGTCCTTTATCTCTTGTTTAGATAGAGTTAATACATGCTCGGGGTTTTCATAGATCTTGATCTTAAATAATACATTAAGTCGATCAGCAATATATTTTAGCCAAGGAATACATAAGCTGTTGTCCAATTTTAAACAATCCCTAATAATTGTCTGGGTGAATTTAGTTTCATCCTTGGCCCATATAGATCTCCAGAGCATTACTGGTTGCATGGCAATCAAATCAGATAAATAATTTATACCTACTTCTTGGTGCATTATCTCTGTAGAAGCAGAGTGAGGTAAACATAAGAGGCGTTTTGAAAAGGAGTTCTCTTCTTGTACCAAAATCTGGCAACAGTTGTGGCCCCACACACCTGCACAATACAAAGCGATTGAAGCACATCTAGCCTTGTATATAACTGTCATATCCTTTATGAGGCAATCTCCCAGTTTTGAAGCAAACCGGAAGACCCCATGTATGCTCTTTAACATCTTCGATCAGACGTTGGTTATTTCTTGCGCCCAATTCCCATTTCCTGAGAAACTTATTCCCCGACAACAGAAGTTATTAAGTTTTTGTTTTATTAATTATAAAAGTTTTCTACTGGTAAGAAAACTACTAAACTTCTCGATTAAACGTTGTAAGGTAACCGCTGTTCTGGATAAAAGAACGGCATCGTCTGCATAGAGCAGAATCGGCACTGGCCTACCAGCTATTTGAGGTGTGTCCACCTGCACCAACTGAAGGGATCTATCAACCTCAATTATAAATAGTGTAAAAAGCAGTGGTGCTAAAACACAGCCTTGGCGATGTCACATTTTACCTCGAAGTTTGGGGTGCACTCACCACGTTGGCCATACCAAACTTTGAACGACAGGCTCTCATATAACCTTGCAAATAAGAAAATAATGGGTTCTGGGGCCCCAAGGTTAAGTGGAGCTGGCCACAAAATGGCATGGTCTACAAGATCAAAAGCACTACTTAGGTCTGCAAAGCACAAATATAAACACAATATAAACACCCCTGCCTTGCACACGTATATATGCCCACTAAAAGGTCTAAGTTAATGCATTGTTCTAGTGTTCCCAATCCTTTCCTGAAACCATATTGGGCTGGCGATAAAATTTCGCTCTCAACCACCCACTCCTCTAGTCTTACCAATAATACTTTACTCATTACCTTTACTGAAGAGTCTAGGATTGAGATGGGTCGATAGTTATTAGCTTCTGATTTATTCCCTTTTTAAAAAATGGGGATAATTATTGATTTGCCCCATGTAGGCGGTGTGCTCTCTGTCACAGCTAAATTAAAACTCTAGTAAGAACAGGTCCCCAAAGGTCTGTAGCAGCCTTGTAAACATCTATTGGGACCCCATCTGGTCCCAATGGTTTCCCTCCCCTATTCCATTCAAACCTGACTTAACCTCATCAAGTGCGAAATTTAGGGGTATAAACGGCCACTTGCTCTGTGTTGTGTTTTTGGGATTAGACTCTTCACGTTCGGTTGGGTTAAAAATGCTAGTAAAATGTGACACCCAAGCTTCACTGCTAACATGGGATAATAATTCTGGGAAAGAGTCACTTTTTAAATAAGGCAAGTTAACAGTTTCCCAGAATCGTTTATTATTACCTTGTTATATTCCATATAGGTACCCTATATAGGCACAGGTAACACTGCAACCTTTCACCTATATCCTTCCCTACATTACATACATAACGGTTCATAGGGACTGACCTTTTACCTAGATACAACACTGCATTCAGACTGTGGGTTTTTCCCTAGTTCGAAACTCATACAATATGCATGAGGCTTCTTGGAAGCACAGCAGGACTGACAGCTGGACGGAGATCTCCTGTATAATATCTATGTATAAAGTTCAAGTCCAACGTCATCCTTTTAGGCCCACACAGTAACACAGCAAGGTAGGACCCCTGGAGAGACCTGTGGGTATATATACATCATGTCTTGCTCAGACTGACAGAGGATACCGTGACTTCCTGGCTGACACACTGACCAGAGATGCTGAGGTTCCTGCATGCAGACGCTCCAGCTAGCGGTGGTCTAACATTCCTCGTGGGGTGTCCAACTCAAGACCAGTACGGAGTCTCATATTCTCTCCTTACTCAGATAATGGGGTTGACTAGACCTTAGAGGGATTCTTGGCAAAACGCATAACACCTACACAGATGTTAGGTACATTGAGGTACATATAGTTAGGGAGGCATCGTAGGAGTACGCCTCTCAGGCAGATCTCACTTTTGTGGGCCAAGAAGATGTCCTTTATCTCTTGTTTAGATAGAGTTATTACATGCTCGGGTTTTCAAAGATCTTGATCTTAAATAATACATTAAGTAGATCAGCAATATATTTTAGCCAAGGAATACGCAAGCTATTGTCCAATTTTAAACAATCCCTAATAATTGTCTGGGTGAATTTAGTTTCATCCTTGGCCCATATAGATCTCCAGAGCATTACTGGTTGGATGGCAATCAAATCAGATAAATAATTTATGCCTACCTCTTGGTGCATTATCTCTGTAGAAGCAGAGTGAGGTAAACATAAGAGGCGTTTTGAAAAGGAGTTCTCTTCTTGTACCAAAATCTGGCAACAGTTGTGGCCCCACACACCTGCACAATACAAAGCGATTGAAGCACATCTAGCCTTTTATATAACTGACATATCCTTTATGAGGCGATCACTCAGTTTTGAAGCAAACAGGAAGACCCATGTATGCCCTTTAACATCTTAGATCGAACGTTGGTTATTTCGTGTGTCCAATTCCCATTTCCTGAGAAACTTATTCCCAGTCAACAGAAGTTATTAAGTTTTTGTTTTATTAATTATAAACGTTTTCTACTGTCAAGAAAACTACTAAACTTGTCGATTAAACGTTGTAAGGCAACCGCTGCTCTGGATAAAAGAACGGCATCGTCTGCATAGAGTAGAATCGGCACTGGCCTACCAGCTATTTGAGGTGCGTCAGCCTGCACCAACTGAAGGGATCTATCAACCTCAATTATAAATAGTGTAAAAAGCAGTGGTGCTAAAACACAGCCTTGGCGATGTCACATTTTACCTCGAAGTTTGGGGTGCACTCACCACGTTGGCCATACCAAACTTTGAACGACAGGCTCTCATATAACCTTGCAAATAAGAAAATAATGGGTTCGGGGGCCCCAAGGTTAAGTAGAGCTGGCCACAAAATGGCATGGTCTACATGATCAAAAGCACTACTTAGGTCTGCAAAGCACAAATATTAACACAATATAAACACCCCTGCTTTGCACACGTATATATGCCTACTAAAAGGTCTAAGTTAATGCATTGTTCTAGTGTTCCCAATCCTTTCCTGAAACCATATTGGACTGTCGATAACATTTCGCTCTCAACCGCCCACTCCTCTAGTCTTACCAATGATACTTTACTCATTACTTTTACTGAAGAGTCTAGGATTGAGATGGGTCGATAGTTATTAGCTTCTGATTTATTCCCTTTTTAAAAAATGGGGATAATTATTGATTGGCCCCATGTAGACGGTGTGCTCTCTGTCACAGCTAAATTAAAACTCTAGTAAGAACAGGTCCCCAAAGGTCTGTAGCAGCCTTGTAAACATCTATTGGGACCCCATCTGGTCCCAGGACTTTCCCTCCCCTACTTCCATTCAAACCTGACTTAACCTCATCAAGTGCAAAATTTAGGGGTATAACCGGCCACTTGCACTGTGTTGTGTTTTTGGGATTAGACTCTTCACGTTCGGTTGGGTTAAAAATGCTAGTCAAATGTGACACCCAAGCTTCACTGCTAACATGGGATAATAATTCTGGGAAAGAGTCACTTTTTAAATAAGATAAGTTAACAGTCTCCCAGAATAGTTTATTATTACCTTGTGACATTCCATATAGGTACCCTATATAGGCACAGGTAACACTGCAACCTTTCACCTATATCCTTCCCTACATTACATACATAACGGTTCATAGGGACTGACCTTTTACTTAGATACAACACTGCATTCAGACCGTGGGTTCTCCCCTAGTTCGATACTCATACAATATGCATGAGGCTTCTTGGAAGCACAGCACGACTGACAGCAGGATGAAGATCTCCTGTATAATATCTATGTATAAAGTTCAAGTCCAACGTCATCCTTTTAGGCCGACACAGTAACACAGCAAAGTAGGACCCCTGGAGAGACCTGTGGGTATATATACATCATGTCTTGCTTAGACAGACAGAGGACATTGTGACTTCCTGGCTGACACACTGACCAGAGACGCTGAGGTTCCTGCATGCAGATACTCCAGCTAGCAGTGGTCTAACATTCCTCGTGGGGTGTCCAACTCGAGACCAGTATGGAGTCTCATATTCTCTCCTTACTCAGATAATGGGGTTGACTAGACCTTAGAGGGATTCTTGGCAGAACGCATAACACCTACACAGATGCTAGGTACATTGAGGTACATCTAGTTAGGGAGGCATCGTAGGAGTACGCACTTTCTTATCATGTGTTCTATGTGCTTGTCTAAATTCATGATTACTGCAAAATGATAGAATTGTACCATCCCTTTACTTTCGTAGTACTGCTAATCATATATCTCTGCTACTGTCTAATGATTGTTACAGCAAATCTATTCTACACTAGAATAATAACTGTTCAATAAATCCATATTGAAACACCCAGACAGTTTATTCTGTGTATCTCTGAGACTAACTAAGTAAGCATTAAGTGACTGAGCCAAAAGTAGTATATTATTTCCACGATCCTCAGGGATCAGGGTTGTCATGTTCTGAGGTTGCCAGAAACTATTCTCTCCGATAAGAGGAGATTCTAGTGGCATTGTGAGCTAGCTTATGCAAACAGGCTAACATATCTGGTGGGGGTGCTCTGAACCAGTCTGCTACCAAACCCAAAGTTTATGGTATCCGTGCGCGCAGATCCTGTATAGGATATATAGGATCTACACGACATGGCGCCGCCAACGTTGGTTGGGTACTTAAATAACAATCGAATCTGAGTAGTTCAGTCATGCTATTCTCAGAGACTCCTACTCACAAAACACCAGAGACGTCTGGAGTGGGTGGGCACAAAACTCCGCCACAGCTGAGTAGGCGAAAAATCCTATTTATTAGCTGTTGGTTAATCAAGCTTGAAGGACACAGTGTTCCTAAACTTGTGCTTTAACCTTCTCTTAGTTCCCTTGAACAAACTTCTTCTTTACAAATATGACTGAGACCAGGGATAACCCAGTAGTAAATATACACATCTCAGCAGGGGAAGAAGATGCAGAGGGAATTCAGATTGCAGAAAAATCCAGACATACAGTCACCCTGAAACTGCTAGAGCATGGTTTAACACCTAGGGGTGGCAAAGTAGCTTTCATGATTGAGGCACAGAAATCTAACAAAACAGAGGTATTTTATTCATGGGTTACATTCCCAGCAGCAGATGCAAGAACACAGAAATTTCACTTTTACACAGAAGGAGATGCACCCTCGGAATATTGTCCGTTCGATGACATAGAGGTTCCGTTCACGTACCAGGAACACTTATACTGGTTTAAAGGCACCCTACACCATATAAGAGGAAGAGGAAGATTCGGCCCACTCGGAGGAGAATGTGCAATATATCCGATATTAGCTGCCTACACACCACATCCTGACATTGAAACAATCCCACCAGGAGACTTACTCATACAACATAAAGATTTAATTGCAATCTACAGAAACATGACGCAATTCGTCATGAGGACTTTCACAGTCCAACCAGCGATAGTTGCAACAAATGGAACTCAATCTCAGGGTACAGCAACTAAAACCACACCACAAACATTACACGCAGTGATGGGCAAAATGCCCACAAAATGCGAACAAATGCCATTCTGGGTAGCTCAGAAAATAACACAGTTAGAGGCAGTATTCCCGACTACTACCCCGTATGAAAAACACAGAATGCTAACAATCTGCTTGCCCATGGGGATAACACCACAAGTAGAGAATTGTACCACTTGGGGTAGTCCTTGCTGCCATTTATACCAGAACTCATGGTATTCCTTCATTAGCGGTGATACCCCGATGCATTAAGACAAATACAAAATGAGTACAGAGCAGAGCATGCTCTGAACTTAGGGATGAAGTTACTAGGTAACTATGCCTGGGTATCAGCCATAATTTTAGCTAACATTAAAGAGGAGGCAGCGTCAGTGGCTATCTGCCAATGCCTAAGGGAGTTCAGTACTTCAGAACAGGAGCACGAACTACCAAAAATAATTGAAACTGCTTATGCAGAATTAGGCAGAGACAGTGTGGGTGGAAAAGCATTAAAACCAAAGCTGCCCTAAAAAGGACACTTCAAAGCAGACACCTGCTTCTTCTAAGAAGAAGGGGGACAATAAAAAACAACAAACATTTAAGGGAAACAGATCTCA
Organism: Triturus cristatus; assembly: GCF_964204655.1. Lineage (NCBI taxonomy): Eukaryota > Metazoa > Chordata > Amphibia > Caudata > Salamandridae > Triturus > Triturus cristatus. Next base: position 1,366,891,876 of record NC_140590.1, read on the forward strand.
ACCCCTCTGAAAAGAGATATAATCTCAGGAATAGGAATAATATTAGGAAACCTGACATATATCAGGATACTGATACACGTTCCTCTTGTTCCTTTCAGAGTTCATTGAAAAAATCAGAGAGGGAAGGACAGTCAGAAAGACAAGAAGAGCGTACAAAGTTCAGAGACAAGCAGCACGCTCAAGATTACACTTCCAAAAAAGAAGAAAAGCCAAAGCAAAAGCCACAGTTCAAAAAGAAGAAGGTTGCAGGTCTAAAGATCAGACACACCTAGAATTATGAGGACTTGAGTACTGAATGTGGCTCAGATGATGCTAGACAGTGCAGCAGAAGTAACAATAGCTCACCGGAACCTGATGGAATTTCTGGTGATAGCGGACTTGAATGATTATATCACGGTAGAAACACCTGACATAAAGTATATGAAAAAATGCTCCACTTAGAGGGGGACAAGTGTGGAAAAGTTAGAGGTCTCTTTTGGGAGAACCTTATGTTTGGCTATGACATTTTGTTAGCTGACCGAGATTGGCCGCTGGCTTTCATTCAGGATTGCCCTAAAGGAGAAACGGTAATTCTACCGGCATTCTCAGATCATATTCCTAGGCATTTGCAACACACAAATGCGCGGGAGTGGGCAGTAGCCCAAGCTCCGGCAATATATAAAAACCATGTTGGATGGGATGAGGATTCAACTCACCACATAATTCCTTTAAAAAATACTCCAATTGCACAGAGGCAGTATCCAATAAAGCAAGAAGCTAAAAAACTGGTCAGGGAGATCGTAGATCAACTTGAATACCAAGGGGTGATTGACACAATTTTGTCGACTCCCCCAAGGGTATAAGAACAACCTGGGGTTGTTTTCGGGCAGGGTAACAGAGTTACTACAAAATTTGGATGAAGAGGCATTGTCCTATGTGGATGATATTTATCTGAAGGACGATGACCTAGATGAACACTTGAACAGGGTGAATACCATTATTTTGGGATTTGCATCTGAGGGCTACAAATTTAACTTTAAAAAATCAAAAATTGCCCGCCTCAGTGTCCTGTTTTTAGTATACAAGCTTTCAAGTAAAGGAAAAAGCCTGGCAGCCAATTTTTGGGAAAAATGTGCCCTGCTCCAACCTCCAAGATCATTAAAAAATTTACAATCAATACTGGGATTCCTAAATTTTAGTTGCACATGCATTTTGGATTAAGCAGAAAGAGTGTAACCTTTCTGTGACTTAATAACCCTGATTTCTCAGCAAGAACTTGGACACAGGAACACACGGATACACTACGTTCCTTACAAGCTGATATGATAGCTTCCAAGGACTTACAGACACGCGTAAACGTGCGCAACCTGGTGATCCGTATAATTGCGGGTCAATCTGGGTACACCTATCTGACATATAATGAAGGTGAAACAGTACCAATTGCATACAAATCACATTTGTACACAAATGCTGAGATGCGCTTTACATCCACTGAAAAGATTCTGACAGCGGTACAGACTGCTGTAGTGAGAGAAAGAGCACTGGCTCAGGAGAAACAAATAATAGTCGTGACTCTGATTATAGCCTTAGAGGCTGCGACAAAGGCAAGCGTACCAAACACTAAAACCTTACATCTGAGAAGGATAAAATGGCCTAATTCTCTCACTGCAACAGATGTAGAATACAGGCACGACCCACATTTAAAGACACAAGCATTCCTGAAATACGAACAAGAACATTCTCTACCTTATGAATTAATACCTCTGGATCAGTATGAATATATCATTTACACTGATAGATCTGCTCAACCGGCCATAGGAAGTAAGCAACAATATAGTGTGGAATATGCAATTGTTAAAGGTCGCATGCGGGATGGAAAGTTCTACCCAAGTTGCTCTAAAACGCAATCTCTAGGAGACTGCATGGCACAGTTGGCAGAATTAAAAGCACTGATACCGGCACTTGTAAATACGGATCGAGAATTCCACATACTAATAGTGTGCGATTAGTTTCACAGTGTACATTCATATAATGAATACTTGCAATACTGGGTTCAAAATGGGTTCAAAGATGCTAAAGGTGGCACAATTAAGCATAAAATGCTATGGGAACAGGTAGTGAAGTTGAAATGTGAACTACCAAGGACTCACGAGATACAGACACTGAGTCATCAGCGTGTTGACGTTCACATTGAAGGCAATTCATTGGCTGATGAAGCCGCTAAGGGGGCTGTACGCACGGCTTCCGTAGCCACAATCACTCGTTCTAAAACGAGAATAGAAGGTGAGATTATTGTGGCTGTTATTGCTTCAAGCAAAAACAGCGGTGCAGTACCAAAAATATTTCCACTCAGTACTCCCACAAGTTAGATGCCAATAACATTTCATTTGCTCAGATTCCTGGAGTGGGAGATAGAGTAATTCCAAACATGGATCGTAGGTTAGGTTTAATCCTAGCAGCACACGAAGGGATAGGTTCTGCTCATGCAGGAGTTATGGCGATTGTTTCCTTATTGAAACAACGCTATTGGTGGCCAGGTTTAACAAAGCAGACTAAAGACTATGTCTTGAAATGCAACATCTGCCAGCAGATGAAAGGTTCCACCATAACACGTCCAGTGCAGACACCATTGTTAATAGCTGACAAACCACTAGCATGTGTCTACCTAGACCACTGCAGCCCCTTTAAAAGAGATGGGGCTAAAAGATATATCATGGTAGCAGTGGACTCCTGCTCGAGATTCCTATGGGAGTGGCCCCAGTGCTCGGCTGACGCTCGAACCGTTATAAAAGATTAGCGAGTCTTCATAGGGACATGCGCAATTGGTACATTACATTCTGACCACTGCCCTGCGTTTAGCTCTCGGGCTTAGAAGGAGGCCATGGGAAGTTTGGGTGTAGCAATGCGGTACTCATCTCTGTAACATGCAGAGGGAAATTCGGTAGTGGAGAGAAAAAACTGAGACTTAAAGCAATCTTTAACAGCTAGAGTATTAGGCATGCGTGAAAGTTGGGTAAAACATCTATATGGAGTCCAGCTGGCTCTGCACAACATGCCAAGAAGTTCTCCAGGGAGGTCACTCCATATGAGGTCCTATTTGGGACAAGAATGTGGGTACCTGATCTTGATTGTGAAGGCGTAGTGGCAGATGAAAATCTTTTGACATCCATGAACGTTTGGCTGTTTTAAAGGAACTAAATGAAACCAGGACAAAACAAAGTAATGTCCACCTGAAGCAGACCGCCACTGGGGAAGTCAAATCAGTCACAGCAAGACCTGTCTGGATCCCAAAAGTCAGGGATCTGGTCAGAGAGAAATTAGCGGACAAGAAAGAATTTGGGCCATCCTGCAGAAATTCTGTAGCTGTCCTAGCAATTGAAGGGACAAGAACTGTACTTCTACCGCCTCTTGCCGGGAAAAAGGACGAAAGATTTGTCTCAATTGACCTAATCAAACCAGAGTATGTGGCTAATACTAAGCAGTAGGCCACGTGGACTCCACAGTAGCAGACTCCCTCCTCTCGCTACAATTCAAGAAGTGAAAACGAAAAGACTCATCACATTCGAAGAGTCACCTATATGGAATAAGGAACTATGCAACAATGCTATGAACTTGTTCCTCTTGAACCTGAAGTTCAACTTCAAAATGAAACTCAAAATAACACACACGTTGCTATTCGACCAAATACAGAGGTCTACGTCAACATGCCTCGACAAGAGCAAAGTATGATTTCAACAAATCCTGTTGCAATTCCAACAATTGATTGAACTGCTTCTGGCTACTTCATAAACTTTGATACGTTTTCTTTGGATCCAAGTGAACCTGAAACAACGCCAACCCAGGAAACACGCAAGCAGCAAGTTAAAGACTTTCTGAACTTTCTTAGGAAAACTTTCCTGGTATCACCATGGGTAGAACTATGGGTAACTTCCGGGATTCTTTTCTTTCTTTTCTGTTTAAGCTTAGTGATAGTTTTTAACATGCTTATTAGTGGACAATACATTCAGCAAAGCTCTGCTGCCCAAGAAGTGAACTTCATTTTAAAACCAGATCAATCATCTCATCAAGAACAAAGAGACTTGTCATCAGTGAACATTACAGCAGTTCCTGTACCGGATGGTATAGTTTGGGACAAGGTTGATTTTGATAAAAAAAATTAAAATTCCACATTTATTTAAAATATCATTAAGTGATATCATTACCTCAAGTACATTTTCCGATGATTGGGATTTTGAAACTGTTATTAATATGTTGTCTGATTTAGAAAAATCTGCTGCCTTTTCCAACGGTAAAATATTGGAGAGCTTAGCAGATTATGAATAAATGTATTGTTATCAGCATTATGGTCATCATTTTTTGCATAAATCTTCTAATCCTAGAAATGTGTTCATATACCATAAGAGGGAACATTGTCCAACACCACCAAAAGGCAGTTCAAAAACATTTGCACAAAAGTATCCATATTTTTCATGGTTCAATATATCTGATCCAGCCTCATATTATTATAAGATTGCACCAACATCAGCACAAAAAAATATGTTGACAAACACAGATTTGCTCTGGATCCTTTATTGCCCAGTTGTCTGAAAAAGGTTAGGTTTTTTGCAAAGACACCATAGACTTAAAATCGGTTTGGGGTACTAGAGAATGGCAAGCGTAGCAAACAGAAGCTTTATTTAGAGCGTGCCTTATCCCTCAATAGATAATTTTTTTTTAACAAAACAGTTCAACAGACGTCTTGCCTTGGACTAGCCAAGAACAAAGACTTGAACACACCTCAGCTGCCAACACCATCACTAACCGAGGGTAATGAAACATCACAAGAGGGGGTTACATTAGATAACATCATTCAATGCAATAGATCAGACCTCAACTGGAAAAAATGTTTTTTTTTGGCCCACAGACACCAACAGTTGTCAGACTAGATTCATGGGTAAGACCAAAGGGTTCAGCATCCATAGGCCAGATCCACGCGATGTACAGAGAGAACATCTAGGTGTAGTGACATCCTACAGTGTTGGGAAGTTGTGCCTTGGTTGGCTAGAAACCTCAACACTCACAGAGATGAAGCAGCACTTATCCTTACTCAGACATGAACCTTAGGGATTATTTACTAGGTCCCAGGAAGCCAGGTCAGAAATGTTTCATATATGCTGGCATTTTTGCTGCTTACAATTAAATTTGGAAAATATCCCAACAAGAGGCCGCAGAGAGAATACAGGAAATAGACGGTATTAACTTAGAGAAATCTCTAGCAGTGGTAGACAATGGATTAACAACATTGACCTCCAGGATATATTCCTTAGGCAACATTGTATCTTCTGTGATAGCGAAGATTGGGCCATATTACAACACGGGCCATCTCAATTATGTTCTATTATGTTTTGAGCTGGAACTGCAATCTTTACGTGCAGGCTATGTGCCTTGGCGTTTTATCAACAGTACGTCTCTGTTTTCTGAATACAATCTCACAGATAAATAGGTAGAAATGGCACAAAGGGGAGCAAAATATACAATGCTGCGTATTGAACAACTGGATAGATTACCATTTACAGTGGGAGAGTCACCGTTCACAGAATGGCTACTCCATGGCCACATAACTCTAAAGGAACTACTTTTCAGTTTCAATATTTCCTTGAACTATTGCAGGTAGGCAAATATGAAAAAATGGGTAAGGAGTACATTAAGGAATCTTGGGAATTACCATACAAATTTCAATGCTGGAGTGGGGATCAAGAAGTGTTTCTCAGTGGTACAAACTGTGAGAGCGCTTTAATCCCTTCGCTGCTAGGCCTTTCCCACCCCGTGCTAAGCCTTCTTTTGGCTATATGGGGTAGTTTGCGCTTAGGCCCCTGTAGCTTTTTGACCACCAAAGGTATCCATGCCAAAATGATGTCCTTTTCTTCCAACATCATAAGGATTCTAAAGGTACCCAGGGTTTGTGGATTCCCCTGGAGGGGACCCAGAAATTAGCCAAAATACAGCTAATTTTTTGTTTTTGGGGGAAAATTGGAAAAAAGTGCTGCAAATGAAAGTGTCTAGGGTTTTCCCTGCAAATGGTATCAAAAAAGGGTTTGTGGGGCTGAAATCACCATTTTCCCAGCTTTTAGGGAATGACAGACTTTTGTCAGAAAACCAACATTTTTTATAGAGTTTTGGCATTTTTCTGGGACATAGCCTATTTTTGCTATTTTTTGTGCTTTCAACCTCCTTTCAGTTAATGGTGGAAATGTGTATGAAAGCAATAATGGATCCTGAAAAGCTATACATTTTTGAAAAGTAGACAAAATTCTGGATTCAGCAAGGGGACATTTGTGTAGATCCTTCAAGGTTTCTTTATAGAAACTTACAGTTAAATATAGGGAAAATTGAAAATTAGTTGAAAAAACAGCCTTTTGTGTCAACGTCTTCTAATTATTGCTCATTGAAAGCAATATACCATTATATCTGCGGGACCTTACTGGTTGTGGGGATATATAGGACTTGTAGGTTCACCAAGAACCCGACGAACCCAGAGCCAAAAACTGAGCAGCGACTTGCAATGGTTTTTTATTATGTAGCAGGTATATGGCAATTATTCTGGGAAAATGTATACATGGAAAAATTGGTATGAAAGACACCTATGTAGTTCTGAAATGGGAACAAAATATAGAGTTTAGAAACAGTAGATATTTGCACATTTCCGAAATTGGGAACAGCATGAGAATTATCGGTCATTTTTCAAAATGACTTCTTTTTTACACATTGTCTTTCATTTGGAAGGCAGAGATGCATTGAAAGTCAATAGGTAATAACAGTTGCTTTACAAATCTGAATTACCCCAAGTCTCCCGATAAAAATGGTACCTCACTTGTGTGGGTGGGTAAAGTGCCCACGACAGGAAACGGCTCAAAACGCAACGTGAACACACCACATTTTCACAATGAAAAATTTACCTTTTTTTGCAAAGTGCCTACCTGTAGTTTTTTAACCCTAGCTCTGCCGGCACCTAGGTAAACCTAGCAAACCTATACATTTTTGAAAACTAGACACCCATGGGAACACAGGATGTGGTGACTTGACTGGTTCTCACCAGGTTCAGTTACCCAGAATCTCTTGCAAACCTAAACAAAAAGTCCCAAAAACCACATTTTCCTCACATTTCTGTGGTGGAAAGTTCTGGAATCTGTGTGGATCCACACATTTCCACCCACCTGCGTTTCCCAAAGTCTTCCGAGAGAAATGGTACCTCACTTGCGTGGGTAGGCCTAGTGCCCGTGACAGGAAACGGCGCAAAACGCAACGTGGACACACCACAATTTCACAGTGAAAAATGTACCTTTTTTTGCAAAGTGCCTACCTGTAGTTTTTTAACCCTAGCTCTGCCAGCACCCAGGGAAACCTAGCAAACCTATACATTTTTGAAAACTAGACACCCAGGAAAATCCAGAATGGGCTGACTCGACTGCATCCCACCAGGTTTTGTTACCCAGAATCCCTTGCAAACCTAAAAAATTGTCATAGAAAACACACTTTCCTCACATTTCTGTGGTGGAATGTTCTGGAATCTGCGTGGATCCACAAATTTCCACCCACCCCGTGTTTCGCAAAGTCTTCCAAGAAAAATGGTACCTCACTTGCGTGGGTAGGCCTGGTTCCCGCGACATGAAACGGCACAAAACGCAACGTGGACACACCACAATTTCACAGTGAATAATGACCCTTTTTTGGCAAAGTGTCTAGCTGTAGTTTTTGAACCCTAGCTCTGCCGGCACCTAGGGAAACCTAGCAAACCTATACATTTTTTAAAACTAGACACCAAGGGGAATCCAGGATGGGGGGACTCGACTGCCTCCCAACAGGTTCTGTTACGCAGAATCCCTTGCAAACCTAAAAAAAAGTTCTCCCCAAAATTTTTTCTCACATTTCTGTATTGGAATGTCTTGGAATCTGCATGGATCCACAAATTTCCACACACCCCTCATTCCCCAAAGTCTTCCGAGAAGATGGTACCTCATTTGTGTGGGTAGGCCTAGTGCCTGCGATAGGAAACGGTGTAAAACGCAGCGTGGAGACACCTCAATTTCACAGTGAAAAATGACCCTTTTTTGGCAAAGTGCCTAGAGGTAGTTTTTTAACCCTAGCTCTGCTGGCACCTAGGGAAACCTAGCAAACCTATACATTTTTGAAAACTAGACACCCAGGGGTATCTAGGATGGGGTGACTCGACTGCTTCTCGCAAGGTTCTGTAACCCAGAAACCCTTGCAAACATATATATTTCTTTTTTAAACACATTTTCCTCTTTTTTCTGTGGTGGAAAGTTCTGAAATCTGTGTGGATCCACAAATTTCCACCCACCCCGCATTCCCCAAAGTCTTCCAAGAACAATGGTACCTCACTTGTGTGGATGGGCCTGGTGCCCGCGACAGGAAACGGCGCAAAACGCAACGCAGACACAACACAATTTCATACTGAAAAATGACCCTTTTTGAGCAAAGTGCCTAGCAGTAGTTTTTTAACCCTAGCTCTGCCAGCACCTAGGGAAACCTAGCAAACCTATACATTTTTTAAAACTAGACATCCAGGGGAATCCAGGACAGGGTGACTTGACTGCATCTCACCAGGTTCTGTTACCCAGAATCCCTTGCAAACCAAAAAATTGCCAAAAAAATCCATATTTTCCTCACATTTCTGTGGTAGAAAGTTCTGGAATCTGCGTGGATCCACAAATTTCCACCCACGCCGCATTCCCCAAAGTCTTATGAGAAAAATGCTACCTCACTTGTTTGGGTAGGCCTAGTGCCCGCGACAGGAAACGGCACAAAACGCAACGTAGACACACCTCAATTTCACAGTGAAAGATGACCCTTTTTTGGCCTAGCTGTAGTTTTTGAACCCTAGCTCTGCTGGTACCTAGGTAAACCTAGCAAACCTATACATGTTTGAAAACTAGACATCCGGGGGATTCCAGGGAGGTATGGCTTGCGTTGATCCCCCAACGTTTCCTTACCCAGAATCCCCTGCAAACCTAAATTTTAGCTGAAAAAATCACTTTTTTCACACATTTTTGTGTGGGAAAGTTGTGGCATCACCGGGCTGACACAAAAACTAATAGAAGGTCTCTAGGCTTGAATGGGAAACCCCATACCATAAATATCAGCTTAGGTGAATCACATCACAGGATCAGCTCTGCTCTCTGTGTCTGGAAAGGTTTTCTCCAAGTGCCTGAATCATGCATGCAAATCCAATATTAAAGGCACCCGAGTTTCAGATATTTGCAGCTGTGTGCGTGTTATGTCTAGAGGGTGGGCCGATCAACCTGAATTCAAAAGCATACATTGTTATTTGACCTTAACGGCTTCTGCACACAGTGTTCAGTCTAAGGTCACAGTGCACGTTTAGGGATGTGAACAACAGACCGTTCTCATGTGAAGAAAAAGCAAGCAAGCAGTTTGTCTTGTAATAATAACTACCTGAAGTGTTTTGTGCAAAAGCAGCAAAGTGGCAAGATGGCGTTTTACATCTAAAGCGCTTATGCTAACATAGGAATCTGTGCATATAGAACCCGGTCTCCATTACACCCTCCCTTGATCAGACCACGAACAAAATAGGGAAACAATTTAGGAATGCAGAGTTCAAGTTCGATCAAGACAGAACCAAGTTCATGTATTGCCAATCCATATAATTGGTAGTGACAGTTCGAAAAACTTGTTGGAAAAAGTAAAAAATTAAAACATCTCGCAGGGGCGTGACACAGCCTAATGTGGAGTAAAAAAAAAAAAAAAATCTGGGTTTTGACGTGCGGAAGGTGGACAACTTCCAAGTTAATCCATCAACGTGCAGGCACAACAAGTAGCAATTGCCTCCAAAAGGATGTCATTATAATGTTCCGTAAAAGAGTCCGCCATCCAGTCAAGTAAAGTAAATGAGCATACATGTTCTTCAATAACTGGAGCCTCTAGCACAATCAGAGGACAACTTGTGTGTTCTTCAAGATAACTTCTCGCCAAGAAGTCATATGCTGCAGCATATATATATCAATTCCCTAGGACTCCATGTGCCGCTCCACAGGCCATAATCCCGATGCCAGAACAGTCCAACTCAAGAGACCCGTTAGTCGATCATAATCTGGGGCAGGAGACACCGTGTTCGAGAGGCACAAATCCAGAGCCCATTCGAATGGACAATCTAGGCAATGGAAAACAGGTTGCATGCAAATAAAGTAAGAGAGCCAGAGGATAATTCATAGGCTACGCTTAAAGTGGCCAGTGGTAATTTCCATAGTATTCAAGCATCCGGTTACGCAGTTGAAGCAGCCAGGGCAGACTGTTTTGTGACACAGATCGTGCAGCCATTGCGAATCAAGCAAGCCAACAGGAGCACACCAGCAGTCAGGCCGAGAATCAATGGTAGCCTGCCGAAGACGCTGGAAAAAATAGAATGAAAAAATGCCGGTATCACACCAAATATTGTTTGGAAGGAGGTCACGAGGCCGGAGCCCACAACTTTGAAAAAATACACCAAGCCAGTTGTTGACGAGGCATGAATCAGAGCACCAAAATAAAGGGGGGGATCAGTATTCAAAGCGCATGCACCTCGGTGCGGGTGTCTTGCCACGTGAAGGACGAATGTTTCACGGGAGGAAATCAGAGCGACTTCTTTTTGAGACAATAGAGCCCTTATTCTGCTCATCTTGCTAAACTCCGCTTTCAAGGTTGGGATGGAAGGCCAGATAGATACATCCAGTCTCCCATTCGGGGGCAGGAAAAGGACATTTTTACAACAGACTATGCATTGTGAGACAGTTACAATGTACGGAATCCCCACTAGCATCCAGCAGCATGCCTCATTATTTAAAAGCAAATAACTACCGTTAGCTAATAATGTAAAAGTGGGGGTAATTGCTGGCACAGAATTTCCCTTTAGAATGCAAGCTAAATTCGGCGCCTGAACGTTGCAGGCGCCATGCAATTGGATGTTCCTACAGACTACTGATTGATCAGGTGTGGAAGTCCATTCCTCTCCTTTTAAATAAACTTCTTTACACTCTTTCAGGCACCTGTATGTAAATGGAAGTGACCAAACTTCATGCAGGAAATCAGTACCCAATGGTTCGTATCTGCCTAGGGCATAATGTTTCATACATGAACTGAACATAAACAATGGAAATGGTAAGGTGATTAAACCGTGGATAAGCCACAGAGCTGAGTTTGATTCGGCCACATTGGTAAAGGTTCCAACTTTTCAATATGCGGTAATGAGTATGTTGCATCCTTCTGTGGTAAACAAAAATCTTCTTTACCGGACTGAATTTCATACGGGATCTTGAAATAAAATAAAATAGCTCAGAATAACAAGAGGCAGAATCCGTGGTATAAGAGTTTCTAAATGGGCTTTATTCCATCAAAAAATGGCCGACTCGAGTCGCGGCCTTCAGGTTCCGTCACCACGAGGGTTCAGGAAGTGAAGTACAATAATTTATTGACAGACATGCATTTTTATAATAAGTACATTACAATGAAACGAATGTAGAAGGCGTAACATTTGATAAGAAAAGTGACAAAACAGGTACGTAATCGAAACTAGGCGTAATAAGGAATAAAAGAAACATGATTGGTTAGGATTATCAGACATAGGTGGATCTATAAGATAATACTTGGCATAGATGCGCGCGCAGCAGCATGACGTGTGATTGACGTGCAACTAGGGGGTGAAGGGGACTTGACATTTAGCTCTACATGTGGAGACGAGAAGTCTGGGGGGTCAAGTCAACCTAATCCCAAATCATATCTAACATCCTATGTTTAAAGAACTATGTTATCCACAAGGAAGGACTCTCGGACAGAATCTAGTCTATACTGACTGTGTGCGTGCACAAACGCCTAAGTGTCTATATGAGATGCGAGGGGCAGAAAACTTTCCATGGCAGCAGGGCTATGAATCACTTGCAGGAGGACGGAAAGGCCGAGTCCTTTGCTTGTGAGCTAAAGGAAATGTTTACCTAAATCACTAGACAGGAATGCATCGGCTGAAGAGCAAAATAGATAATTCGAAGGTGAAATACAGCTTCTTGGCAGGCAGGCGAAAACTGGCCGGGGCAGGCACCGTTAGCTGCACAGGGAGTAGGGCAAAGTTCATGGATACAGATGCGAGCTCAAGCTGAAGCTGTCAAAGACAGAGAGCAGGGAAAGGCTTTGAGGACAGAATCGGGCCTACTTGCCTGAACTGTAAAAATGGAGTAACTTAGCCATATAAAGTCGGTGGCCTTTCATACTTAGGAATCGAATATCCAGCCCATCGATGGCGGATCTGACAGAGAACATGTCGACGGTAGACACACATATGTTTGCGTCTTAGAAACTGGAACTAGAGGGAACATACATGTACTTGTAACATGCATATAGAACCGTTGGGGTCCAAGATAGGGGACATAACTGATCAGGAAAATCCACATTTCCACATTCCCTCCTTGTCCCCTACTTGCCCTTCAAGAGATATCAATCTTCATCATTCCATCGATTTGCTCATGGAGCATCATTTCTTCTTCCTTCTTCCTCCGGCATTTTGAACGAGAACTGTGATATGGAATGCATGATGTGGCACACAGACCACAAATCGCTGGTCCACATTGTAGGCATAAACAACAACTGAAGAGCATAAGAAGGCCAATACCTAGGAAGGATAGAACTCTCCATCCCCAGGCTGATATCACACTCCAAAACCACCCGGACCACGTCCAAGTGCCTGGATTTTCGTGTATCTGGCTTACAATCTTATGAAGGCGTGTTATAGCTTGATATACAGATGGCGAATTTTCTGGTATGAATATGCAGCAGCTGGATCCGATGACCCTGCAAGCTCCGCCCCTATCGGCCAGGATGACGTCAAGGACAAGACGATTCTGGAGAACAACAATTCTCATCACTGATTGTTCCTCTGTCAGATTGCCTAGGGCGGCTATAGTCTCATTTACTACAGCTTCAAGAGTCTTGGTGAGTCTACGTATCAGCTTACTATTTGATATTGTACCTATATAGGGAAAGATACCTTTATTGAAATCTGCATACTTGTCCCATGCCGTCTCAGTATAATCGACAACTGGGAGATCTCTTCGCTCTCTATTGTGTACTAAATGAACATTTCGATAATAATCAGGGGGAGCTAGAAAAACAGGTGGCAGAAGGAATGCTATGTAACAGGTACCATCCCAATCTAGAGGCAAACGCATATATGCAGTCTGACCACATATAAAGTAAGAATGGCGAGAAGCTCTAAATGAAGATTTACCTTGATCACTATATTCTACTGTAGTAACGCATTGGCTATGGCCCATGTGTATGGAACCAACTTTTCTCACACATAATTCACCCTTAACTGGAAATACTGACATAGTGGGCAGAATTATTTCAACTTCGGATTTGACATTCAAAATCATAAGATTAGGCGTAAAATTACCTAATTTATACACTTTATTTTCTAAATCAGTTCCTGTTCTACTGGGGTGACCCTCCTTATTAGGGTGACAGACTTCGAATAAAACTAGATTCAGATTTCCCCATATCCAATGTTGTTGATAAACTGCTGTGTCTGGGTCTATGGAATTTAATAAACTAAACCATGCTCCACAGGAGCCATTGTGTGTGAACGGATGTGGAAAGAAAGGCAGAACTCCTTTGTTATTCTGATAGGGAGGGAGTCGGCCACACACCCAACAATTGGTGGCATTACTAGTCTGATGGGAATGATGTAACATACTAATGAATGTGTTATTGCGCAGCGCAAGTCTATAGGACAACTCATGTGGGGGGAATTCACTAAAAGAATGTTCATCAGTTATATTGAATGCACGTGTAGAAACAGGATAATACATATGCAACAATATACTTGCAGTAACTAAAAAACTCAAGAAAAACAAAATTAATAAAGTCACAATACAGTGGTTACGCAGTAATTTACAATAAGCATGTCGTTTCATTATGATTCTGGACTCTACATGATTCAGACCTAAGGGATACATGTCGGGACAGATTCAACCGCTTCACCTTGGAGAGGACTTAAACAATCAAATCGTCCGACAGTTTAGATCTGGACCTGAGTTTCTGCTTGTAAAGTTCGGTGCTACTGGCCTCAGCCAAAGGTAGCTTTGAGTCAATGGGGGAAGACACACGGGGAGTACTGTTTGTGTCAGGAGGAAGTCCATGAAATTTCTTTATATGGCTGGAATGCACCCAGCCTTTTCTCCCTTCGATCTTCACAGCTGTTCTGGTCGTCAGCAGGACCAACTTAGGACGCCTCCACCTTGGCTCCAGTTGGGTTTTCCGATCAAAATTCCTGACGAGAACATAATCGCCGGGAATTACATCATGAGGTTTCACCTCGGTGTTGTCGGGAAAAGCTGCGACTACCTGTGAACGACAAGATTGTAGTGCAGACATCAAGGAAGCCAGGTAATCTGTCAGCATATTACAATCAACATCAGTTATTTTACGGGGTATAGGCGTCCCCCACATATTCGGTGGTCTACCAAAGATCACCTCATAAGGGGATAGCCCTGTTCGAGAGTGTGCTACCATCCTCATGAAAAATAGCGCAACTGGTAAAGCTACTATCCAGTCCACACCTTTCTCCTGACATATCTTAGACAGTCTGATTTTTAAAAGTTGATTATGTCGTTCCACGAGACCTGCTGCCTCGGGGTGTCGGACACAGTGGAATTTCCACTGATATCCCAACAAAAGTGAGACATGTTTCATTAATTCGGATGAGAAAGGCTGGCCGTTATCTGAATATACAACACGTGGTAAACCGTACCGTGGGAAGAATTCTCGAACTAGCTGCTTGGCAGTAGTCGGGGCAGTGTAATCTGATACGGGATACGCCTCTGTCCAACGGGAGAGAGCGCAGACAACTACGAGAACATATTTGAATCCTCGACAACGTTCCATCTGAATATAATCCATCTGGAGGACTTCAAAAGGATGGTCAGGAGGCTGAAATCCACCCTGCTCTACGGGAACACTCTTTCCTGGATTAAACTGACAACATATCATACAGGTACGAACCTTTTGTTTAGCTGCTGCTCGTAAATGTTTGTTGAACCAAATGTGCTGAATGCTGTCTAGCATAGCCTTCTCTCCTAAATGTGCTGGACTGTGAACTGTAGCTATAATGGCTTGAACCATGGAATCAGGGAGAAACCATACAGATTTCTCCTTCGTCATCCATCCTTGATCTGTCTGGATCCCTCCTAGTTCAGTCCACTTCTTTATTTCTTCTGCTGTGGCATGTGTCTGTATATCAATTACGTCAAGTGTAGGATCCTTAATTGTCATACACTGTGTTGGTGTCTGAACTATTGGCTTTGTCATGTCTAATGTGCGATTCTGAGCAGTCTGTTTAGCTGTTCTGTCAGCTAAATCATTGCCTTGAGAAATGATATCAGTAACCTTCGTGTGTGCTTTACATTTCATAATCGATATAGCAGTGGGTAGATGTATTGCGTTTAACAAAGCATGAATGAGGGGTCCGTGCTGAATGTGGGCACCATGGGAAGTTAAATAACCTCTCTCTCGCCACAACACGCCGAAGTCGTGTACAACTCCGAATGCATAACGTGAGTCAGTGTATACATTAACTTTCTTATTTGTGGCTTGAATACAGGCTTGTGTTAGAGCAATAAGTTCTGCTGCTTGGGCGGACAAAGTATCTATACAATTTGTCTCAATAACTTCAGTGTCTGTTGTGACTGCATACGCGGCCACTAAATCTCCTGTACTAGTTCTCATGCACGATCCGTCTACATACAACGTCAGGTCTGGATCTAACAACGGAACGTCTGTCAAGTCTTGTCTAGGTTTCGTCTTTATTTCAATGATTTCAACACAATCATGAGCTAGTGGGTCTGTTCCAATTACAGGTAATAGTGTAGCAGGATTCAATGTATTACACCGTCGGATCTCTATGTGTGGTTGAAACAATGTCAATTCATAACCGGTAAGTCTTGCTATGGTCAAGTGTTGTGTTTGTGTTCGGTTCACAAGAACCTCTACTGCATGTGGTACTTGTACTGTCAATGGATGTCCTAATACTATGGCATCGCTTTGTCTGATTGCTAAAGCTGTCGCTGCCACTGATTTCAGACATGCAGGCAAAGCCTGAGCTACGGGATCTAATGTACTGGAAAAATAAGCACATGGCTTGCGTGATCCTGCTTGATCCTGAGTGAGTACTGACAAGGCAGTACCTTCGCGTTCTGTAACAAAGAGTGTAAAATGTTTGCTATAACATGGTGTTGCTAAAACAGGTGCTTGACATAAAGCTTTCTTTAAGCTTTCAAAAGCTTGTGTATGTTCCTGAGTCCAAGGGAGAACAGTCGATGTGGCTGCCTCCTGTGTGGTTAACTGAATGAGTGGTTTTGCTAGAAAAGCGTACTGAGGGATCCACTGCCTACAATATGAAGTGAGGCCTATGAAAGCTCGCACCTCCTTTTGTGTCTGGGGTATTGACATGTTAGCAATTAACTGGATGCGATCTGGTGTAAGCTGCCTTCCCTCCTTGGACAGCGAGTGACCAAGATAAATAACTCGCTGGACACAGAATTGCAGCTTAGAAGGAGACACCTTGTGCCCCTTGTCGGCTAGGAAATGTAAAACTGTCAGAGAAGCTTTTTCACATTCTGGCTCGCTTCTCGCTGTGATCAGCAGATCATCGACATATTGAAGCAGTGCAGTATTGACTGGCATGTGGATACTGTCAAGTTCTCTCTTCAGTGCTTGGCTGTAGATGCTGGGGCTTTCTGTGAATCCTTGGGGAGCGCGTGAGAATTTAAAGCTGCGCCCATTTAAACTGAATCCGAACAAATATTGGCTTTCCGGATCTATTGGGACGCTGAAAAAGGCATTCTTGAGATCGATTACAGTAAAGAATGTTGCTTCGGAATCAATTGCTGTCAACAATGATGATATATCAGGGACCACAGGGAATTGTGGTACAATGCACTTGTTTAGTTCACGCAAATCAATAACCAATCGGTACACTGGTGGGGCAGTAGGATCAGTTCGTTTAAGAATCGGAATTATCGGTGAATTACATACATTGGAGTCTGTTTCTACAACTACTCCCTGGACAATCAGCTCATCAATGATTTTCAGCAAAGCCACTACAGCATCATGCGGTAACTTGTATTGTCGCATTCGTGGTAGTACCACTCCTGCTTTCAGGGTGACTCGATAGGGTGTAATGTTCATGCAGCCAACATCCGTAGGGCCTTGTGCCCATAGATGTACTGGTAAAGTTTGTAGTCGGGGATCCATGTCTCTAGACACATAGTGACCTTTAAAATCACGTAAAAACAACCTTACTCCTTCCGGAGAACAACATATTATGGCTCCTAGTGCTTTCAGAGTTTTAATTCCTAACAGATTTTCTGGGCATGATTTAGTAAGCAATAAATCTGTAGTTCGTGTCAAAGGTCCTATCGTAAGTGGTAGAGGCTGTGATACTTCATTAACAATAGGTTTTCCTGAAAAACCAAGGGAAATATTTTGAGAGCCTGAGAGGGGTGCCCCTGGAACTTCACTACGTTTTATGGTTGTTCGACTTGCCCCTGTATCGAGTAAGAATTTTCTATCTTGACCTAATAATTCACTATGTACATAAGGTCCTTCTTGATCTACAGGAATCTCGATAAGCGGTAAGTCAACTTCCCTCTCTAGGCTTGTTCATGCGTAACGCTGATACTCAGGGTATTCATACTGTGCAGTCTGATACATTTGTCGTGTTGTGGTTTGTGTGGCAGTAGCAGGCAACGGCGGTGCAGCTGGCACAAACTGTATGGGTTGCTGTGAGGCTGGCATGGACTGTTGTTGAACTGGCATGGACTGTCCATGCTGCATAGCTCCTTGTTCATTCTGATCTTGTCTAACTAATCGTGGTCTCTCCTTTGCAATACCTGTAGCTATATTACGTTTCAGGACTGGACAATCGTGTACATAATGGCCCAGTTGTTTACAGTAATTGCAGCTTCCTTTTACAGGAACTGCAGAATCACCAGAATGTGTCACACCCTTTTTGTGACCATCTGCTGGTACTGTCTGAGAAACTAGCATTTTCATTTTTGTATCCTTCATGCGTCTATGCTCGTGTTCTTGTTCATCCCTAATTCTATTGTGATGATACTGTAACATTTGTAGCATTTGTGACGGAGTGTTACTTTGCCAGGTACTCTCGAATTTCAATATTCTATTCTTTACTGGAGGCAATGCATTTTCCACTAATTTTGTCACAAATAAATGTGGATATGAGTCACTACTTGCTTTTATACCACTATTTATACCAAAACATTTTTCAAATCGAGCATAATAATCGCTTGTGTCTTCATCTTGCTTTTGTTTGCAGGCTGTGATTGCACCCCAATCTTCCTTTTTTGTAGTTAATAAACGTGGCAGTACCTGTACTAGTAAACCTGGTAACAGTTTAACTTTATCCCCGAGCCCTGAACCTGCAGTTCGGCCCCTTTCTTCCTCTGCTAATGCTGTCCAGTCTATCTTTTGGTCACCCACTTCCCACTCTTTTTCTTTCAGTTTTTCATAAATGCCAGCAGGTAAAAGCACCTTTAATATCGTCATAATATCAGGAAAGGTGTACTCTCCCATCAGTAACATGTCTTTAATTTCTCGGTGGAAACCTGCTGGGTCTTTGTCATGACTAGGTACTACTTTCTTCATTTCCAATAATTCCATTTTTGATATGGGTGTGTAAACAAATACACGGTGAAACTCATTGTCCTCGCCTTTTATTGGGTGCACTTCTCGTAGAGGATTTTGTCTATCCATATAGTACGGCGCTCTTTCTCTGCGGGGCAGCGAGAGAGAATCCGGACTTACAAAAAGGACATACTGCTTACGTGACACTAATATCTCTTTAATTAGCTTGTTACTAGAACCTCTCCATCTGTTTGTGAGTAGTTCCGTTAATATATCAGGTAAAGGACCAGGGTCAGCATGTTGGCTCTTATATAATATGAGGAGTTGCTGAATCATATAGATTCCAGCTAAACGTTGTTCATCTGTACTGAGATTAAAAAACGTGTGTGCTACGGTCTCATCACCGTATTTTTCAGGACTGTCAATCCAGTGAACGGCTGATCTGGCTAACTCTTGCTCATCCATGGAATCGAGGAAGTGGTAACCCCTTCGTTCTCGTAATATTTTATCTGCGGCTTGAAACGAATGTTCAGGAGACTTCAGATTTATTATAGGCGTCGGATACGTTCTGCTATTATTTGGGCATACTGAGTGTATGGGATCAGAAAAACATCTAGTATTTTCACAGGATCTTCCTCTGCCTACATAAGCTATGGTCTCTGACTGTCTTGCGGAATTCCCTGATTCGGACATTTCATCTTGCTCAAACTCGTCTGTTCCCAATCTCTCTTCATGAATACGCTCTATTTCTTTACGGATTTTTCGGCACATGGCTATTATACAATTTTGCTTATCGTGTCTCCCTTCTGATATATTCTGACTCCATTTTGTAAGAATAAGCATTGCCCGGTCTACCCCCGGGCGGTCTTGATTTCTGATCACACAGTTTATGAGGAAACGTAACAGTTCCCCCTGTATTTCTACTTTCTGGAATTCCATAGCTCTGTTAATACATCCTGGATCTCGTCCTGTTTGAACAAAATGATATATGTTATCTAGATGCGTAGTCATTCCTGGTAACCTTGCTAAATACTCTGCGGCTCGCCTGATACGTAATGATGCCAGGACCATTTCGTCCTCTTTACCAACCACTGGGTCATATCTACAGTTTACAAGGAGTTCCTTAAGCGTACGTTCACTTACGAATTTAGGTGTACGTGAATGTGCTGACTCTTGAAAAACAAGTTTATTTATTCTGGGTGGTGTAAAGGTAATGCTAGCACCTCCCGTGGCCCCATCTGGGGCGTCGGGTGTGAATGGGTTCGTTGAACGTGACACAGCAACTATGGGTGTCGATACCCCTGTAGAATCGACTGCGGAAACAGATGCGGAAACAGATGTGCTTGCTGACGCTTGCGTCGGGACTTGCTGTTGCACGGGGACAGATACCTGATCCTGACGTTGAACCCCTACACCAGACGGTCTATGTGGTGCGGCGTTAGCATATTCGGGAGCTGCGTCGTCTAGATATGAGGAAAGAAAAACATCTTCTGCGGTTCTGGGATGCCCTTGTGGATGTACCTTAATTGGAAATAATGGGGGTGGCAAGTCTTTTGGCATTTCTGGAGCAGCCTTAGGTAGTCCTTCGGCTAGAAGGGGATACATACCATTCATAAGAGCATTTCTTTGTCTATTTACTTGTTCTGATTTCACTCGGATACCTTCCTCAATTAATAGACTTTCTTGAGCTTTATTTGAACTTTCTTTACTCCTCTCTTCTTGTCTACGTGCTTTTTCTGTTCGTCTATGAGATTCTTTACGCCATAACTCAACAGCGTCTTTCTGTGACTGTCTGACCTTTCTTTTCCATAACTCTTCCTCCACTTTCATGATGCACTCTGCATCCCAGGTTCCCGCTACGGGCCACCTTTGACTTTCCGGCAATCCCTTGGTATAGTCTACCCATAGATCAAGAAACAATATGGCATCTAAGCCATGCTTATGGTACATGAAATGCCCTGGAGTGTCCCTAGGAGGAATAGGAACTGCTTCTTCAAGCACCCCTTTTCTGGTAGTAATCTGTCTTAACTTCGAGAAGAGCGGCATATTGACAACTGATCTGATACTTACTCTTGAACTCACCTAATACGAAAAACACAATAATGAACAGTGAACAATGAACACTCATTCATACCACAATATTTGAACACTTTAAACATTAAACATTAAACATTTTAACAACGACCGACAATGATGACAGTCTGCCTAACTAATCACCACGCTGAATTCTTGACAATAACTGCATACTTCGGAATACTTGATATACTGCTAAACAGTACATATACACTGTTAAACAGTGCAGACCGGATTTGTGTACCCAAATCCGTCTTGACCGGCACAACCTATGTGCGCGTCAACACGCCTCCCCGGCGATGGTACTCACCGAGTAGCTCCTTGAAACGGAAGGCCTCAGAGAATGGACGGGACTCAATGACTGCGGACAGCGGACCCTCTGGACATCGGGACTTCGAAAACCTGGTGGGCCTCTGTATACCTCGGATCTTGCTCTCTCAGCTAGGCTCTGGTCGGGATACTTCGCACTTCTCACCGCCTCGTCTGGGTTGATCGCAGCCTCAGTCGCCCCCGCTTGACCGGAGGGAGCTTACAGGAAATCCTGCTGGTACGCGTTTATGGTCCGTCCAGCTGTGGCAGGAGACCGGGCCTGCAACGCACCGCCGGCGCGTGAGATGAGAAAGTGTCCCTATTCGGGCGCCATTATGTGGTAAACAAAAATCTTCTTTACCGGACTGAATTTCATACGGGATCTTGAAATAAAATAAAATAGCTCAGAATAACAAGAGGCAGAATCCGTGGTATAAGAGTTTCTAAATGGGCTTTATTCCATCAAAAAATGGCCGACTCGAGTCGCGGCCTTCAGGTTCCGTCACCACGAGGGTTCAGGAAGTGAAGTACAATAATTTATTGACAGACATGCATTTTTATAATAAGTACATTACAATGAAACGAATGTAGAAGGCGTAACATTTGATAAGAAAAGTGACAAAACAGGTACGTAATCGAAACTAGGCGTAATAAGGAATAAAAGAAACATGATTGGTTAGGATTATCAGACATAGGTGGATCTATAAGATAATACTTGGCATAGATGCGCGCGCAGCAGCATGACGTGTGATTGACGTGCAACTAGGGGGTGAAGGGGACTTGACATTTAGCTCTACATGTGGAGACGAGAAGTCTGGGGGGTCAAGTCAACCTAATCCCAAATCATATCTAACATCCTATGTTTAAAGAACTATGTTATCCACAAGGAAGGACTCTCGGACAGAATCTAGTCTATACTGACTGTGTGCGTGCACAAACGCCTAAGTGTCTATATGAGATGCGAGGGGCAGAAAACTTTCCATGGCAGCAGGGCTATGAATCACTTGCAGGAGGACGGAAAGGCCGAGTCCTTTGCTTGTGAGCTAAAGGAAATGTTTACCTAAATCACTAGACAGGAATGCATCGGCTGAAGAGCAAAATAGATAATTCGAAGGTGAAATACAGCTTCTTGGCAGGCAGGCGAAAACTGGCCGGGGCAGGCACCGTTAGCTGCACAGGGAGTAGGGCAAAGTTCATGGATACAGATGCGAGCTCAAGCTGAAGCTGTCAAAGACAGAGAGCAGGGAAAGGCTTTGAGGACAGAATCGGGCCTACTTGCCTGAACTGTAAAAATGGAGTAACTTAGCCATATAAAGTCGGTGGCCTTTCATACTTAGGAATCGAATATCCAGCCCATCGATGGCGGATCTGACAGAGAACATGTCGACGGTAGACACACATATGTTTGCGTCTTAGAAACTGGAACTAGAGGGAACATACATGTACTTGTAACATGCATATAGAACCGTTGGGGTCCAAGATAGGGGACATAACTGATCAGGAAAATCCACATTTCCACACTTCATGGACATGAAAAATTGTTTATCAGTCAGATTAAGCGGCAGGAATAAAGACGATGTATTCATGTAGTCCCAGGGGACTTTACCAGCCTTCAGTGTTTGCAAAGTCCATGCAAACTGCATTATAGAACGCAATTGATTTTGACCATGGTATAAAACAGACATATCATCCTGTACAATATCTACAACAGATGAAACAATATTATCTAATGTGTAAATTCTGGAAGAAAGGGTGTTAATGCTATTATCGATGACAGCTAGCACCTTTTCTAAATTGGCTTGATCAATAGCCCTTAATCTGGAAGCAGCTTCAATTTGAGATAATTTCCAAACTTTGTTGTAAACAGCATACACCCATCTTTTGGATCTGCCACCCACAGGACCCTTAATGAAATCATTCAAATCCACTTTGTCATTCAATTTTGATAAATGAAGTTTAACAGATGCCAAGGTGGAATGTTGCAGCAAGGTCTCACATAACTTCCCTACAGAATAGGTAGTTACAGAATGTGAAGATTCAAATCGGGGGTCCACCCTAACCTGTATTTAGCCAGGGTACAGACCCAGAAAACGATGTTGACAGGAATCTGAGTTTTTCTGCCATATTAATCACCCTTTAGGGTCTAGGTTGGAAATGTTGAAGGGTGTACTAGTAATAAATGACTGCAATGCATCAAGGGACAGATCTGTGTGATTATCCCATCTTGGATAAGCGCCCAGATCAGGAATAGTAGGGGAATTAATCTTTTTTGAAGTAGCCAATCCAAAGCAAGTGGTTTGAAAAATGGTAGAATTCAAAAACAACATGTGATTTGGGATGAGGCAAAAATGATGCAGAGTTTCTGTACCTTGTACCTGCCATGCTTTAGAACCCCAAACAGATTTAAGACCAACGGTATCTTTCCACACCTCATAGCCCCCTATAGCTAATTCATCCATAAAGGACTTGGAAGACAATAATTTAGTGTGGGTCAGTCTAACTTTGGAAGCTGACTCAGCAGCAAATTTAAAATAAAAGGCTTCAGGTTTAGATACGCTGAAGTCAGTAAAATATGTAAATTTGTCCACTAGAGTTTTGGAGCTGCCTTCAATTGGTGCTGGACAATGTTCCCATTGTGTATAATTGACAACGTTTCTAAATGTATTTCCTTTATACAGGAAATGATTGCCGCCATAGGGTTGGTAGCAAAACAACTCCCCATAGTTAGCCGTGTCTAAATATAAATCTTCAGCATCAAAAGCAGCATAATATTTCAAATCAGAAAAAAGAGCCTCTGCGACTTGGACATCCCAATCATCAGAGCGGATGTTTTGTTTCACAACATCCCCCATAGAAACATGAAGTACATTGGGGACATTAATCACCTCTGTGGGACCATGAATTTGAAATTTAACAGCATCCCATACAATCCCATCTAACACAGGCCAGGCAGTCTTTTCTTTTATAGTCTTTATTCGGATTTCAAAAAAACCATCCATAAAAGCACGAAACCTGAGTTTAAAATACACGTTTAAACATCTACAATTTTAGGCCGCAAGTTAATAATGTTAACTACTAGCTTTATAAGGGCAAAGCAGATACAATGCATTGGATTTGTGCAGACAAGGCTTTAAAGTGCATAATGCGTATATAAACAGAATTACTCAATTTTCAAAGACCTGCGCGAACATACAATTGCATTAAGAAAACCACTGACTCTAAAAATTAATTCATCCGATCCGAGCATTAAAAAGTGTTTAAAAGCATGGTTGTGGTCAGTCAAATCATATTTCCTGCAGTAAGGGATTAGGTAATACTTTGTATATTACCTATAAAAACCACAGCCAAAAATAAAATGGAGCATACTCTGGGTTCCACCATGATCACAGGGGCAATGTAGTTTTTCCAAATTTTAATATAGACCAGTGGAAAGCAGATAAGGTTTACAATGCTCCTGTCCCTAAATCTAAATAATAAGCTCCTGTTCCACCTGCCCAATTTTTTGCGTAGATAGGGCTGGGGTAACGTCGAAGATTCAATATATAAATCCTGGATCGTTAAGTAGTTTATTGTGGATGGTTTCAGTGAGTCCACTCTTTCCCTCTCATTGTAAAAGTGTTGATAAAGTGCCCTTCTCACCAGATTTTTATGAGAGCAGTCAATCTGGTGGGGATCTGTGAAAAGGTGGCCATAGTTGACACTCACAAGGCTCCTTTCCACCGCATTTATCCAGGGGATTAAACTCGATTTCTCACTTTTCAAACAGTCCATAATGATCTCACGGGAAAGGGAAGCTGCTGGGTTTTGCCAAATCCTTAACCAAAACAATGCAGGTCTGGCTCTTATAAAATCCTCAATATAGTGTAAATTTAATTCTTTATGACATACATAGGTCGGTGCGCTAATAACCCCCCCAAGATCTTCCGACAGAATCTATTCTCTTCTCTTTGTAACTCTGAACAGTTCGAGAACCCCCAGACTTCTGCTCCATACGTTCCAGTTGGGAGACATTGAGACCGATAAATTTGTAATAAACTGGAAACCACATCAGCCCGATGGGGTTGGCGAAGAGAGATGACAGAGTTAATAGATTTAGAGAGTTTGTTCCTCCCCATTGCAACATGGGGTTGCCACGAACCACTATTAGAGAATAGCAGACCCAGATAAGGGAAAGTGCATGTGCTTTTCAAAATGTTTTGACCTATCGCAATCTTGGAGATTTTGTAATTTTTAGGGCCACAGGTCATTATAAAAGATTTACTAAAATTGGTGCACAGACCTAGATCGGACATGTAATTAACAAATCCCGAGATTAAAATGCGCAGAGCGTTCAGGGTGCGGCCCATAAGGACCGCATCATCTGCGTAAAGTAACGCCGGGATGGGTTTCTGGTTTATAATAGGGACGTCCTTTGTCAGATTACATAGGGAGTTAGTTAGTTCATTAATGTATAATATAAAAAGCAAGGGGGCCAAGACGCAGCCTTGTCTCACCCCCTTGCCAATTAAAATATCATTTGAAACCTCGCCTTCGTTATTTATTCGAACGCGGGCTTTCAAATTGCACTGGAGGTTGGCCAAAAAGTGGACTAAAGGTTCATCTAAACCATAATTTAAAAGAATAGACCATAAGCGGGAGCGATTTACAAAATCGAATGCTGAACTTAAATCCATAAAACCAAAATATAAAGGGGATTGTTTAGCTCTTGTATATTTGGCCATCAGAAGATTAAGATTCAAGCATTGTTCCACCGTACCAAGTTTACTCCTAAAACCCAACTGGCAGCGATGGATAATAGAGTTCTCGTCGGCCCAAGTACTGATTTTATTAAAAAGAACCCTTCCAAGGACCTTCAGGGTGTTATCAATCAAAGATATTGGTCGATAACACCCCGGGTCCATCCTATCACCTTTTTTAAAGATGGGTACGATGGTACTATTGGACCATGTCGAGGGGATGGATTTCTTACTCAGGTTATTAAAAAGGTTACAGAGTAAGGGGGCCCAAAAACAGGTATTAGATTTTATCTGGTCAATGGACAAGCCATCTGGGCCAGGAGCCTTGTTGCTAGCACTATTGGCAATAGCTTCCTCCACCTCCTCTAATGTTATAACTATGGTGCTATCGGGGAAATGATCCTTGGTTAGGTCTCCGACCACAGCATAGAGCTTAGAAAAATGATTAACCCATGAATCACCTGTGATATTGCAGTTTATCGGAGTAATATTACTACCCAGGGCTCTCAAGTTCTTTACTTCTCTCCAGAACCCTGTCGGGTCTTTTAGAGCAGCAGTTTTAGTCAGATTATCCCAGTGGCTTATTAACAACTCCTCAGATCTAGCTTTTAATGTATGTTTATATTTAAGACGTAATGATCTGACAAGGGACACGTCTCGGGGTTTAGCTTCCAGGGCCCTTCTGAGCTCTCTGTTGGCCCTCGAGCAATTGGTGTCAAACCATCTGGGATTATTTATGTTGTTCTCTCTTAGGGGTTTGGAGATTGCCCTTTTTATAACTGCACATAAATCACAGAAAGACTTGATTATATCAGGGTCACCGAATGTTAAGCAATTAGAGATCAGTAAAGGGTGATTCCTAATCACATTAGCTAGAATCTCTTGATTATCAATCCCCCTCCATACAATCCTAAGCCTATCTGTAGATACGGTAATGTTTGAGGCCCCAACCTCGTGTGGGCCTACAGGTTTTTTAATGGATTTAAAATGAATTACTATTGGCAAGTGGTCACTATATGAATTACTAACAACCTCAGATTTAAATAACACATCACTGAGGAGGGAAGAGGTGAACACATAGTCAATAGTTGTTGAGCTACCGCGGCCAATGTAAGTAGGGACCGGTGCCTTTTCCTCAGCAATTCCACTGTAGCCCATTACATCATCTAAATCCCTGCTATATAATAGGTCCAATAATTCAATTCCTCTTCTACAGGGCGGGGATATAGAATGAATGTGAGCATTAAAATCTCCGCCTACACAAATGCCATCAAATTGGCCATACTTTTCTCCATTCGCAATATCATCAATAAAATTAAACAATTCTATAAAAGTAGGGTTAGGGTGGTTAACGAAATCATTGTTATAAAAATGTATAAAACAAATCTTTAACCTTGCAACATATTTCACAGCTATCAAATGTTTACTAACCACATACAGCGGTTCAATTTTCACGTCCTTGGAGATTTTAGCCCAGATAGATAGACCACCACTGGGTCGCCCCATGGCAGGGGATAGTACAGTGAGGTTATGACAAAAAAAGCCCTCCAGGAATTGAATACATGTGCACCATGTTTCTTGCAACATTACCACATCAAAATTACTTATCCAAGTAACCCATTCCTTAATTTTCATCTTGCCTAGTAGCCCAGCGATGTTCCATCTAATGATACTCAAAGTATCAGTCGGTGAAATGGTAGGGGAAAAAGGAAGGGCAATGGGAAGATCGGGGCATATTACATGTGGAGGTACTAATCTGCCTGGGCATGGCTTGTGGATACATGCGGAATTTGCCTTTTCCAGAGGGACAATACTAGTAACCTCATCAGGTATATTACAAAATGTTGGTGGTAGTCAATCTAGACTTCCTAAATCAGATAGGGCGGAAAATCTATTATATAGGGGAAAGATAGTAGGGGCCGTTTGGAATGGTCTATAAGGGGGCCTATAGAAATAACCCAGTGGAAGAAGGGATATTACAGTAGACAGACTGACATGAGTGTTATGATTGTCCATAAAAAATCTAACTGAGTTTGGGTGTCTAAAATTAATGACTATACAGTCCCCACTAATATTTTTGTGTTGTGGACCCACCCAACTCACCCGACGGGCTGATATAATCTCATTTGAGATGTCCCATCTTGCCCCTTTGTGTTTGGTCAACCAATCGATGCATTTGTTGTGTAATTGTACCCATGATTCCCTCTGACCTTCTTTAAGGGCAGGGGCGCCTGCTAAAACTAAAACGTATGGGCAGGCTTCTGGGGGTAAGTGAAGTGGCGGCCCCTGATTATTAGTGGATCTATTTCTTACAGGTGCACCTCCACTATTACTTACGCCATCCAATGTGATGCCTGTCCTGGCTAGTGGGGTAGCTAGTGGGGTAGCAATAGCCTTGGCATTTAGACTTACAGTTTTGCCCGTTGCTGTTCCTGCTACTTTAGAGGGTTCATAAGTTGGACCAATGTTCCGTACGAGTGGGGTATTGGCTGGGCTGCTGGCTGAGCTGCTGTTAGAGGGAACAATTTTAGAGATAGTTGGGCCTTTGATTTTACTAGACCCAGAGTCAGCAGTAACAGCCAGACCACCCTCCCTCAGGCCGTTACATAGTAAATCCAACTCCTTCATAAATTTCTCCCCCGAAGAGCATCTAAACTAATAATGCCTTTCCTTTTAGTTTCCTCTTTTTTTACAAGGTTTTCGATTTTATCTAATCTCTTAAAAATAGTATTAAATTGTTTTGCTATTTGGATTTCAACTTGTTTAAAAATGGTGTCTACGATGGTTTCGATCAGGTTGCCATTGGGTTTAGGTTGGGTATTTCGATCGGGGAACTCGGTCTGTGTACAGACAGAATTTTCAATTCCCTCGGGGGGCACCAAAGAATCCCCACGGGTGCCTTTGTCCAAAGCTGAAGGCTGTGGTCTACAGGCAGGGGCAGGGAGTCTCTCGGTGCCTTTGTCCAATGGTGATAGTGGGGGCGATAGATCCTCGGTGTCAATTAGTGTTACTATTTCACAATCTTTGTCTTTATTCCACATGCTCTGCGGGGTGGGTTGATTTCTACAGCGGCTTAGTTGTTTTCCAGGCAGTAATATTCACAAAAGTGTGGTCCCTTTTCATGATGTGCGATGAGGAGTGGGGCGCCAAAGTTCCATCAATTAATCTAATTGTAGATCTTTCGGTGAGATAGTGTCCATTTACTAGACAAAAAAAAATGCAACTACAAATCCAATGGACATAAACAAAAAAATAGTTATTGGCACCAGCCAAATGTCCAAGGAGGAATTAAAAAATGTCTTTTAAACCAAGCTGCAAAAATAGAAATTTTTGATGGGGCATTGGAAGTCATAGAGTTAATGTCAAATGACAAACGTGACTCGTCAACTGCCCTTGAATTTAAACCAGGCAACAACACATCTGTGGGATAAGGATACTCAGTATCTTCAACTGGACCACCAGCCGGTGGAGGCGATAAAGGATTAATAACTGTATGCATCTCGATGGCAATGTCAGGCCTGTTGGTAGTTGCCGGAGCCAAAACAGAATTTCTCAGCATTGCTGGACAAGAGACCGCTGGAGTCATACTAAGAAGAATCGGCCACTCGTTGTAGTTTGACATTGTCAATGAAGATGTACCTGTTATCCTTGCGACCAGGAAGTGGAGGTAAAACGACTGTTCTTGTATCCTGCAAGCCAAGCACTGGTACTGGAGTACGATAAGAAGGGCCGAACTCCTTCTTGTTCTCCACCTTCTCACGGACCAGGTCACCAACTCGAGGTAGCCAGCCAACTACCGGAATATGAAGCGCAGCATCAGTTGTGGAGGGCAAGTGTTCCTTTGCAAGACTGTCTCTGGTCTCTTGTAGATTCTGTAATACAGCAGAGTGATCATCTACGTCAAAGGGTGCGGCCAACGCCGTCATGTCTAGACCATCAAGGTCCGGGACAAACATCTTTATGCCAAAGAGCATTTCGTATGGGGTCCGCCCACCCAGAGACCTTCTAGGGAGAATATTAAGTGCACATTGAACGCTATACAAATGGGCCAACCAGTTCCTGCCAGTACCTAAAACCCTAGCTGTCAGGGATTGCTTTAAATCACGGCACATTCGCTCCACAACACTATTGCCCTCAGGCCGGTATGGAGACGAAGATTTGACTTGGACCCCCGAAGATCTCATGGCATCTTTGCATGCCTTAGAGGCGAACGCAGGACCTTGGTCAGAATGAAGGGTACCATATGCAAAAATTCCCACAAAGACACGCAAATCCCTGATGACAGTTCGAACATCAGCACTCTGTTGTGGCCAGACCAAAGAACACGTGTGCACAAATCCACTGCAACTAAGATGTACTCATACGCAGTATCAGAGGAGAAAGAACCGCTGTGATCTAAATAAACACACCCAAGTGGTTTATTAGATATGTACAACTGTGTTTGAGGTGGGCGTGCAGCAGTCGAAGGCTTTATCTGCTGGCAGATGTCACAATTAAGAACATAAACACGAGTCTGTTTATACAATCCGGCCACCAGTAACGTTGTTGTAGGATAGTAACAGTCCCGGAAACGCCAGCATGGGCAGAAGCCATACCTTCGTGAGCTGCTGTTATCAAGGAAAGTCTGCAGTTTGCGTTGGGAATCAATCTGTCACCAATGTAAATAATTCTCACATAGGGAACTTTATCAGGACTTAAATGACAAGAGTATTTAGAAGGGAAAGCCCGAGGGTAATTATCACCCTTCTCTGTTGCAGCAATAGCTGCCAAGATGTCATCATCAATCTTACTTTTGGATCTTGTAACTGCTGCTACTAGATATGTTGCCACTACTGTTTTCGCTACTTTGTCAACTAAGCTGTTTCCGACAGCGTGGACACCTACTCGCTGGTGCCCAAGAGTATAAATCTGCGACTTGAGCCCAAAGCATTTTATGCTTGATTGTGCTACCTTTGGAATAACGATACTCATTTTGAGACCAAAAGAATATATTGTCGTTGAAAGACTGAACACAGTAAAAAGAGTCACTCACTATAAGAGTAGTAACTCGAGGGTCAGCAAACTCCAGTGCAAGCACCAGAGCACGTAGCTCTCCCAACTGGGCGGTACAATCACCCAATGTCTGCGTGTGCACGACACCAGATTTGAATTCACCATTCACGAAAGTACCAGCCACTATTTCGCAGGCTGATGAATAAGCATGCTTAGATTCCGTCGCCGGTTGCGCCGAACCGTCAGTGTAAATGATACAATGGTAATCCTCAAGCGGGTGCAAGGACAGAGGAGCCAGATGAACAAATTCACACTGAAAGTACTCCTGAGTCTGCAATGAGGCATCAAAGATGTAAGTGACATCCGGTGATGTCAAAGCAGTGGCTTATTGTATCCAACGTGGATGCAAAGCTTTTGAATTAGGTATAATGGCTTTCGTCACTGCCTCCAGGGCAGGATCTGGTGTAACAACCAACATGCGTTTCCCTTGCGACAGCGCTCTCTCCTTCAGAATCGCCATCTGCACTGCAGTCAAAACTTTTTTGACAGTGGAAAAGCGCATTTCATCCGATGTGTACAAGTGCGATTTGTAAGCAATGGTGACTGTGTTGCCCTCATTGAACGTTAAGTACGTGAAACCCACTGCACCAGGCACAATTCTTATTACCAGGTTAGTGTGGTTATCACGCGTCAGTAAGTATTTTGAAGCAAGAAGATCAGCCTGCAAAGATTGCAGGATAGCTGAATGTTCTGGCAGACAGCTCGATTTGGAAAAAGTAGGTTGTACCAAGGCATATAGCGGCTTGATACGCTGGGCATAATTGGGAATGTAAGTGCGCCCGAAATTAAAAAAACCCAGCAAAGATTGTAGTTTATTCAGAGTTGTTGGAGCACGCAAACATGCGCACTTCTCCAGGAAGTGAGGTGCTAAACCTCGTCCTTCGTTGTTGAGTTCATAGCCCAAAAACAACACTGTCTACTCTGCAATGTGTGACTTTGCAAAGTTGAATTTGTAACCAAAGTCCGCAAACATGACAATGATGCGGTCAACGTGACACAGATGCGGCCATAATTCGTCATCTGTGAGATAGATATCATCAACATACGAGTACGCATCAGGGTCAATGCTCTCTAACAGGGAGACTACACGAGCGGCAAAGACACCTGGACTGTTTTTATAGCCCATGGCTAATCTTTTAAACTGTTTTTGTTTGCCGCCAGAAGTAAACGCTGTCAATTGACTACTAATAGAGGACAGATTATGGCTATAAAAGCCATTGGAGATGTCAAGTGTGGTCTTAAACCTTTTTCTCATGAAACTATCCACAAGGGCAGAACTGTGGGTATTCTGTACCGCGCATGTCCGGCAATGAGAGTTCAAATGCCAGTAATCCAAAACTAGGCGGTACGACCCATCAGGTTTGGTTACAGTGAAAAGAGGATTATTCATGGGTGACACACATGTTTCAATTACACATTGATATTCCAATTGTTCAAGGATTTCTGCGACGTGAGACCTAGCTTCGCGGTGCATGGGATATTGGGGTAGTGGCTGGGGCATAGATCGTAATGGAATCTCATGGCTTGGCGACAACTTATTCCACCCAACCTGAGTACGGTACAACGCCGGAGCAAGTACCTGAGCCCACTCTTCTGCAAAGTTCTGAGCTTGCTCCTTTGGCACAGTTTGTGCAAAAGATGGGAGGATTACCTCCTCCCCTCTTGGAGCTGCAAAAAACAAAAGCGGGGGGTTAGTCAGCCTCTGCTAACAGAATGTCATATGTAGAGGTTAGATTTTCCCAAAGAATCCCTTTTATGTTACATTGTATGTCACCTTCAATTAAAAGGACTATGCCATATAGTCTGTCAGGGGGAGCCACTCTAGTATCAGCAGTTTCTACAGTAATGAATGTGTCAGTTGCTGTCGCCTTCAGATATGGACGCAGTGCTTGCCGCACTACTGTAACCTCCGCTGCGCTGTCTAGCAGCGTTAGTGCCCATGTCAGGTTCCGAAGCTGCGTTCTCACTATCTGTGGCATACCTCGCTGCTAGTGCAGCAACTTTCTTCTTTTGAAACGGGGGTTGTTGTCGTGCAAATTCGTCCTGCTTGCCTTTACCGTCAGCCTGGCGGGGCTGCTCACGTCCTTGTTGGGCACCCCGACCTTTGCCACGTTCTCCTCCACCGGACTGTGAGACCGATGTTTCCTGTGAAGAACGAGGAGAACGTTGTTCAGGAACCTGAAATCTATCAGGAGACCTAACCCTAGTGCGATCGCACAAATCATATGTGCGTTCAGTAGTCGTTTGAACCGGCGACGCGAGATGAGACCCCTGTTTCTGTTGCTGTTTTCCCTGTTTTTTAGCTTTCCAATTGTGTTTAGGAAAAGCTAGACGCTCGTCTTTAGAAGACGTCTCCGTCTTAGTTTGCGGTTGCGTAGTTGTTGTTTGAACAACCCCTAAACCCCTAAATCCCTAAACTATTACGACCAATGGTCTTATAAGCCTCCGCAATAATCTTAGGTAACTGCCGGGGTTTATCGACGTCATCAAAGAGGCGCAGCGCATTCAACACTTGAAAGTTAACCACATCTCCCTTGACGTTAGCAAGGATGAGCATGGCCACTACGTTGAACACGCCGACAAGCCTCATTCCTAACACAACCGCCGCCTCCAGACCGTGTTGATCCTGAACACGTTAGATCACGGAGGGCAGTACAGCCGTAGATGGGGTGCCGAAGCACTTCCAGTAGACTGCTGCAAACACTTTACCCCAGTTATCACAATCAGCTACCTCTGTGACTAAGTCTTTCTGCAAACTAATGGTGAGGATCCTGTGTTTTTCCACAGGAGTAGAATTTGGAAAAACTGCTTC
Source organism: Triturus cristatus (assembly GCF_964204655.1). Classification (NCBI taxonomy): domain Eukaryota; kingdom Metazoa; phylum Chordata; class Amphibia; order Caudata; family Salamandridae; genus Triturus; species Triturus cristatus. The sequence goes on from NC_140590.1 coordinate 1,366,925,521, forward strand.
CAGCTGGTCAAATTTCTCAGCAAGCTAATAAGGCATATCGTCCTTATTCTGGGGGCGCTTCCCCCTCACCGAATTAACCATGACGGGACTAATAGTAATCCCGGCAGGGCCAGCTGGTTGCGCCGCAACCCCAGGTGCCCCCACCTGGACATTGCATGAGACGTATTGCACTAAAGCCCTATGTACCGTAATTAAGGCGGTATGGAGCTGACGTAAGTTATCCACCGGGGCTTGCAAATAACGTGGATGTGATGTAAACCCGGCCAAGACTGGCCAAGTGGCCCCTGGAATGGACAAGGGACCCAAATGAACTGGTGTAACCATGTGGGGGAGGGCACCATTGAACCAAATATGATGCTGCCAAGCAGAAATGGGAATTTCCTGCGTCCTATATGGCGTGTAATTAGCCGGGACAGCCATAGGGGTGTATGTGTGAAACGTATTATCATCCACATTCACCTCCGGCAAAGTAACCCAAGAGTAAAATAGCTCATAGGGATGCAATGCATTGGCACTCACTACAAAGATAATAGACATCCCATCGTCAGGCACCCGAACTGCGTCAAATGACGCCGGAGAGGTGCGCGACTATTCGCTGCAATAGCAACTTCAGCCATAAGGACACAGAGAAGAAAAACAATCTATATAAACAGTAGCACAAAAAGGGTATAAGAGAAAATGAAACCTTTTTAATTGTCCAGCTTGAGAGAACCTATACATTAACTATGTAGGTAGGTTTAAACTGTCACTCCTGTCAACCGGAAACAAGAGTGAGGGTATTGTGAACTAATATAAGCACTACTAAGGCGTCTCAATCATAAGACCAAAATGTTAGGTGCGCCATGTTGCAGGGATTCTGCTCATGCACAGAACTATGAGCCGGAAACCAGGACCTCAGTGAATTGTGGTGTACCAAAAACTCACCTCAGTACCCAGAACCCCTATCCGACTAGCATCAGTGTCTCATCCGTTCTCCGTATCATCTCGAAGCTACCTGAACAAGCGACTTAGAGTACTCTCAGGAATGGTGGGAATCAGAAAACACCTTTTCGTTATTATTCTCATATCAGTCCACAACAAGAGTAATCAGAGACACAGTAAAGTTTAAAATGTTTATTTTTAACTACGTGCTCTAAGGTGCACTACATTGGCTAACATAAACAAATGATTAAAAACAAAACCATCAGCATTGTTACAATACTATAGAAAATGAAGGGAGAAATCATATTACAAATGATAGTGGAAAACAACCACCCTCCCTTCACTAGTAAACTAGTTTTATGAAACTAATAGAAGGTCTCTAGGCTTGAATGGGGAACTACATACCGTAAATATCAGCTTAGGTGAATCACATCACAGGGTCAGCTCTGCTCTCTGTGTCTGGAAAGGTTTTCTCCAAGTGCCTGAATCATGCATGCAAATACAATATTAAAGGCACCCGAGTTTCAGATATTTGCAGCTGTGTGCGTGTTCTGTCTAGAGCGTGGGCCGATCAACCTGAATTCAAAAGCATACATTGTTATTTGACCTTGACGGCTTCTGCACACAGTGTTCAGACTAAGGTCACGGTGCACGTCTAGGGATGTGAACAACAGACCATTCTCATGTGAAGAAAAAGCAAGCAAGCAGTTTTTCTTGTAATAACAGCTACCTGCAGTGTCGTGTGCAAAAGCAGCAAAGTGGCAAGATGGCGTTTTACATCTAAAGCGCTTATGCTAATATAGCAATGTGTGCACATAGAACCCCGTCTCCACTACACAAGCACACACACATAGTGGTTGGATTTGGCACAAGGGTGAGTGATGGTTCAGTATATACAGTTGTATTAAGCAGAGATTTCACAAAAATGAAATGCACTGTTAATAATTGAAAGGAGGAGAAACTGGACCTTTGACTCACAGCTCGTGAGCTGTAAAGCCACGACAAGGCACCAACCGCTCTACAGGCCATTCATACACCTTTCATATGTGTGACACATACAAAACCATTCACACCACCAGCCGCGGGCCCAGCACATTACAACACTCACACCAGCAGACAGTGCCATTCAAGGGCCCATCACTTTCACACGCCCACATTCCTGACACAGCAACTACACCAGCTCACGGATTGCATGGAGTGGCGTTTGGCTAGCAGTATGTATAGTGACCAGCAGCTAGTCACTACTCACACACCGCCAGCCAAGCACCTGTCCACGTACACCACCAGCCGAGCACCAGTCCACGCACACCGCCAGCCAAGCACCAGTCCAAGCACACCACCATCCAAGTGCCAGTCAAAGCACACCAACAGCCAAGCGCCAGTCCACACACACCACCAGCCAAGTGCCAGTCGAAACACACCGCCAGCCAAGCTCCAGTCTAAACACACCACCAACCAAGTGTCAGTCCAAACACACCGCCAGCCAAGCACCAGTCCAAACACACCATCAGCCAAGCGCCAGTTCACACACACTGCCAGCCAAGCGCCACTCCACGCACACCGTCATCAAATTTAGGATTTTTTAATACAAATAAGAAAACACAAACAAATTGCAAACAGAAATAAACCTAACTAACACAAAATCTGAAACAAAATACACTACACAAATGCCTTGAAACTAACCAAAAAATATTAAACAATAGAGGCCAGGCAGTTCACTGTACCACTCATGGATGCGCCCAAAAATTCTTTTGTGTGTGGTACATTCTAAAACAAGCAGGCACACACAGCCCAAGGTTAGAAGGACACTCGGGGCAGTACATACGAGTCTCCTTCCGTATACCTCTTCGCCAACAGACTCTACATCTCCTACTGGGAAAGTCTTTTTGTGGGTGTGGGAGCAATTTGATCAGGAAAGTGGTGATCTTTCAATCTAGCCACATCCTCCACCACTCCAACTCTAGGAACACTTGCCTGTTCCACTAAAACAAGGCTGCCTATTACAGACTCCTGAAACTTAGCAAAAGTCATCTTTGACTCAGGACAAGAATCCTTGAACACAACAAAAGCTTTAAAGGTTGCCAAGTGGAACAAATGGATAGCCAACTTCTTATACCAAATGTAAGCCTTACGAAGAGCAGCGTAAGGTTCCAACCTCTGATCTACTCTGTCACCACCACCCATGTTCCTATTACAGTCTAAAATGCATACAGGTTTGCGCACTTCAGCAACCTGACCCAAACAGTCACAGGTGAAGTGCTTTCATCATGGATGGTAGTCAGCATGTAGACATCTCTCCTGTTTGAAAACTTCACAGCTAGAAGTTCCTCGCAACGCAACACACTGCACTGTCCCCACACAAGCTTTTTACAAACAAGTTATTTTGGGAATCCTTTACGTTTAGAGCGGATTGTGCCACAAGCAACAGTGTCCACTTTGGCCAATTCCCTGAACAATCGCACACCAGTGTAGAAGTTATCTCCATATCAATGGGGACCTTTGTTAGAAACTCCTCTACCAAGTTCCCACACAATTTTCTCAGTCACTCCAAATGTGGACGGACAGCCAGGGGGGTTAATCCTGGATTCCTTACCAGTGTATACCCTGAAATTAGAGACATATCTAGTCCTACTGTCACACAGCATATACAGCTCAATTCCATAGCGTGCCCTCTTACAAGGAATGTATTGCCTAAAAACCAAGCTGCCCTTGAATAAGACCAAAGACTCATCCACTGCTATTTCTTTCCCTGGAGCATAGATCTCAGAAAATCGATCTACAGAGTGATCGATGACAGGCCAAATCTTAAAAAGACGGTCACACTCAGAGTGATCTCGTGGCAACGCTAAACCATTATCAGCAAAATGCAGCATCCGAAGCAGAAGCAAATACCTATCACGACTCCTGACTGCCGGAAATATATCTTTTGCCATCAAGGGACTAGTAGACCAATATGAAGACATTAATGGCTTCCTTAGCAAGCCCATCAAAAAAGTTAAACCCAAGAACTTCTTCATCTCTTCCAGATTTGTGGGAGTCCACCGGGTAGCTCTAGAATGGGGCTTAAGACTGGCACTTTTGTCCCTTAATAACTGTTCGGCATACAAATTAGTCTGCTCAACAATCTCTGCCAAAAACACATCGTCCATAAACAACTGAAAAAAATTATTGGCAAAAAGGTTTCTGTATTCACTCTACACCCTGGAACACCAGTAAAGTCTGTCAATGTCGACTGCACCATGCCTGGGGCAACCCAGTGGTCAACACCTCCAACTGGAAGCCTGGCAGCCACAGGCTGCAACCCAGATGCCTCCTGCTGCACTATACCAATGGGAAGCCTTGCAGCCCCAGGCTGCAGTCCAGATGCCTCTTGGTGCACAATCAGCACATCAATGTCCTCCTCGAACACAGGCACTTCATCCACACTAAACGTAGCTTCATCCGCACTGAGAGTAGCTTCATCATCCGATGATGCCATGTGGAGAGAAAACTCACTGCCTGAATCTTCCCCTCCCACCTCTGCCTCAGAATCAGAGTCAGTCTCTGAACCATGGTCAGAAGAAGACTCAAAAAGCATACCAACAACCTGCTGAGCAGTAATCCTGTGGCTAGCCATTATCCTTACTAAGAAAGGAGACGGCACAAATAAGGCGACAACAACCAACACTTTGCAAAATAAGTAAGTAAAAAAAATGTGTACCTTTATCACAAAGATCTATATACTAAAAAACTATACAATGCACTTGCAAGAGACGCTACACTCACCAGCACCTACTCTGCAGAGAGACAGCAAAAACGATATCCCACTGCAAAAAAAAAAAAATTACTCACAAAACAACAAAATACTCATCGAGCTCAATTGCAAAAAGTTTTTGACACTCAAAGAATAGAAGCCAAACATACTGCAATTATTACACCATTTGCAAAAAACACATTCATGCAGAGAAATGAAAAACATATACATTGTACAAAAAAAAGTCTCTTACCAAACAGGAGCAACTACACAAACAGCAGAACCAAAAGTAACGAAACCGCAACCTGGAACAGTCTAAAGAGCAAAAGCTTTCAACTAGAACAAAAAGGAAGAAATAAAACATTACAATTGCAGTTCACAAGAAATAAAAGAATTAACATTATAACACACGATGTCACTACCCAATTGGTCAATCTGCCAGATGGGCCTTCAAATAGGGCTGTGCAAAAATTGGGGGTGAACTTGCTCAAGGGATCGGGTGAGCTCGTCTGAGGGTGGGGCAGAAAACAGCGGACAGAAATGTGCACCCCTTCCAAAAGAAATAAATCCCTGGTGCCTAGTAGGGTTTTCTGCCTCCCCCTCCCACCTAGGGCAAAAAGGGCCAAAAAAAGGGGGCAGATCTGTCCCCAGGAGGGGCAGGAAAAACATTAACCAACTTTATTAAAAAAATCTGCCCCCTGGAAGCGAACCTTGCCCAAGGGGTCGCTTCCATTTTAATTTCAAATAAGTCCCTGGTGTCTAGTGGGGTATTCTGCCCCCCCGGGGGCAGAAAGGCCAAATACACGGGCCGATCTGCCCCCAGGGGGGGCAGAATACACATTAAAAAAAAGATAAGGCCCCTGGAAGCGACCCTTCCCCAAGGGGTTGCTTCCATTTTTTAAAAAAAAGATCCCTGGCTCTCGTGGGCTTTTCTGCCCCCCTGGGGCCAGAAACGCCCAAAAACCAAGGCAAACAGTCATCGGGGGGGGCACAAAAGTCTTTAAAAAAATGTGCCTCCTAAGGAAGTTACCCTTGCCAAAGGGGTCGATTCCTTTACATGATTGAAGAACTCCCTGGTGTCAAGTGGGGTATTCTGCCTCCCCTGGCGGCAGAAATGCCAAATACACGGGCCGATCTGCCCCCAGTGGGGCCAGAATACACATTTAAAAAAAATGAGGCCCCTGGAAGCTACCCTTCCCCAAGGGGTGGCTTCCATTTTTCTTTAAAAAATATCCCTGGCTCTAGTGGACTTTTCTGCCCCCCTGGGACCAGAAATGCCCAAAAACCAAGCCAAACAGTTCCCGGGGGGCAGTAAAGTCTTTTAAAAAATGTGCCCCCTAAGGAAGCGAGCCTTGCCCAAGGGGTCGCTTTCTTTACATAATAAAAGGACTCCCTGGTGTCTAGTGGGGTATTCTGCCCCTCCTGGGGGCAGAAAGGCCAAATACACGGGCCGATCTACCCCTGGGGGGCAGACTACACATTTAAAAAAAATGAGGGATCTGAAAGCGACCCTTCCCCAAGGGGTCGCTTCCGTTTAAAAAAAAATGATCCCTGGCTTTAGTGGGCTTTTCTGCCACCCCAGGGCCAGAAACATTAAAAAACCAAGGCGATCTGGCCCCAGGGGGGCAGAAAAGTCTTAAATTTATTTGCCCCCTGTAGGGGTCACTTCCTTTTACTGGAAAAAACATCCCTGGTGCCTAGTGGGGGCATTCCTGCAGCACGATTGCAATGATGTGCGCGATCGTTCTGCAGGAATGCCCTGTATTGAGACATCAGGGGAGAGGAAATACTCTTTCCTCTCCCCCGACTCTCCCCCGATTCCTCAATACATTAAAAAATCCCCCCAGGCCCCACCGGAGAATACCAACTTACCTGCTTCTCCTGGACACGCTGGAAACAAATGGATTCCAGCACGTCCAGCACTTCCTGATGACTTCAGCGCTCGCTGTGCCTGCTGATGTCATGGGATTGCATGGGGGGGTCGGGGTGGCAGCCAAAACTCTTCCGCTGCCATCCCACTTTGTGGGGGCTAGAGGGGCTGCCCATGGGGGGAGCGCCAGTGCTTCCCCCATGGGTGGGTGCCATGACGAATGGTTACGTCATGAGCACAACCCAACCTATGCTTATGGCGGAACCGCTCCGTCATGAGCATCGAAGGGGTTAAATGGATCGCTTATAGGTCAGGATATTACGCTGTATGGGGCTTGTAATGGTTCTATAGTGAACTTGTCTTGTCATCTGAGGGATGCCCTAGCTGCTGTGATTACTCCAGCATTCGGGCTACTTTCGAATGGGAGTTACTTGATGCTGAACAGTCAAGGCTGCTGCGGAATGCTCACAGGCATCGCATATCTGGTAACCGTGAGCTCCAGGGTTACTTGTTGTATGCAAGTATTGTTTCCACCGACACATACAGTCAGGGAGGTGCCGTTATGGCCTTCACTGAATGTTTCATTAAAACGGTTTGATACTCTAGGCAGAATGAAAGCCATGCTTTTACAGAAGTCTGTGCCCTTAACCTCTGCTCAAGAGACTTTTGATCTTGAGATCCGATGGTCTTCAGCTGAGATACAGATGCTTATCCATACAAACTGCCCTTTCCATTTTGTAGGAAAGGTAAATCATATCTTTAACTTGTCTGATACAACTGGCATTGTCCACCTATTTAAGAGCATAGGTTCTGAACTTCTAAGCACCTTTCAGACGGTACTTGGAGTTATACCGAACTTCATACACTCCGTATTCGGAAGCATCTTTGGAGGACTTCTGCTGATCCTGTTTCTAATAGTAGGTATCCTGATTGTCTTCTATCAGCTACGCAATGGACGTCACAGTCACCAAGGAGATGGAAAAAGCGCTCCTGGACTGGAAATACTGTGACCGAATGGTACAACATCTAGGAACGCCTCGCCTAAGAGAACGAAGCGCATGTTGGTTCCTATCATTTCGACCAGTCTGGATGGACTGCATCTTACCTGTCCTCCGATGCCTGTTTTGTGGAGAAGAATGCGTGTTAGACTTTTGTTTGACAATCCCCTCATGTGCGCCACCGGATGTGAATGCGTTACTGACCCGATAATGGCTCATGTTCTGCAGTGTCCTCAGCGCATTCCAATGTTGTTGGCGGCATTCCTTGAGCCACCACAGGTTGTATCTGCACCTGTTGGTATGAATACCATCTCCTCCACTGACACCCAGGCTTTGGACGGCACACAGGCTGCCCCAGCACCGGCTGTGGACAGCGTGGAACATCGTCTGTGCTCAATTGATGTACTCTGCGAGGTGTTACAGGGGCCGTCTACTGTGGAAGCAAGCAACGAAAATGTTGCGTCTACCAGCCAGGACATATAAATAATTGACTCATTTTGGCTCGTCGTGTGCTGAGTAAAATTTGCCCTTTTTTTAATAACAAGCTCAATTTGGAACTCAGATACAAAATTGACCTTCCTTTTAATTTATTAGGTCATGAATGGCTTTCTAATGCTTATAGTGGTTCGGACTATAACAACTGACACTTTTTAGAGCTAGGGCATGCAAATAATTTTTTTCTTTTTACATTTTTAAGTCTTTTAGAAAATGTTAGACGTTTTTTTAACATTTTTAGCTAAATACATGTTTTTAACGCTTTAGTGCGTACCAATGTCTAGTTAGAATGGTAGTGCACTTATAGGATACATATGTCGTCCAGTCGGAGGAGGAGTGGGTGTTAAATTCCATATAGGTACCCTAAATATGCGCAGGTAACACTGCAACCTTTCACCTATATCCTTCTCTACATTACATACATAACGGTTCATAGGGACTAACCTTTTACCTAGATACAACACTGCATTTAGAATGCAGGCTTTTCCCTAGTTTGAAACTCATACATTATGCATGAGGCTTCTTGGAAGCACAGCAGGACTGACAGGAGGACAAACATCTCCTGTATAATATCTATGCATAAAGTTCAAGCCCGACGTCATCCTTTTAGGCCGACACAGTAGCACAGCAAGGTCGGACCCCTGGGGAGACCTCTAGGTATATATACAACATGTCTTGCTTAGAAAGGCAGAGGAGACCGTGACTTCCCGGCAGACACACAGACCAGAGACGCCGAGGTTCCTACATGCAGACGCTCCAGCTAGCAGTGGTCTAACATCCCTCGTGGGGTGTCCAACTCGAGACCAGGACGGGGTCCCATATTCTCTCCTCACTCAGGTAATGGGGTTGACTAAACCTTATAGGGATTCTTTGCATGACGCATAACACCTACACAGATGCTAGGTACATTTAGGTACATCTACTTAGGGAGGCATCATAAGAGTACAAACTTTCTTATCATGTGTTCTATGTACTTGTATATATTCATGATTACTACAAAATGGTAGAACTGTACCATCCCTTTACTTCTGTAGTACTGCTAATCATATATCTCTGCTACTGTCTAATGGTTGTTACAGCACATCTGTTCTACACTAGAATAACAACTTTTCAATAAATCATTATTGAAACGACCAGACTGTTTATTCTGTGTATCTCTGAGACCAACTAAGTGAGCACTAGTGACTGAGCGAAAAGTAATATATTGTTTCCACAATCCTGAGGGATCAGGGTTGTCATGTTCTGAGGTTGCCAGAAACTATTCTCTCCCTGATAAGAGGAGATTCTAGTGGCACTGTGAGCTAGCTTATGCAAACAGGCTAACATATCCGGTGGGGGTGCTCGGAACCAGTCTGTTTATGTTATCCGAACAAGCAGATCCTGCATAGGATACATAGGAACTTCACGACAACCTTTATCAGCTGCCAATGATAATTTCTCCCACGCTAGCTCTTGTAATTTTTTTTCCCTTATTTTAAGAGCAGATTTATAATTAAGTCATACATGTTTAATTAGTGCAGGATTCCTCTGATTATTATTAAGAGCTTGGTTAAGTTGTTTGGAGGCCTGGCTGCACATGTGATTAAACCAGCCCCTACATTGTTTGGTTTGTTTTCGAGGCGGGGCACTTAATATCCCTTCAAAAATAATGTTTATTTTACCAAATTTAGATAGCAACAAGGGAGCATTAACATCCTCTTGGAGGCAGTAGGAAATCTCTGCTTCGCATTTGACAACAATGTCATGTAGTATTTTAGTCGGATCTACCCCCTCCCATTTAATTCGCGTTCCATTTGGTCTAGTTGCGGCAATATTAACAATGGTATCTTGTGGTAAGAAGATTTTGTTGCCCCATACCTGTATCATCATTATAATACAATTGTGGTCTCTGAGTGCTAGCTGGGCGATCCTGGGTGTGGAGCACATATGTGTGATACTTGAAGAGATCAACACGTGGTTTATAACAGTTGTTGTGTTCTTGCCTATAAAAGATTGTATTACCCTACCATCATTATCACGGGCACACTGTAACAGTTCAAGATCATACTTTGCCTTCATGGTGTTCGAGGCTCCTCCATAGTTTGTATGTGGAAAATGTACATGATCATCCGCTTCACCACTCATATATCCACAGACCTTAGTCATAGATTAGACTCCCTGTTTTCCGTTTTTACTGATTTTTACAGATAAATACAGACAGAAACCATTTATTTTCTTGGCTGTATTTATTTTTAAATGCGGATAAAAACAGAAATTGGGTGCTTTTTGAGTGATTCTAAATACTCTTTGCCATGACTGCCAGGCCAATAACTATGTGGATTAATAGGTAAGAGGGTTAAAAAAAGGAATGTTAGTAAAGAGGCTTAAACATCAGTAGAAATGCACAAGGCTGATACTGAAATGTGCATATTTTCATAGAAGTGCATTGAGTTATCTTCTGCGGGGGTTCATATCACTGAAACTTGGCAGGCATTCAGGCATGACTGCATATTCATTGGTTAAAAATAATGTGAAAATAACCAAGTTTCAGCTTTATTTTTTTCACAAAACCCATATTAAATATGGATAAATACAGATAAAGTTGACAAAAAATAAATATGGCTAAATACAGACGGAAATGTTAAAAAAATAAATACCATAAAACCGGGAGCCCTAGTCATAGACAATGGGCATATTTGAGTTTTGAAATCCCCAACCCATATAATTACAAAATTAGTATTAATCGTGGATATAAAATCATCAGGCCCCTTGTCTAATTCGAATACCACATTACTACGTGTAGAATCGAACAAATTATTATAGTGATTGACCAATATCACATTACTGCCATCTTTACAACACAACCATACAATCTGTGAGTGTTCTCTAATTGTGATCACTTTTTTGGCAACCACTGGTAATTTGTTATATATAGGGATTAAAAGCCCCCCTTTCGCTCTGCCTGCAGCAGGAGGTACCGCAGATAAACTATAGGAAGTAAACCCTTCTTCGTGGACATAGTCAGTACTCCAAGTTTCTTATATACAGATTATAATGAATCCTTGTTGCTTAGGATACCCTCTATGTTCCATGTGACAACTGTATAGCCGTTTCCTAGTGCTTTCCCAGGTCATCCCTAGGCCAATCACATTTTCCTACTTCGTCCATACTTATATGTCTGGTCTCTAAATGTAAATCTTTAATGTTTGGAAGATGATGTGAAATGTTTACTGGTGGATCATTAGCTGATGATACCCCAACTCCGTGTTCACTAAGCCCGTCATCAGTCGGATCATGCTCGACATTAGGAAAGTGGGCTGTCGTGTGTCAATCATTTTCTTGTAGGTTATTTAGAGCTTGATACCTATTTGACACGAGTAACACATGTTGGGAGTAAGGTGGCATGACAGGTATCAAACTATAGGTCCTTTTTCCTGTTTCCCTATTATATACAGGGCGTAGAGCCCTGTAGAAAAAACAATTGGTTGTAGCGACAAATTCTGTTCAAAGCATGGCCGCAATACTGCTCTGTCCAAGGTGTTTCTAGTCTAGCTTGAGTTCTTAAAGTTGATAATTATACAGTCCCCTTTGACATTCTTAATTAGGGGACCTATCCAGGCTACTCTTCTTGTTAAGAATATTTGGCTTGCACCGTATACTGGGTACCTACAGTTCTTATGAAGCTAATGGACCACTTTATTTTTTAGTGTATAATGGGGCTCCCTTTGGCCCAGTTGTAACAGAGGGACATTAACCATAACTGCAACATATGGGCAACACTCCGGTGGTAAATTAATGGGGGCCTCAACTCTTCCCACCAGGGCCCTATTTTCTTGTGGCTTCAATTGCAGTGTTGTTAGTTGGTCTATCTGGGGCTTTTCCCTTCTATTTTGACAAGGTTGATTATTCACAATCTGCTGAGTTGGGTGTGGGGGTATTCTGAGTTCTTCCCCTCCATTATTAGTCCCTTGGCATGCATCGTACTGTACACATCCTATGTTTCTGCCTATTGCCATACTTGTTGCTTTATCCAGGGCTGCTAAAGAATGAGGTTGCTGTTCAATAGAGCTTGCCTTTATTTTGTTCCTTATATCCCCAAGGTTATCATTAGTGTTCTGTAGCAATCCGTTGATTTTAATTACTTCGCTGGCCAGTTTATCTAGTTTCTGGTAAAGTGATTTAAGTAATCCTTCTATCTTGGTTGCCATGGCAGCTACAATATCGGTAGTTTGTAGGTTTATAGGGGTGCCTTGGGCATTTGTGTCATCACATGTTGGACCTGTCAATTTTTGCAGCAGCCCTTTCCTAGTTTTGTTACTCCCCACAGTAGTCTGGCTTTTCTTAAAACCTCTTTTCCTTTTGGGGTTGGTGATCTTTTCGGTGATGGTAATCTATCAGGTGATAGCAACTGCTGGGAATCGGACTGCACATGTGATACTGTGGGACTTTCCGTTATCTTCGGGGTACCTTGTTGCTCAATGGGGGGAAGTCCATTTTCCTCCAAGATTAGGCCACTAGCCTCACCATCCAATCCTACTGCCAGCATGCCCGATCCCATAGATAGGCGGCATTCTGTTATATCAATTTCATCACTAATCGCACTAACTGCATGTCCTAGGAAAGAGTCTATAGTAGTGTGTGGGGTGCTGCCAACAGGTTTTTGGAGCTTGCGCCTAACCATTTTTAAAATCTATAAGTATACATATTTCTTTTTTAACCCGCAGAGTATCTAAAGGTAAGGGGCTGATAAGGTATCTCAGGCAGTATACGAGGTTCACTATAAAGCACAATATAAAATAATAGAATTCCAATTCAAAATACTAAATACAAGGTGCTAAGTGCTAATACTTTATATTTAAAGTGCAAAATGCAAAAAGTGCCAAGTGAAAGAGTTCAAAGAGTTGGAAGAAAATACACAAAATTTCAAGATAAAATCATAAAAATAACAACAGATTAAAAAGATGTTAAAAATGTCACAAATATACCCAAAGGCTTCTATATAAGAAATCAGCGTTTATAATGTATGGTTGTAAAAAACACATGAAACCAACACAATTTAGTTGAACTGTTAAAAATCTAAAAAATCATTAGGGGGAGGAAAAAGTGGTATGGAAGTACTTTTACGGTGGGCCACGTCATATAGTTCAATATACAGCATTGTGTTATCAACTGTCCAGTATAAACCTTCCTTTCTGCATACGCTATAGTAAAAGTTTTTATCCGGAGTATATTAAATTGGTGAAATAATTAGTTAGTCATCAGCCTCAACACTTTAGAGTTCGATTGGGCACTTATTGTCCTCGCATCGCTGGAGCTTCCCTCCTTCGGTCTTCCCCACGTTGTTGAGGTTCATCAGAATTAATATGAAAGGGGACCAAGTGTTGCAACCCCGTGACCAAATCCTAAAACTATGGGGTGTTGCCCTGCCTGGCCTCAGGCGGTCTCGGACAGGCGCAGATGGGCCAGCCATTGGCCCTGGCTTTGCCCGGGCGTGGCCCTGACACGCTCCCGTGCTCCCGTGCTGCAGGAGTCTTGCCGGCCTTTTGTGTGCCTCCAGGCGCAGGAGGGCGTCATTGGCAGTCGTTGGCGATCGTTGGCAGCCTTCCACCACTAAGGATATCGGGAATGATAGTCCCCCGGGCCCGTACCCCAAAGTTCTACTTTCCCGCACTGCGGGAGTCTTGCCAGACTTTTGTGCGCCTCCAGGCTCAGAAGCTCGTTGTTGGCGGTGGATAGTGACCTTCTGCCGCTAAGCGTGCCGGGAATGGTAGTCCCCCGGGCCCGCAAACCAAAGTCCCTCTTTCCCGCTCCCGGCAGGAGTCATGCCGGCCTTCTGTGCGCATCTAGGCACAGGAGCGCGCTGTTGGCAGTCTTCCACCGCTAAGGACGCCGGGAATGGTAGTCCCCAGGGCCCGCACACCAAAGTTCTGCTTTTTTGATTTGGAACTTAAAAGAGGTCCACAAAATGCAAGCTTAAATATACAAAGAGCAATACAGTGACACATACAATAAAATATATATACATATTTAGAAGTACAAGAATATGCCACACAGCTTAGTACAATGCTCTACTTCATAGACCCTATAACAGATAAAGTACATGGGGCCAACATTTAGGGATACGCCAACCTTGATTCTTCTACCACTAGCGAAAACAAGTTTGTTCGCTCATTACTCCATTGCCCTATGAGCACCCCTCTAAGACCAATGTTCCATTAAAAAGAGTGGGAGAAGCAGCAAGATTAAGGGCCCTCCTATATTGAGTGAGGCTGTGGACCACTGAAAAGTTGAGTCCGTATCAAATGGCAGTCCAGGAATGGTTAGCCCTTGACAAAGGTTTCATCTTCCCGTGGTTCAAACACGTCCGCAATTGGTTTGAAAGATTGGACCTTGGATCCTTCTGGTCAGAACCTCCCTCACTAGAAGCTACTTCTAACCTGCAGCTAAAAATCTGTTATTGGGAGTATATTCAAGCCAGTCTCTTTTGTAGTTTCTCCCTTGGTGGGCTGACAGACCAATTCCTACTTACTAAGGATTGTCCCTCTAATGGAACCTTTCCTGACCTCCTGTTCCAACAATTAGCAAAAACTTTTACCTGAGATTTCTCCATGATACACTGGAATTGGGGTAATTCACTGCACTATGGAGCTCTAACAGCAGTGCTTTTCTTTTTTCTGTATGTAGTAAGTGTCCACTGTCTGCAAATGAAACGATGCACCACGTGCTATTTTTCTGTCCAGCATGTGCAAAGCCAAGAGGGAAATGGATATGTCCACTCTGCAAGTATTGTGGCTTACAGAGATACTTGGAGGCATTGAGAATCTTGAAGGGTGACACATCCATTTACACTCTTTTTGCTGTAAGCAAGTTCCTATTCCTTGCAGGGCTTATAAGGAAGGCTAATGGTCTTAAATTCTAGACCAGGAAAAAATTGGTCGAATGCACTGGTCGCTTTTTTGCACATGTACGCGTTTATACTCCTTGCTGTGTTTATTTTATACATTTCAAAGTGTATTTGTGATAGTATTGAAGAGATTTTATTTGGCCATAACAAATTCGAAATATTGTATTTTAATGATTGTTTTATTGTTTGTAAGTTTTATGGAATCAAGTTTCCGAATTAAACATTTACTTACTACAGATAAAGTGCAACTGCGCAAAGGAATCAGTTAAACATTATTTTGCAATTCTCAAACAGTACAGGAAACTATGCATACTTGATACAGTACAACTGATAAATAGTGCAAAATTACAAGAAAAATCTTAACAAAGGGAAAATAAATTCATTCAACTTTTCAAATCAATTGTAATACAGCATTTTTGTTATGAGATACACAGTCTTTCAGGAACCTTTGGGCAGATTTGGACAGATGCAAAGCCAAATACAGTTAATAGTAAAAATTACTGGAAACAAAGATGTTAGACTTGCCATCCATGGCGTGGTTTCCCTAACCTTTTGCCTCTACCTCCTGCATTTTTTTGACTATGTACTGGATTTAGTTTTTGCTGGTTTTTAATGCTCTGGTGAACAGTGTCAATGTGCAAGTGTTCCCTGTGTAAATTATGATTCGGATTGGTTGTCCAGGATTGGCATATTTGATTTACTGGTATGTCCCTAGTAAAGTGCCCTGTGTGTTTCCAGGGCCTGTAAATCAAATGCTACTAGTGGGCCTGCAGCACTGATTGTGCCACCCACACCAGTAGCCTTTCCAATGTGTCTCAGACCTGCCACTGCAGTGTTTGCGAGTTCAGACTTAGACTGCCATGTCGACCTGACAAGTGCACCCACTTGCCAGGCCCTAACAGTCCCTTTTCTGACATGTAAAGCACCACTCTTGTAGGCCCAAGGTACCCTCATTGGCAGGGTGTAGTGTATGTGAAAGGTAGGACATGCATTGGTGTGTTTTACATTTCCTGATAGTGAAATACTGTGTATTTCATTTTTTCATTGTTGATAGGTTGACTGTCCCAGAGGCTATCATTGGAGCTACACTGTAACATTTTACATGTGCGACTTTCAATTTGGAACATCTAGAGATTTGGAGTTTAGGCTCCTTAAACTCAGAATTTAATAACACATCTTTTAGTAAAGGTGGTTTTTCTATTGGGTGTTTGAAAATGCCACTTTGAGGAAGTAGGCATTTTCGTATTTAACCATCCTGTCTGCCTCTACCCTGTTTGTGTATTCACTGTCTGGTTTTGGAGTGACAGGAGCTGGGGAAGTGCATTCACTCTAGACAGTCACAAGGGGGGGCTGAGGTGTGCCCTGCCTTTCCTAGGTGACTCACAGTCAAACTGAATAGACCTTTCTGCATTTAGAGTTGTGGGAGGAGTTTTGACTAGCACCTGAATAGGCTGTGTTTGCTCTGCACAAGGCTGTCTCCACCTCTTGTAGTGAAGCTGGACCAGGGAGGACAGAGACTCTTGCCACAAAGACTACAAAGAGGGAATGGGTTATAAATATTAGACCTAAAACCACAGAACTTTAGATCACTTTTGGAATCAAGAGGAAGCTCTGCCAAGGAATAAAAGCTGAAGAGCTGTAAGTAGGAGTACTGCCCATTTGCTGTGTGCTGCTTTGCTGGGTTGGCCTGCAGTTGCTGCTTCTGGCAAGAAGAGGACAAAGACTGAAACTTTGCTGTTAACCTGCTTGTGAAGAACCTCCAAAGGCTTGTATGTGCTGGCCTCCTGTTCTGAAGCCTCAGGGACACAAAGACTTCATCACCAGCATCCTTGAACTCCATTGCTGAGAGTTCTGACTCGCTAGGATAAGCATGTTCCCGTTATAAACCTCTGGAAGTTGTTCCTGTTGCTTGGAGCTGAAAGAGCTTGAAGAAACCAAGAAAATCAACGTTTTCCCTTACCAGCGCTTGTTTTTCCTAAACAGCACTGCCAAGCTGGAGAAATTTCTGTGCTCTGCCGCCATGCGGCTGAAAAATTGACACAGCGCCTGCCAGTGGCTGAAAGATCAGCTGTATGCCGAGTCCAGTGCACAGACCTCCGAAGTCCAAGATCGCCAACTCCAATGCAGGCCTTGCTGGGCTGCTGGAAGAATTGAAGCATCATGGGACCGTGGCTGAAGAAATGGATGAAGCGCCTGTTTCCCACCCCGCATCAACCTCCAGCGCATCACGCATTTCCACGCATCGCACCTGTGTGGCAAGTTTTCTGACACATCAACCGCAGACCAGAAACATCTTCGAATTGATACATTACTTCCCCTTACAGTCCAGATTCCACAAATGACTTCTACTGCAGACAGCAGAACTGTTGCATCCGCTCCCCAAAGACTCAGGATAGAACTGACGCATCACTGTGTTTTCTATGCTTTCCTTCGCTGTGACTTTTTGGCCTTGTGAATTTTGATGCATCTTAAGGTACATTGTGTAAAATCACGCATCCTTAGATTTCTATAGACAGAATTGCTTGAAACCTTTTAAAAGTCATATTTTAAAATGTGGATGTTGTATGTTTGTTGTTTTGGCCTTGTTGGTTTAGATAAAGATATTTTATTTTTCTAAACTGGTGTCCATTTGTAGTGTTTTCACTGTGTTACTGTGTGTCTGGGTGCAAATATTTTACACATTGCTTTTGGGATAAGCCTATTTGCTCGTGCCAAGCCACCAAGGGGGTGAGCAGGAGTTATCTAAAGTATGATCCACTTTACTCTGACTAGAAGGAAGGGTCCCTACTTGGACAAGGTGTATACCTCTTCCAACTAGAGACCCCCATTTCTAACAAAAGCACATTCAAAAAAATATTTTAAAAAGTGTTTAACAAATGTAACATTTTTTGTGCAATCTATTTTAGATAGAGGGGTGAACATGCATTGATGGGCTTTTGCTGCCGAAATTAAAACTTTATGAACAATGGTCTGAACAATTGGCATTGCAATGAATGTAGGAAGGGACACACAAAGATCACATGATTTAAATCATGGACACAGTTCAAACAAAGGTCACAAAGCCTCTCGTCCCTAGGAATACCTTCCCAAGCTCGTAATTGAATCAAGTTCAACCTTAGTAATGGTATAGTTCTACACACACCATGGGGAAGGTTCCATGAAACGTACGGTTGAGGTTTCACATATGCTACTCTCAACTACAATTCTATTCCAAGCATGCTGGGCACAAAGTAAAATGTCCTTTTCCAACTCACTTCATAAACAGATATTTTAATCAGTTTTTTTTTTTTTTTTTAAAGCTTGGGGAAAGGTGCCACTACATTCTGGCCACTTTTGTACATATCCAGTGCTTTGAGGTAATTTGAAAAAAGGGTGCTTCTTCCCTTCAAGCTATAAAATATTTTATGGTTTAGTGCATTAGAACCTGGCTCACTATTCAATAAACTGTTCTCCCACCTTACAACAGCTGTCATAACAAATGCATTTGTGGAGAGGAGTCCAAACTCAAGCCGGAGAGTGGAAGGAGCAGCTGAGTAATTCAAGTTACAAATTTGGAGCCAAATACCCCTTTCGACCTTTTTAAAAAAAGTAGCAATTCCGTTCCTCCATTACTTCACAGGCAAAATTCAGTGAAGGCAAGATTTTAATCACCTAGACTGCAAGAACATGGGCAAAGTGTGTTTGCCCATAACACTTAAACAGTATGCAAACGGCTGAGGCTTGAGACCATGCCTTACTTCTACACTGGCTAATATGGTCTTTATTTAAACAATGGATTGGAAAAATCCTGCCAAGGTATGGATAAAAATTCACCACTTCCAACGTATTGTTCCCCAAGAACCAATTTCAATCTTTCCTAACTCTACACCCATGATACCTGAGAACCATAACTTTACTGTTAGAAATGCTTATTTTGGAAAATGTTCATAGGCATAGTTTCCCAGCGCAGTGAGACGTCTTTGTAATCCTATAGGGGTTAAATCCAGTAAAGCAACATCATCAGCAATTTGTGTTTTCCTGATCAAATAGCCGAATCTTTCACTGTCTCATTATTTAAATTAACAAAATTGTACACAAAAGAAAATGTTATGTTAAGCATTATTGTAAAGTGTACATCACACCTGGCGCTAATAAGGGGGATGTTGTCCTGACTGTGTGGCGTGGAATAGATTTGTGTCTCGGGAGTGGAGTAAAGTGCCAAGGAGTGTCGCTAAATGGAGTGGTGTAGAGTGGAGTGTAATACAGTGAAGTGGAATAGAGTGTAGTTGCATAGAGTGGGGTAGAGTGGAGTGTCACTCAGTGTCAAAGAGTAGAGTAGAGGGTAGTAGAGTGGAGTGTCATAGAGTATCATAGAGTTATGTGTTGTAGAGTGGAGTGAGTAGAGTAGAGTAGAGTAGAGTAGAGTAGAGTATAGTGTCGTAGAGCAAGTGTTGTAGAGTGGAGTGGCGTAGAGTGGAGTGGCATCAATTGGAGTGCATAGAGTGGAGTATGTGATGTGGAGTGGTGCAGAGTGGAGTGGTGTAGAGCAGAGTCAAGTGTTGTAGAGTGTATAGGTCTCTTTCATATTTTTATCCATTCCTCTTTATACACAGGTTAGTAGTCAAGCTCAGATACATATAATCATTAAGAATTATGGTAATATCATATCGGACAGAAATCAACTATCTTATCCACAGTTCTTTTACTTTGTTTCCAATTCAATGAGTAGCCAAGGTCTTTGCCCAGTAGAGTTTATGGTTTGAAACTTCAATGGGGACCCTGAGAGACACGGGTCTCATTTATGAGGTTTTACCGTAGGGCAGCGCTGCTGGCTTTCCTGCTGAACTGCCCTACGGTAAAAGAAAAGGGCAGTAATGCGCCGTATCTATAATAGCCGAATCTTTCACTGTCTCATTATTTAAATTAACAAAATTGAACACAAAAGAAAATGTTATGTTCAGCATTATTGTAAAGTGTACATCACACCTGGCGCTAATAAGGGGGATGTTGTCCTGACTGTGTGGCGTGGAATAGGTTTGTGTCTCGGGAGTGGAGTAAAGTGCCAAGGAGTGTCGCTAAATGGAGTGGCGTAGAGTGGAGTGTAATACAGTGAAGTGGAATAGAGTGTAGTTGCATAGAGTGGGGTAGAGTGGAGTGTCACTCAGTGTCATTGAGTAGAGTAGAGGGTAGTAGAGTGGAGGGTCATAGAGTGTCATAGAGTGATGTGTTGTAGAGTGGAGTGAGTAGAGTAGAGTAGAGTATAGTGTCGTAGAGCAAGTGTTGTAGAGTGGAGTGGCGTAGAGTGGAGTGGCATCAATTGGAGTGCATAGAGTGGAGTATGTGATGTGGAGTGGTGCAGAGTGGAGTGGTGTAGAGCAGAGTCGAGTGTTGTAGAGTGTATAGGTCTCTTTCATATTTTTTTCCATTCCTCTTTATACACAGGTTAGTAGTCAAGCTCAGATACATATAATCATTAAGAATTATGGTAATATCATATCGGACAGAAATCAACTATCTTATCCACAGTTCTTTTACTTTGTTTCCAATTCAATGAGTAGCCAAGGTCTTTGCCCAGTAGAGTTTATGGTTTGAAACTTCAATGGGGACCCTGAGAGACATGGGTCTCATTTATAAGGTTTTACCGTAGGGCAGCGCTGCTGGCTTTCCTGCTGAACTGCCCTAGGGTAAAAGAAAAGGGCAGTAATGCGCCGTATCTATCCGATACATCGCATTCCTGTCCTTTTCCCCTGCGACGGCGCATAATGGACTGCCGTCCGTCAACGCAGGCACCTTTGCACCATGGTGCAAGGGTGCTTGCGTTGAGGGGATGATTATTTCTGTGAGGAAGGGAAAACCTCCTGTACAGAATCAGAAGAGGCTTTTTATTTTTCTTTGTGTGCTGCAGAATGCAGCACACACAGAAAAAGGAAAACCGAGGAGAAATAAAGATATTTCTCCTCGTAGTGCCTCCCTTACACCTCCTGTGGAGGGGTGTACATTTTTGGTGCTGCCTCAGATTTACAATTTCTCGTAAATCTGGGGCAGTGTCAAAAAACCATGGATGTTGCTGGGAACGCCCCCAGCAACACCTATTTCATGCCCCATTAATGCAGAAAACTGCGTTTAAGGAAGCCATATTTACAAGGCAGCATTAAGCCAATAAAAGTGGCTTAGTGCTGCCATGTAAATATGGAGCAGGCTCCTGCGCCACAGAACGTCACAAAATGTTACATTCCGGCGGCACAAGGGGCCTCATAAATGATGCCCACAGTTTTTGAAGAGATCTTACTGTAGCCATTGGTCATGCTGAGAGGTGATTCGACCTGTCATGAGTTTGCCGAGCATCAGCATTGGCTTCTTCAAGATTTCGCCCTTCTGAAGGGATCTAGATCTAGCGATTTCATCTCTAGATGAAATCTGCCTAAGGCAATAAAAGCCATGGGGGAATGCAGGATTCTGATAGGCCTGGAATACATTTTCATTGACTGCCACTGCCACAGCTCATGCCAGCTGCACATTTTGGATTGGGGAAGAAGGTTTTTCCAACCATTTATAGGAATCAATCCATGGTGGCCACGATTCATATTTTTTGTTATACAAATTTAACAATCCTTTGTGAAATCCAGCCTTTTTCCTTTGAGATAATTTCCCTATACTTCCATATTTAAGTAGTTTTGCTCCCTCGGAGTATGTTGCAACGCATTTGAAGTTTATTTTTTGTCATATTCATCACCTCTTCCTCCTAGTAGTTTTCCCCTGTATTTTTCCCTTGTTCCTTCAGCTTTCCAGTTGGATTATTCTGGAGACCTACCTTTGTAGCTCCTGAATACCCCATCTCAGTGTAATTCTGTTACCTGGCTTTTCTTAATTGTGACTCTGCTCCTATCAAAATTGATACTATACGACCAAGGAAGATTATTCAGACCTTTGGGCTTTTTCCTCCTCTTTGAGCATCTCCTAAGGAGGAATCTGAAACCATCCATGTATTATTTGTGTGCTGCAGGGTGGCACTGTGGCTGCTGGAAGTAGTTGCCATTTCCTCATCAATCAAGAAAGTTGAAGGAAAGGAAACCATTACGTCCAGCCCTTGAAATAAGCCGTTAGTTGAGAGTTGGGGTAATTATTCTGTGCAGACCTACAACTGCTGCAGTGAGTCATGGAGGAAAAGCTTCAGTAACATGCCTGAAGTGTTAGATTGAGACTGCCTTTACATTAGCAAATGCAAAAGTGCAAGTGTCTTCCCACGAGCAATAAAAGCAGTACCTATGGGGAACCTATTTTGCATCGGGACTGGGTTTGGCCCTTTGGAACATCTGGAGAGCAATTACTTCATAGATGTCAATTCATGTAAATGCTGGAGATAGGGGAAGTGACATCATACATTCTTTAAACATGTATGACTTCCCAGAGTTGACTGATTGCCAGTCTCTGGGTTATCAACAGCTTCCTATTCCTTATTGGGGGGCTAAGTGAAAGGCAACTAGTGCCAACTGAAGCTGCCTTCATGACCTCTGAAACCAGGGGTAGTACGGTCTCTGTCAGGGGCAGTAAGGTCCATTTCAAGGGAGCTGCTAATTTTAGCTACCCATAGTCGATGCCTATGAGCAACCTTGATTTTTCTGATACTTTTGAGTCACAATATTGGCCGCATTTATCACTACTAATGAATCACACTTGGTCTAAATGTCTTTGTCAGCAATTATGTGGTCAATCAATGAACGTTACAATAAAACCGAGGGTGTCACAGTACTTCTGTCTCTTGGTGGGAGTTTGTTTAAATACACATAATCTAAACTTGGCGGAAGGCAGGCCGGCTTGGGTATTCATTTCACAAATGGACTTGGACAAGGAAAAGCTGAGTCCCTTAATTACTTACCCTTAATCTTTCTAACTCCTAATACTTCTCTCCCTCATCCTAGTGTATTCCGGCATGCCAGCCATCTTCTTATCACTCAGATGGGGTGGGCAACATTTCAGAATTTTCCCCTGAAGTCATGGAGGGGGAACCCCCTCACATGTGAGGACTGTCACAAGAAAATGTAGCATTGGGGATGAGGAGTAAATTATTAAACCATTATATCAAGTTAAAATATCACAAGCTACAGAATGGGAAAACATAGCTAATTTTAACATCCATTTTACTATTCTCTCTGCTGATATTAGGGTTACTATCAGCAAAAAGAGTTGAACAGTTTGCAGATGCCTGAAGTGCAGGCTAAATGTGGCCACTCAATTATTAGGAGATGTGTAGTTTGAGTTGCAGGGGAACATTTCCTCTTTATTTATTTACTCATTAGCAAGTATATTTAGAACAGACAAGCTCAATGGTTGATGGATCACTTTACAAAGGAGTAGATTCCCAAATAAAGGACATACAAAGAATACTGTTAAATAGGGTTGATAGGCATACAGTAAGATCAAAGCGCTGTTGAATAAAATATGTACCATTGTTCACATCAGGGCCCAATTATTATGATATAAAATACCAGTGTTGATATCTATAGATATAAAAGAACGATATATTCAAAGCTACTAGCAGTGATTATCCCGGGTGGCGACATACTTCAGTTTATTACTATTCCAGTCTAAGGCATTTAATATTTGAAAGCAATAGATTTGAAACTCTTTTTTTACAATATAATAGGATTGGGCTGTTTTAATGGCCAGTGGGATTGAATTCCACAAGCTAGATGCACTTTCTGAGAGGTTTTTATTTAGTGTTTTCGATTTTTTAAAGAATGATGTCCAATTCCTGAGCAAGATAGAAGTTCACAAAGGTGAAGCCTTACACATGAGCATTGCTAGTTTAAAGATAATCTTTTACTCTTGTGGGAGATAAGGAGATCATAACTGGTGGATTTAATCAAGCTTTTGTGAGTCAGCGAAAAGCTTGCCAAATGAATAAATGGTTTCTTTAAGTAGAGGTAGATGCAATTTGAAAATTAGCCTGACTAGGGACCTACAGAAATCCAATCTAGATAGCACGATGGATTAGATTACTTGCTTGAAATGAGGGTCCAAGAGCAAATATTGAATTCCACAGAGGAGTTTAGGTTTGAATTGTGAACCTTTGGCTATTGTATCAATGTTTTCTGGAAGATCAATCGTTTTTTCCAAGATGTAGCTAACAACTTTGCACAATCCAAAATGGAAGGACTGAAGTGGAAAACTGTAAGAAAAGTGAGTCAGCTTTGAATCGGTTTGGAATAGTTAAGCAAGAGAATCAGGACAAACTCAATTTTGAGTTGGTTTAAATTAACGGGGAGTGCAATATGCACATTTGAATATCATCAAGAACATGGAACATGAATATCACATAATTAGGAGAGGACATTTTAGAATAGAGATATGTTTGATCGGCATAAATTAACATGAAATCTGAGACTGACAGAGAATGAAGGCAACAGATTCCACATATAGTTTTAATAGGTTAGGGAACAGGAGATAATGTTGGAGAACCCCTTCTGCATTACTGCAAGGTTATGGAAAATGGTGGCCAATTTATGTGTTAATGCCACTTTATAAAGTACAGAACCAACTAAAGACTGAGGAATGACACACATTATTTTCTAATAAAGGTGAGACCTGACATACTTTTAAGGACTGTTAATTGAAACAAGAAGATATCAATCCACTTTATCCACCGAGGTGTAACAGAGGAGCTGATTTCCTTGAGACACATGGGGGTCTATTAGGATGGCGGGCGGATCTCTACCGCTGGGCCAGTGGGGTGACTCCCTGCATAGAAAGTCAAGTGATATGAATTTCTGTGGTTTGCCACTGTAGTCGTGGGATTTTATGAGTTGTGTAAGGAAGAGTTCTATCTTCTTCATCTTATCTACAAATAAGGTGTATAACTACTCAATCTTTCACCGAAGATCAAGGTAAGACCTTAGATATGGTCAAATTGGATTATTTCACAATTTTAAAAGTCTTTTAGTGCAGATAATTATAATCACATTTTGATATGGGTAAATTTTTTTTTTATTATTCCTTTATTTTCAAAGTTACACCTGGTTATCTGGAGATTAATTTTGCTGCCAGATTTATTCTGATACCCAGAGGAATTATTTTCCACTTTTAACCATTACTAGGATTGAAGTGTCAATGTTTTGATTTTTGTATAATAACTGTTTTTTTTTTCTCCTGCCCATTATCTCAATGATGTTTAGTATACTTAGTTGTGAGGCATTTACCCTTTTGCACAAAAGAGATGAGTTGCAATTTGTGTGCTAATTCGTAGGCTTCCAATGGGTTATCATTATTATACAGTCCTCTGACTTGCCGCTTGGGTCTTCTGGGTTAAAAGGGTTAAAAGGTGGAATTAATTTTGAGAAGCTAATAGTGAAAAAGCATTAGGACTTTTTCAGACCTGTTCATAGAGATTGGAGTATATGTTGTAAGCATCCTAATCTGCATAGTGAGCGGTTTGTTCAATCAGTTGTTCTATGAATGTTTTGTTGTCACCAGATTTAGGGCAGATGAAGTGGAGTTTAAAAGACACTTAATAAGTTTTCATTTGACGATCATGCAATGAAAGGTAGAGAATTAGTTATTTTTTCAGACACTTACATTTTATGGAGTTTCTGTGAAATATTACCTTGCCACATCCTGTTTTCTCTATGCCACCCTGTTGAATAATAGAATATTCAGTTGTGATAATCCTGTCTAGCACTTGTTGAGAGAATTCATTGAACCAGATTTCAGTAACTAAATCAGGTCCAGGTTGTTTGAAATAATTACATTGTTAGTCTCCATAGTAGGTTTTACAACAGATCTGCAGTTAAGTAAGCGCTATTGGATGCAGGCCTGCATAGTGTTACTAACTGGAGCCTTGGAATTTCTAATTTTATCATGTTGTTGTGAAGGACTCCTTACCAAGATGATACTTTTTCCTTTATGCTCTCCACAGAGAGGATGGTATACACCACTTATGGTCTGTTCATCAGACCACTAGGACATTCACCATGACTCATACTCTTTTATAAGGTCATCAATGTCTTCAGTGGGCACATGTCAAGGCTGTAACAGAGCATGGTTCTCTGTTGCTGAAAGGTCTGGATCCCATTAACTTGGAGAAGGGTCTTGTGTGGGCAGATAACAGATGGAGATTTAGAATGTTCTCCAGGGAGGCCACACTCAGCTATGTACCCATCACATCAGTAAAAAGTGATCACATTTTCTTGAGGAGGGGTATAAATATTTGGTTTCAATTGAGGGATGTGGCAAAAAAGCTCAAAGATGGGGGCAAAATAAATGATCCAAAAAAAGCAGAAACCAAATAAAATTGACCAAAAAATCAGGAAGGAATGGGATTGTTAAAATGACATATACTCAACAGTAAAGGTTATTTCAAGAAATAGCAAACCAAGAAAATGGATAAGGGTATGGACATTTCCCCCGACAAATGAAAGAAGAAGGGGAATGCTATCCGTGTCACCCTCTTTTAAACCACAAACAATCACTTCAAAATTATCTTTAGAATCTCACAATTAAGTACATGATGCAAAACTTCCAACTAGAATTAAAAACAGAAAAAACTAACATCATGTTAAAACAATGTGCTGTATGTTATGCTATGATACGACATGTATTGATATGTCATGTCATATTATGTTATGTTATCAGATATTTGTGTACTGCTGTACTGCCGTAGGTATGGCCTAGCAGCACTGCCAGGTTTGAGTACCTTCATGGCCAGGTTGTGAGGATTCTGTCCCAGACCATAATCTCTCAATGATAAAAAAGAACCCTCAATTGCTCTGCTTTTTGCCTATAGCATGGTGATAAAGAATTACTGCATTTCTGGTGGAAACATAAGAGTTAGTTGCTAGTAGTAACTTACCTATGTGAATACCAAAAAATGAATATATACCTTTTTTACATGCATTTACAACGCATGCCATAACAACGCGGTCGTTACAACGACCGCATTGTTATTTCGCATATGGTTACTACGCAAGTCGGAACAACGACTTGCTGTAGCGGGCGCTGGACGTTGGAATATTATAATTTACTATTCCAACTCCAGTCTGTGGGGCTAGGGAAGGTGTTGAATTTTAAATCCAACACCTACTTCCCCCTTAACGCAAGTCGTTTTTCTGACTTGTGTTGTAACGGTATGCGAAATAACAACGCGGTCGTTGTAACGACCACGTTGTTATGGCATGCATTGTTCCACTTGCGAACTAAACGCTGTTTACCCCCAAAAATGTGTAAACATAGACCTAGGTCTAAGTTTGCCTTTGTGGATTGGGCCCTAAGATTGTAAGGATTTTAAATTACAAGATACAGTCAATTATTTTGCAAATAATTCTGAAAAAGAATGAAGAGAAAACACAAGGTAACCTTTAAGTCTACCCCTAGTGTAACTGTATTGGTCATCAATAGCCATTTCATGGTGGTCTCTCTTTAACTTATGTGTAAAGTTGTTAGGAAAAGTTGGGTGGGCAGCTTATAATGAATGAATTTGGGTAGAGAATCATGAAAGAGTTCATACCATAATTAGATAGACATATGAAGTGAGAGAAGATCTTGACTGGAAGTGTAGTGAAGGTATTGGCTCCCAAAGGTGGCATTAATTAAGGTGTTTATGTGTTTCAAAATCAGGAGAAACAATGTTAATGTGAGTCTCAGGCATATGGCTTAGGCAATATGCTGAAATATATTGATCTTTATAGTCTCTATCTGGTAAACAAAAAGGGCCCATCTTTTTTATTTCAACAGCTGCAGTGGAGTCAGAAACACCAAAGTTCTGTCAAAGTTAATTATCAGTCCACTTAAACTTCAACACTACAACTGAAGTAAAAGGTCCCATGCAAAGCAATTTTCGAGAGTGATTAGATAAGATTACAGCATTTGTATTAACCCGGCGTTAGTTTAGGAATCACAAGTAACAAATAATACAATACCACCAATAAATGTGCAGTATTTGCATTAGTCATTTCAATCTTTAAAATATCTCTGTTCTACTCTGTGCCACTTAGTTGCTGTAGTGTATCACTATATCAGCATTCCACATATATGAATGATTATTAAGGACATAAAACCATAAATAAGATGTCCTGATTTCAAAATAATACAATAACTCATTAGAATAATATGGCAGCCGTTACTTTCAAATTAAAGTCACCTTGGCAGGTGAGAGAGATAGTCCCATGACTCTTTGAACACAGCCAGACAGAATACAATGGCAAATAGAACAAAATGGTAACTCTCAAAAGGCTAAGTCCACAAACCAAAATAGTACCATAATATTTATCACAAAAGACAGTCATGGGGGCCCACCGCTATTGGAGGTAAGCAATGTTCTTGGCTGACGTTAGCGCTGGTGGTGCCTAGTGTGACACCCTTTGTTGGTACTTACAATGACCTGCTTCTCCACAGATTTTCTTACTACCATCCTCCAATGATGCCCCTCATCTCTCCATAGCCCCTCTCTCACATGTATTTAATTTTTTTATAGAGCTATTCACACCAATGTAGTGTGTCAGAGCACTTTACTTCACACCCATTATACAGAGACAATGAATAGGAAATGTTTAGGCTGTCTAGTTTTCAGTGTTTTTTGTGTGGATTTCAGTGGTGTGTTTTCAGTGTTTTTCAATCCCTTTGAAATCAGTACTTATCAGTGTTTATTCAGCTGCCTCACACACAAAATAGAAAGTAACTGTGTTTTTCCAGTGTTACAAGTTTTTTTAAGTGATTGACATAAAGCACATATTACAAAACATTATTTTACAATGATGGTATAAAGCACATATTTATTTAATAAAGTAGAAGTAATTCAGAGCATTTACTGTCTTCCCATTTCTGGTGTGTCCAATGAACTTATATTTGAACTTATATTTAAACGGTTTTCAGCATAGAAGGTCTGTATATTGTAATCACATCTAATTACATCTCTCATTGACTCTGTTTGGGTTATAGTATTATTGGATTAAAAGGTATATATACAAATGTTTTAATGAACCAATTCCTAAGATGCAACTGGAGGACATTCATCTACTCCTTACTGAATGATATGACATTATAGGAGTGATCAATCCTGCCAACATCAAAGTACCTGTGAAACTGTTAAAGTTTTGAATTATACCAGATTAAAATGTAGCCCTGCATGTTGCTGTACCTATTGACACTAAAACCCCAGCAGTAAAGTGCAGTTGAGTAAAAAGTTAGTGTTAGCTGAAAGTATCACCCATAGCAATTGAACACCTTGCAGCTAGGATTTTTTTTGGTATGTGGAACGTTTTGTGTCATGTTTTCACAACTATCCCATGTGCATGGTGACAGCACTAGGAGTGGACAATATATTCTGCTCTGCCGGCGGAATTGACAGAATTTTGGCCACTCCTTGTTTCTCAGGCGTGCCTCAAAAATGCAAAGTTGGCGAGTGAGAGTGATATTTGGAGTTTCCGAAAACAATTTTTGGTCTCTGCGAAGGCACCAAGTAAGATTTCTCCAATGCAGGTGGTTGCCACTGTTCATGCTCAGAAAGCTGCGGCTCAAGTAGAAAATTTACTTGAGTGACAGCAAAATCAACTCAAGAAACTCCA
Organism: Triturus cristatus; assembly: GCF_964204655.1. NCBI lineage: Eukaryota > Metazoa > Chordata > Amphibia > Caudata > Salamandridae > Triturus > Triturus cristatus. The sequence continues at coordinate 1,366,954,955 of NC_140590.1, forward strand.
CCATCTGGCGCAGTGCATCGTGGATTTTCGGACAAAATGTCCAGTTAAAAATATTCATGCTCATAAATATAGAGTTTTAATATCATGATACAATGACAAATAATGACACATACTTTTATTTGATTCAGACCTCAACTAAGGTCATCAAATACAAATATATAAAATAGAAAATATATGGTTATGTTATTAAAAACATTTTAAACGCTCTTTATGAGAAAAAGCAAGTAAGAATAGTTTGTGAAACGCATGAACCACTTACAATAGTTAAAACTATTAGATTTGAGCACTTTTTTCTGTAAAATACCTTTAAGAAGCTCTTTAAAAACTTGAACAAGTTGTAACAGACAAATTTATTTGGGAGAGACTGGCACACCATGATTAGATCCTGCGCTAAAATAGCATTATATCTTAATTGGATTGGCTTTATATATTGACGCCGAGCCTCTACCAGTATCGGGTTAGGACAAATTAGCAATACATGATACAAATCTTGTGGGCCACCATTGCATACGTCACATTTGCCTAAAGAATTGTTTGTGTTTTTTCCTTTTTTTGTCCACGAGGTATTGTAAAATTCCAGTTTGTGTTTCCAGTATCTGGTCTGTATTTTCCAAGTTCTTTTCTAAAAGTGATAGTATGGAGTCCATAATTCTCTGCAGTGATAGAATAGTACTTGAGATGGTGTCTTGCCTGTTTACAGATTGTGGCAAGAAGAACGACAGGAATTAGGAAGGCTGTGAATGACTTCTATAAGATTAGTTGGAGTACTAGATAGCAGATGTACTGGCTGTTTTGAGATTTCTTTGGAGATAGATTGAAGAGGCGGTGTGTAGTTTATATCCAGAAGAGTAAAGTCAGTAGCTGGAACTTGAGTAGGACCCTCCAGATGTTCTGTCATGAGGTTATGACCAGAAAGCTCTCTCCCTGACAGCCGTTTTGTGAGCTCTAAAGGTGACATAGGCTCTGAGGCTTTTGTAAGGTCTGACATCTGGTTATTTTCCAAAGCTACTTCCTGGATTAGTTAAAGATTATGCTCAGGGTTCTCCATTCTTGCGCCTGTTTCATCTGTGTCTATAGCTGCAATAGCAGTTAGCTCCTGATGACCTTCCTCGGGAGGTGGTGCTAATAACTCCCCTATTTTAGGAATAGTTGTAAAGAAATTTGTTATTAATGATTTCTCTGTTGTCGCTCCTAATTGAGATATTTTACAGATGCTTTTGTAGTTAGTAGGAGCTTGTGCCATAAGGACTTTGTTTAAGTGTACTGTGCGAGACCGCAACCTTTTATAAACCATGTTGTTTTTAATATTGGTATAATCTATATTAATGTATACTAATCTCCTTTAGGGACATGTGTGAAACAACGGTGATTAGATCAGATTTCCCAGCCACAACACAAACTTCCTCAAGCTCATGCTATTGTGTAGAGAAGCTTGGGTCCTTCCATAGTTTCTCCATGGATATCAAAAAGGAGATTGTGATAATGAGGAATTTTTGTTTCCTACTTCTTCAGAATAGTCCTTAAATATTCACTTCAGTTAATGGTCTTAGTGCAGTAATCTTCTTTCAGGCTGCTCTAGTATTCTGTGACTTTGTGGTTACATGGTCAAGCATGTGAGAGATCCTAGGCAGAGCGCAAGCCGCACCTGGACCTAGCCAGGCCGCTTCTGCACTCACCCGGGTCACACTCTCTGTAGGAGATGAGTACAGGTTCTACACTCACATTTCTTGGAGTGGTCCTGAGAAAAGTCTAGGGGGTGGGCCCCCAATAGATCTGTAGATACCGGCCCGACTGGTGAACTCTCTGACTGACTAGTATAGAGCGTCTCCCGGGGTGCACCAGTGAATCGTATCTCAAAGAAAGTTCCTTCCAGTCAGCTCTCCAAACCTTCTTCTCCTCCTGTGGAGCGCTCACCTGCTTAGCTGTGCCTGAGGCAGCACCCTCCATTTTTTTTCTATCCTCTTCGTTTGCTTCTTGTGCCTTGGTCACTTTGGTCCTTCCTCTCTCTGTTCCTTCCACCAAGGCGGGACTGGCTACCCAGCGTTTTTTGCTGGGGTGGCAGGATGGGGCCCAAGTTCACTGCAGAGGGGACGACTTTATTGCTGGAGAGCTGCAAGCACTTCCAAATGAACAATCCAAAACAAATAGCTTTAAAGTCTCCTTTTTAAAACATTTGTTTTGCATTGTTTATTAAGGAAAGCCCGGTAGCCAGTCCAGCCCTGCCTTCCACGCGTCCTTTGGCTCCCGGCTCCCGGCCTCCCAGGGGACAGAGATACAGTCGGTGCTGCAGCGTCCGCATCCATGTCTGCATCCCTTCCGGCAGTTCAACAGCGAAGCAGCGGAAGGCACCTGGACCCCCGGACGCTTTGGGCGAGCCAAGGACAGGTCCCACGAGGGAACGAGAGGCAAGCAACAAGATGGGCAACGATGTGCCGGTGGATTTCTCCTGAGAGGCGTGAGGCGCAGGACAGCAGGGAAATGGAGCAGCGTACCGCTGGTCTCCTCCTGGAGCCACGAGCCACCCGGCAGAAACAGCAGGGACGGCAGTGCCACAAGCAGAACTGCAGCTGAGACTGATCGCACCAGCAAGATCGGCAGAGATCAGGATACCTGTAAAACAAATATTGTGATGCAGGAATATCATTGACATAATATGTTGATTTTCTAAGGTGAGTATTATTGATGTCAAAAATATCTATGTTGTTAATATCATTTACAAAAATATTGTTCTCAAGAATAACATTTTTTAATTATTTCTATGTATTTTAGTATATGTTTTAATTGTATATGTTATAAATTGTTTGTATAATTATTGTTAATGTTTTTAAATATAGTTTGTAAATTGTAAATTGTTTTAAAATGTATTTTAATTGCTAATTGTAATTTTTTGTGTTAGAGCGGATAGTGGGCATTGCAGGGGTACAGGTTTGGAAGTAATTTAATTATAATGAACTAATAATTAATGTTATTTGAAATAATTATTTAATTGATAAATAATTATGTTAATGGTGTAATTAGTGTATTTTTTTAGGTGTAATTTAGGTGTAGGTTGTGGGTTTGTTGAAATAAAGGGTGGGAAGTTAATTCATTTTAATTAATTAATATTTTTAATTAATATTAATTATTCAATTGAAATTATGTAAATTGTGTAACTAATTTATTTTTAAGTTGCAATTTCGGTAAGGGTTGTTGGGTTTGCGGGGGTAAAGGGTGGGAAGGTAATTAATTTGAAATAATTAACATTAATTATTTAATGGATAATTAATTATGTAAATATTGTAATCAAGATATTTGTTACGTAATATTTCAGGTGCTGGTTGTTGGGTTTGTAGGGTAAAGTGTGGGAAATTAATTAATTATAATGAATTAATAACTCAATTTTAATTATTAATACTCATTTAATGGATAATTAATTTTGTACATTGTATTATTCATATATTGTGTGTTTTTTGGGGTTTGTAGGTGTAAAGGGTGTGCAGTTATTTATCCATAATTAATAGTTATTTATTTATTATTGATTGTTTAATTCATAATAAATAATGTAAATTGTGAAATTATTATCATTTTTAAGATATATCTTAGGTGAAGGTTGATGGGTATTTAGGGGTATAGGGTGAGAAGTTTTAAATGTATATATTATATACTATTGATTTGTTAGGCATACAAATTATCCCAGAGGCAATGTCTCGCCACCAGTTAATTAAGAAATAATGTGTTGCTCATTAATTAATAATTAATTTATTGATTATTTTATTGATAGTTATGTAAATTGTGTAATTATCATATTTGTTAAGTTATATTTAAGGTGTGTGTTATTTAGTTTGGAGAGGAATAGGGTGGGAAGTTATTTATTAATAATAAATCACAAATTGTTTATTCATTTATTGTAATTGTTTTAGTTATTACTTAATATATTAATTGTGTTATACTTTTTTATTTCAAGTACATTTTAATTGTTGGCTCTTATTTTTGTGGGAATATAGGGCATCATTACAATGCCAGTGGGACTGACACTAACAGGCCATCAATGGTGGTTCCACCGACAGACAACCCTTTGGGCCAACCGCTGCATTATAATGCAGGTGGTCATACCTTTGACTAGGGGATGGACCACCGCCTCCGACAGGATCTACTGATCACAATGGGGCGGTGGTCGAAATCGTGATCCTGAATGAAGGTGGTGCCTGCGCAGGCACCATCATCAAGATTACGATGTCCCTTTCCGACAGCCTTTTCATGGCAGTACCACTGCCATGAAAAGGCTGTTGGAAAGGGACTTTGGGGCCCCCAAGGAGTTTTTTTGTAACTCCTTGCAATTACACAGAGTGAGTTCTGCCCAGGCCTAGACTGAACTCTTTTCACAGGTACCTGCATTGCATTGCACACCTTGCATTGAATGTTTAAAGCCTGGGGCATATGGCAGGCATCCTGCTATTAATACCTATTTGTTAGAAAAGGAGGCTGATGTATCAAAGGCTTTTGTTTCCCATTTTGTGGACAAATGTCCTTATACATATTGGCCAAGATTCTTATGAGCTAGCCATTTCACCAATCATTGGAAGAATCAAACACTGTCAAAAGATCAAATATGATTTTAATACTTCTAGTACTCTGCAGTGTATAAAACATTGAGATCATACTTAAAACTTGTTTCTAAACCCTGCACCTTTAATCTAAGCACACAAACCTGATGGAAAAAAGGAAGAAGCAACAATGTTTTAATTACATCCCTAAACAGCCAAACTCAAGTAAAATAATCTTAGACTAGTCTTTCTTGCTGCTACCCTGTATAATAAAGTTACCCTGTTTTGGCCCCTTCAGAAAGAAATCAAAATTACTAATTCTCTCTTACTTTGAATGGCATTTTAGTGTGTGGTTGTGCAGGTGTTTATCAGTGTTTACGCTGATGAGGGCTGTTTCCCTTTCAGATGGATTTTATCAGTAATTATCGATTTAAACTTAAACAGGATAGCCTAGAAATATTACATAAGACAGTGAAGACTACAAGGTGTAGAAGTCACATGTCATCCATACTTGTAGGCGTTATATTTTAAGATTGGTTTGTTTGAAACAGCACAAACTTAGGATTTAAAAAGTAACATAGTGGTTGGGGTCGGCTTTACTAATAGGAATGTATTTCTTCTCAAACAAACCCTTTTTTTTAGCAAACTTAGGATAATAGAAGAATGGGAAAAAAAAATAAAGGTTTACACCTGTGCCTTACAATTTGCATGTAGCACTTTGATGCCAGTTTATAGCTCACTGTGCTATATTAAAAGGATTGTAACCCTATGAACTACATGTCATGAAAGGAGTTCTATGACACGCTAGATACATAAAATACAATTCTGTTCTCTGCCTGTTCCACATGCTTTGCAACAGGCACATCAACCATCTGCACTACTTTATAATGAGCCAAAACTGTGACTAAACAAAGGCCTGATCTCTCTAGCAGGTACACTAATCACCAAAGTTATCTTGACATGTTTATTATTGCCTGAAAACTACTGGGCACACAAAGGTGCTTTTAACAACATAAGATATTAAAACATACAGCGGTCCCCGAACTTGGCGCCCATGCAGGGGCACCAGTCGCACTACCTTAAAGCCTGCTATGGCCTTGATTTCTGTGAACCCCTTTGCTGCTGTTAGAGCTGTGCTTTATGAGAACCGGTATTTCAACAACTAAGATCAATAGCGTGCTATTAATTCTAGAAAACTAATTAATCGCCTTTCTGACAACAAAAGAGGTATCCACGGCAGACCTTGTACGAGTCTAGAAAAGTAAAGTGATTATGAAAACATTTCGATATTTCTGCACTGGGATGTGCTAAAAATGAAGCAAGGACGTTTCAAGGCACTTCGAAGAGACAGAGCACATAATGTAGCTTACATGGTACATAAATATTTGCATCATTTAGCACACTTATCACCATATTAATTTGACTAATGGTACTGGTATTTTTATTTTTGAAATTTGAAGTATGTTTGCACTTGAGCACACCAGATGGTAGCGAAAAGGCATGATCATAAAAATGCCTTTTAACCACCATGTGTGGAAAATATCATTTTTTAACAGCTGCCTGCATCATATTTCGCCTGCTGTAAAGACCCTTTAGCATGGCACGGAAGAACATCTGAATCCAATCAATCTCTATTACAGAAAGCACGAGGCCAGCAGGGTTATGCAGGGAAGCTTAGAACAGAGCTAATGAAAGTCTCTTTGTGAGGCAGAGCTGGTTAGGTCTCGGTCATTGGCCTCACAGCTCCTTTGGTCTTATCTGCTTACCATCCAGCTGAAGCGTGGTTAACCCTCTCATTATATAGCCTTTCTGAATAGTTTATTACAGGCGCGTTCTGATGTCACGAAGCTGCAGAGAGCCAACACAGAGACACTCATATAGAGCACAGTGATAATTCTGAAATTCTACCAAATCATAGCTACCACCAGAAATTAATGTATACGCATTTAAAAAGTCCGACGGCATTACTACAGGCCGTAAATCTGTCAGGTACAGTTTGTTCAACACCACCTAAATTTGACTTAACCAAAGCAAAAACTATCGCCACCTAAAAGCAGTTTATTTTGGGTGTTAGTATTTTTAGAAAGTAAATGTATCTGTGAAGAGAAAATTACATATATTAAAAATGCAGCTGACACTGAATGTCACCATAGCTGATGCTGTTTAATTCTACTTGTCGAATAGTTTAATTTTCTTTATTTGCACAGGGTCGAGTACTAAATTATTTTTGGTCAGTAGTGCAGTTCAGCATACTTAATGGAAGAAGATACATTTATATCAATGAAATGATGGTTAACATTATAACATGCAGATCATTCGCATATTGTTTTTCTATTTATAATATTGAATGCCAGATTACCACAGAGAGTATACTAAAGAGTTTTGAAAAAAAATCTGGCAATACTGTTGCAGAAGTATAAGTTAAACTGCAGGGTACCTTGCAATACAACTGAAATCTGGTAATAGAATTACCACATAAGGATATTTTTCACAAAACAGTACCAGACTCTGAAATTGTATACCACACCTAAGGTAAATTCTGATTCACAGAAGCAACACTGGCAGAATTATTCATGTACAAACTAAATTTGCACCTCAATACATTCTGGGCCTCATTTATGGTTTTTTTTGCCATAGGGCAGCAGGCCTTGCTGCTGCGCTGCCCTACAGCAAAAGAAAAGGGCAGGAAAGCTGCGTATCTATTAGATTCTGCGCATTCCTGTCCTTTTCCCCTGCGCAGGTGCACAATGGGCTGCAGTGGGCCAACGCAGACACCTTTGCACCATGGTGCAAGGGTGTCTGTGTTGCAGGGTTAATCATTTTTGGGCAGGAAGCTAAACCTTCCTGCACAAAAACATTCAGAAGAGCCTTTTTCCTCTTTCTGTGTGTGCTACAAAATGCAGTACACATAAAAAGAGGAAAAACAAGGAGAAAAATAGATATTTCTCCTCGTTGTGCCTCCCTTATGCCTCCCCTGGGAGACGTAAGTTTTTGGCGCTGCCTCAGACTTACGATTTCTCGTAAATCTGGGACAGCGTCAAAAAGCCATGGATGTTGCTGGGAACGCCCCGAGCAACACTCATGGAACGCCCCTTTCACACAGTTTTCTGCGTGAAACGGGTACATATTTAAAAGGCCATGAAAAGTCACATAACATTGTTTTATGTGTTCTTATAAATATGCCAGTGGTATATTGTGCCATAGTGCCGGTAGGGCCTCATAAATGAGGCCCCTGTATCTATTGTAATATTAGCACAATCTTAAACTTAGTTTGCATGGTCTTGTGGCTTCTCTGGTGGATCTACCTGCAAAATACAGTGAGCACTCACAAATCCACAGGCTAATGGGTATTAAATATATCACTTGATGGTAGTTTCTCACCCTGAAAATACATCTAAATATATATCTGTCCAGAACAGTAGTAAGTGCATTTCTATAGGGGTATGGAAATGTGGAGTACAATAAAATGGAAAAAATAAAAGTGTACAATGTAGTTATGTTTCTGGTTCAAATATGCAAAACCAGGTACGTTATGCAACACAGACAAATAACACCATCACTCATGTCGCCCTCCCATGTTGTATCCTTGCTAGACAGCTTTTTTTCGTGTGCCATTGGCAAACAAGTTTTTTGAGTATGGCAAGTGTTTATTGACTGGCCTATATCGTTGGCGCCATTTAATAAATCTTCAGATTTTTTTTTTCAAGAATCAAATTGGGTCTTGTTGTGCATGGAAAGTTTCTGGGTGTTCCATCAAGCGGAGACAGGTAAAGGGTGGGAGCAAAAAAGTGTGTTTGCTATGTTAATTCATATAGAGATTTTAGACACGACTACAGGCCAAACCTCCAGACAGAATTACACCAAATTTGGCAGAAAGGTAGTTATTGGTACTGAAAGTGCCCATATTGTTATTTGGTGTAGATCCGTTCAGTAGTTCTGGAGATATTAAAGAAAATCCAAATGTGTATATCTAGGTGCGTAAATAATTTGCAACTGCTTGGTGACGATTCCTGAATATGCACGCTAACAGGAAGGCATTGATTGGCTGGCCACAACCTGAGTAGAAAGTTGCACCCACCATTTTAAGTAACAGGACATGGTCCCCGGGGCTGAAATTAAAGATAAAAAGTAGTATAAGAGGTCAGGGTAGAGGTACTCTGACCCTATTGGTGACATATAGAGGTGCTTGTAGGACCCCTCATATGTAAAACACATTGAAAATAGTTTTTTCCCCATGGGTGATACTTGTAAATTTGTTGTGATGCTCAGCATGGCCCCCCTGTGTAACATCACAACAAATTTATGAATATTGCCCAAAAATGCATTGAGACAATCATGTACTCACTCAGAAGCCCACCCATACTCTTACACCCACTCAGAGACTCACACACTTACTTAGAGACCCACTCAGAGGCTCACACACCCACTCACAGGTGCACTCAGAGACTTGCACACCCACTCACAGACCCACTCAGGCAGGTTTTCACCTACTCACAAACCCACACAGGCACTCATGTAGTCACTCACAGACCCTCTCAAACACTCATGCATGTACTTAGAGACTCACACACCCAGTCACGGACCCAGTCAGACACTCATACACACATTCACAGACTCACTCAGACACTCAGCAACCCACTCACAGGCCCACTTGGATGCTTGTGCACCCATTCACTCACCCACTCACACAGGCATGCACTCATTCACACACCCTCTCAGACACTCGCACACCCATTCACAGGCCCACTCAGAGACTCACATACCCACTCTCAGACCCAGTTAGACACTTACGCACCCAGAAACAGAGCTACTCACACACTAATACCCACTCATAGACCACTCACACACCCACTCACAGACTCATTCACATACTCACACACCTACTCACAGACTTACTCACACTTTCACACAACTACTTACAGACCCACTCACACACTCACAGCCATTCACAGACCCAGTCTGACACTTACTCATCTACTCAGAGACCCATTCATATACTCACACACCCACTGACATTGTGTTGCACTGACTTACATACCTACTCAGACACTCACACACCCACTCTCAGACCCACTCACACACTTATGCACCCACTCACAGACCCACACAGATCCTCACACACCCAGTGACAGACCCACATAGACACTCACATACCAACTCATAGACCTACTTAGATACTCAGGTACCAATTCACTCACCCACTCAGAGATGTATGGACTCACTCAGAGACCCATTCAGGCAGTCATGAACCCATGTGCAGACCCTCTGAGCCAGTCACATTTCTACTCACAGACCCCACCAGAGACTCATGCACCCACTCACAGACCCACACAGACACTCATGTATCCACTGACAAACCAACTCAGAGAGTCATGCTCCCATTTACAGATAGTCACTCACACATAGACTAACTCACACACTTACACACTGACACACTCATCCACTCAGAGACTTATTCATTAAATCATATGCTCACTCATTCACCCAATCCCAGACCGAGTCTGACCATCATGCATCCATTCCCAGAACCATTCAGACACTCATGCACCCACTCACAGACCGACTCAGACATTCACGCTTCCAGTCACAGGCCCACTTAGAGAGTCATGCACTCACTCACGGACTTACTAAGACACTCATGCACCCACACTCTCACTCATTCAGTGACTCAGGCATCCACTCACAGACCCATTCAGACACTGAGGCACCCAGTCAGATGCACAGAATCCCTTATTTAGTTGTGAATTTTAAATGTGCTGGTGTCTATTGAATGTCTTCTTTAGTTTTTTGAATTTGCAACGTATTTCCAAATTCAAAAAAGGGATTGTAAATGAAAATGAACTAGTCTTTGGGAAATAGGGTGGCTCTGAGTAGAGCCTTTGTGCCTATTGTGTGTAGATGATAACTACACATAAAACAGGATGCAGTGTTTCAAATTGTTAAGGCACACACCATTGCCATCCTCTGTAAGATGAACTCCATCACTTCTATAGACACCACTCGTGTCAAAGAGTAGATAGAGCCCATGTTATTATCTCTGAGGAACACAGAAACTGTTTTTTTACATATTTCCTGGCATTATCTATCTGTAGACAGAATTTATTTGACCACTTCCATTTCTGCCTTTGGCTTATTTTTTAGGAACCAGTTGATAGCAGACATTTCATCCTAGTTCATCACTACTTCTTCCCACTTTTTGTCAGGGTGATGTACTTCTAAACAAATGACTTCTCAGCACATTTTCATTATTTTCATTTGATATGTACTTGATGCCAAAGACTATGACGACATCTCCACCAAAACAAGGTGGACTTACTTTATGTAGTTGAGGAAAAGTACCCTTGTTTGGAGATGGAGCACCTCTTTCTACTATTGTTCTCTTCTCTGTAGGAGAATTCATGTAATCACATATCTCAGGATAACGATATATGAAGAACAATCACACTGTTGAAATGCTTAACAGGTCCATGCAGACATTTCATTCTGGTTCACGACACAACTGTACTGTAAATTATGCACTACACATTTACCTAACCAGGTAGCACTTACAAACTAACCAGTGCAAAGTAGTATAGTTGGGTAGACATTTTCTGCCAAACTTTTGACTCTTGTTTGATGAGTAGGTATGTGAGTGGGTGTGTGAGTGGCTGTATGGGTTTAGGTGGATGTGTGCGTATCTGTGTGGGTGAGTGAGTGGCTGTGTGAGTGGCTGTATTGGCAAGTGAGTGGGTGTGTCAGTGGTTGTATGAGAAGTTGTATGGGTGGGTAAGTGGGTGTATGAGTGACTGTAGGGTTGAGTGAGTGACTGGCTATGAAAGTGGCTGTAGGGATGAGTGAGTGGCTGTTTGAGTGGGTATTTGGTTAAGTGACTTGGTGTGTGAGTGGAGTGGGTGCATTAGAGAGAGAGTGTCTGTGTGAATGGCTGTATGGGTTATGGAGTGGATGTAGGTGTGCTTGTATGGATGAGTGAATGTGTATGTAAATGGTTGCATGGGTGTGTGAGTGAGTATATATGTGAGTGCTTGTTTGGGTGAGTGAGTGGCTGTGTTGAGAGACTGTATTGGTGAGTGAGTGTGTGAGTGGCTGTATAGGTAACTAAATGGGCATTTGAGTGGCTGTATGAGTGTGTGTGTGGCTGTGTGAGTGGCTGCATGGGTGAGTGACTGGTGTATGAGTATCTGTATGGGTGAGTGAGTAGTTGTGTGAGAGGCTGTATGAGTTAGTGAGTGTCTGAGTGGCTCTATGGATGAGTGAGTGGTTGTGAAAGGATTTGCATGGGTCTGTGAATGGGTATGTCAGTCTTTGTATGAAAGGTTGTACAGGGGTGTGAGTGGGTGTGTGAGGGGAAACAGCCTTTACCATGCAGGACTTACAATGTGACTACAATTACCACACATAGCCTTTACCACATGTGATTTTACAGCGAGTATGCTTTACCATGTATGCCTTTACAATAAATTGCATTGTAAAGGTAGGAACAGTAAAGGCATATGCGTGGTACAGGTGGTAAGAGCATATGCATGGTAAAGACAATCAGTGCCTTTTCCTCAGATGAGTAAGAGACCCTCTGCAGGCACCGAAACTGACAGAGGGATAGATGTTAGTCTTCCACTTAAATAAAAACCTGTGCATCAGCCTTGACCAAATGGAACTGGTATGGCCTTGTACCTCCTTTTCCTGACATAGGTATGTGGAATTGCACACCAGGGCATTTTAGGGCTCAGAGCCAGCACTAGGATCGGAAGTAGGTTTTAGGCCTGAGGCATTTTTTTTTAGGGCTGGTGCCATGGCGGGTCGGGCTTTAGAACTCAGGGTTGGGGTGGAGTTTTTCTAGGACTGCGAGTCTGGGAGTAGCACCAGGGGCTGGTTTTAGGGCTTAGGGCTGGGGCCAGGTTTTTTTACAGTTATGGGCCAGGGGGGTTTGCAGCATGGTCTGGTTTTAGGGCTCAGGGCTAGGATCTCGAGAGGTGGTTTTTGATTTGGAGGAAAAACCTTTACCACATATGTGCCTTTACCATTCATGCTTTTGCAATGAAATTCATTGTAAAGACATACCTGGTAAAGACATAATCATTGTAACATTCTGCATGGTAAATGTAATGTGTGGTAATGATACCCGCATTGTAACCACTGTGTTGTAAAGGCATGCGTGGCTTTCACATGCGTGGTTTTATCTTACATCCCTGTGTGAGTGGTTCTGTAGATGATGTCATCATTGATGTTATTTGAGATGTCATCTGTGATGTCACTGACCATGACATGAGTGATGTAATATGTGAGGTCATAAGCAGTGCATGGAGGCGTCGCAAGTTATAGTTAGCTCAAGTAATTATAACTGCTATATTTCACTGGTTTATACGAGTGAACTCTGAGCCTAACCATGACGTACCTGTAACCTTTGTTTTTTTCAGTGAATTTCTAAGGTATTTTTTCAATGCTATTTCCTAACTATCACGTCCCTGTAACCTTTAGTTTATTCAGTGAATTGTAAAGGTTTTTTTTAATTCTATTTTGTAACTGTAACATCCCATTACCCTTTGTTTTTTCAGTGAATTTCTAAGGATTTTTTTAAATTATATTTCCTAACTATAACATCCATGTAACCTTTGTTATTTCTGTGAATTTGCACGTTTTTTAAAATTCTATTTCCTAACTGTAACGCCCTAGTATCCTTTGTTTTTCCAGTGAATTACTAAAGTTTTTTTAATGTTATTTGCTAACTATAACGTCCCTGTAACATTTGTTTTTTTGTGATTTTCCAAGTTTCTTTCCATATTATTTTTCTAACTGTAACCTATAACCTTAGCAAATGGATGTGTCAGTGGTTCTATGTGTCTTTGACTGGGCCTGAGAAGCCATATGACTGTGTAAGTGATTGTGTGATTGATGTATGTGTGAGTAAGTGGGAGTGTGAGTGGCTGTATGGGTGTGTGAATGCCTATGTGGTTCTCTGAGTGGGTCTGTGAGTTCCTGTGTGGGTTTGTGCGTAGATGTGTGAGCATCTCTGTATGCCTCTAAGTGGGTGTGTGACTGGTGCTATGCATTTTGAGCATTTGTAGACTTAGGGTATTTGAAAAGGAGAATCGTGGACTCTGCTCTCATCAGGAGACGATGAGAAAGAAACCGTTTGTCACACTCATCCCAGATTAGGTTGTGATCCAATAGATCAAGGATGGAGTCACCTCTGTTAAGGAATTCAGGTTGTTGTTTAACGTGCAATATGAGAGAAAACACAAGTGGTTTCCTTTTGCCAAGCCCAACAAAGTAGGATCTTTGTGCTTTACTGTTGTGGTACTTGCACTGGTGCACCTGCTATGTTTATATTTGTAAGTGCTTCATGTTGAGGTTTATAATTCTGTGTAATGCACACTTGGTCCTGAATGGAACCTAATTTTTTCTGTCAAGAGTCCCCAGTTTTGCCTAAAACGTCTACTCAACTGGATTACTTTCATCTGGTTAATTAGTAAGTGTACCACATTGGATAAATGTATCATGCACATTCTGCCCTACAGCTGCATTTAGGACCACTACGTAATGTTTGCAGCGACCTTGTGCACATGTAATTTTGGCAATGTGATTGTTCGCTGGCCACCTTCAGGCAGAAACTGTGATAAAGTGAATCATTGTGGAGAGAAGACAATGAGACTACAAAGAGGTGAATCATCACCAAACATGGGTGCTTCCTCTTTAGTAAATGAAGTAAGTGCTTCTGTGTTTGGTGGAGATGTCCTCGTATTTCTCAGCATCAATAAAGTGTCAGTAAAATCAGTTTTAAATGCACTCTGGCGCCTTTTGTTAAGCTCTCCATCACTGTGGGAAAGGGGGAAGACCTTTACATACTAGTCAGAAAAATGGGAAGGGGGTACATGCCTGTGTTCCCTCTACATATTTGCTCATGCCTTTGAGGTGCTCGTAGTTGATGTCGCTCATTGTGCCTGTTCCCTCTATCAATGACACCCATTGAGGTGTTTGTGTCTGCCTTTTCATGCCCTTCTTTTAGTGTCTTATTCACTCTTTATTTTTTTTCACATTTTTTTATTATTCATGAAATATTGCGCCACGTACTTTCTGGTTTCATGAAAATTCTTGAAGAAATCGTGTTTTTGAAAAAGTAAAAAACTAAAAATATACAGATATTGTAATTAATGCTTGAAAAGAGTAGTTTACTAATATCGTGTTTAAACTTGTATTTCAGTAATTAATTTCAATGTAAACCACTTTTTAATTGTATTTGCAGTCTTTGCGATGACGCCTGCATTTGTGGTGACTTCAGCATTCGCGAATATCATGTGACTAGGTAACAAGGAGATTTGATTGGAGAAGACACTTTTCATTAATCTCCAAAGGAGCTTCCCACCCATTTCTCTCTTATTGAACCTTACAGTTGAAATTGGGAACATTGCTAGCAGGTGTCTTGTACTATCAGTGCAGAACTGTGTTTTAGATTTTTTTTTGTGATTTGCTCTTATATAAAATTTCAACAGGAGGAAGTGAGGAGCAGGACCTGCATCAAGAAATTGAGGAGCAGAAGCCACAGCCACCTCCTGAAGACTTTTCAGATGAGGAACCAGTGCCAAAATGGCAAAGTATTGCTTGGGATTTTGCTACTATGCTAGCAGGTAAGAAAAAAAACTGCTGCCAAATATGTCAGTGCAACTTGTGCGAGAATACCCTTTCAAAGGGCACTTTTAAAAATTATTCTTGTGGGACTACAAGCATGGTGTCCCATTTAAAAACATATCACAGTAGCAACCTGAAGAGGACACAGAATGGGAGAAGTGTATAGGGGCCATCAACCTGCAGGCTATACCACCTGCTCCAGGAGAAATAGTATCTCTGGAGGTGAAGAAGTGGCTGCCAGAAGAGGATTGGCACATTTTGCATATATAGTAACACCATCCTTAAAGTTGACAAAGTTATCATTCTTAAGCAAAAAGTACAAAACGAGTACAACGCACAGTCCGTGATCCACGGGGAGGCTTGATCACGGTATCGTAGCCACAGTGCCTTCATACTTTGGAATATGCGACTTGGACGTTTTGGACAAAGGAGGATTTCGTTGTTTTAGCGGCAGCATTGTGGTCACACCTAAAGGAACTTTTAAAACACTCCGTCTTTTTTTATCTTCCAGCCCTCACTATGAGAAGCAATACCGACGGAAGATACTTACCCGGCAAGCAGGAATGGAGCTTCCTGGGAACTGTGGTCTGCCGATGCGGGCAACAGTCAGTCTCTCCCAATCAAACTCGGCTCAGCTGGACCTCGACGATTAACGCAGCAGCGAATGAACACTATAAAAGTCTATGGGAATGGCTCCTCTGTTGTTGAACGACATTTGATAAAGGCACACACGCCGAAACGCGTCATGCCATCTGCTTGAATAAAGAAACTCCCCTGTGAACCCCTCTGTGTCCCTCCGGTTCCTTCTAACGAAGAAATCTTTCCTGTGATATTTTGCATGCTAGCCCGTGGCATGCTTGGGGGACCCATCCACTAAAGAGTCGGAAACAACATGGGCAACTCGTGTACATAGCTCCAAGGGATTGGATAGTTTGCAGACCGCCGCAACCAAGGACTGGCAGGCTACGCTGCAGTCGCAGTCCGTGATCCACAGGGAGGATTGATCACGGTATCATAGCCTCAGCAAATTCATACTTTGGAATTTGCGGCTTGGGTGTTGGGGACAAAGGAGGATTTCTTTGTTTTAGCTGCAGCATTGAGGTCACACCTAAAGGAACTTTTAAAACGCTCTGTCTTTTTTTATCTTCCAGCCCCACAATGAGAAGCAATACCGAGGGAAGATACTTACCCGGCAAGCAGGAATGGGGCTTCCTGGGAACTGTGGTCCGCCGATGCGGGCAACAGTCAGTCTCTCCCAATCAAACTCGGCTAAGCTGGACCACGACGATTAACGCGGGAGCAAATGAACACTATAAAAGACATTGGGAATGGCTCCTCTGTTGTTGAACAGCATTTGATAAAGGCACACACGCCGAAACGCGTCATGCCAAGTGCTTGAATAAAGAAACTCCCCGTGAACTCGGCTGTGTCCCTCCGGTTCCTTCTAACGAAGAAATCTTTCCTGTGATATTTTGCATGCTAGCCCTTGGCATGCTTGGGGGACCCGTCCACTAAAGAGTCGGAAACAACATGGGCAACTCGTGTACATAGCTCCAAGGGATTGGATAGTTTGCAGACCGCCGCAACCAAGGACTGGCAGGCTACGCTGCAGTCGCAGTCCGTGATCCACAGGGAGGATTGATCACGGTATCATAGCCTCAGTAAATTCATACTTTGGAATTTGCGGCTTGGGTGTTGGGGACAAAGGAGGATTTCTTTGTTTTAGCTGCAGCATTGAGGTCACACCTAAAGGAACTTTTAAAACGCTCTGTCTTTTTTTATCTTCCAGCCCTCACTATGAGAAGCAATACCGAGGGAAGATACTTACCCGGCAAGCAGGAATGGGGCTTCCTGGGAACTGTCGTCCGCCGATGCGGGCAACAGTCAGTCTCTCCCAATCGAACTCGGCTCAGCTGGACCACGACGATTAACGCGGGAGCGAATGAACACTATAAAAGACTTTGGGAATGGCTCCTCTGTTGTTGAACAGCATTTGATAAAGGCACACACGCCGAAACGCGTCATGCCAAGTGCTTGAATAAAGAAACTCCCCGTGAACTCAGCTGTGTCCCTCCGGTTCCTTCTAACGAAGAAATCTTTCCTGCGATATTTTGCATGCTAGCCCGTGGCATGCTTTGGGGACCCGTCCACTAAAGAGTTGGAAACAACATGGGCAACTCGTGTACATAGCTCCAAGGGATTGGATAGTTTGTAGACCACCGCAAACAAGGACTGGCAGGCTACGCTGCAGTCGCAGTCCTTGATCCACAGGGAGGCTTGATCACGGTATTATAGCCTCAGTGCCTTCATACTTTGGAATATGTGGCTTGGGTGTTGGGGACAAAGGAGGATTTCATTGTTTTAGTGGCAGCATTGTGGTCACACCTCAAGGAACTTTTAAAACGCTCCGTCTTTTTTTATCTTCCAGCCCTCACTATGAGAAGCAATTCCGAGGGAAGATTCTTACCCGGCAAGCCGGAATGGGGCTTCCTGGGAACTGTGGTCCGCTGATGCGGGCAACAGTCAGTCTCTCCGAATCAAATTCGGCTCAGCTGCACCATGGCGATTAACGTGGGAGTGAATGAACACTATAAAAGACTTTGGGAATGGCTCCTCTGTTGTTGAACGGCAATTGATAAAGGCGCACATGTTGAAACGTGTCGTTCCAATGGCTTGAATAAAGAAACTCCCCTGTGAACCCCGCTGTGTCCTTCCAGTTCCTTCTAATGAAGAAATCTTTCCTGCGATATTTTGCATGCTAGCCCGTGGCATGCTTGGGGGACCCGTCCACTAAAGAGTCGGAAACAACATGGGTAACTCGTGTACATAGCTCCAAGGGATTGGATAGTTTCCAGACTGCCACAACCAAGGACTGGCAGGCAAAGCTGCAGTCACAGTCCGTGATCCAAGGGGAGGCTTGATCACAGTATCGTAGCCTCAGTGCCTTCACACTTTGGAATATGCGGCTTGGACATTGGGGACAAAGGAGGATTTCATTGTTTTAGTGGCAGCATTGTGGTCACACCTCAAGGAACTTTTAAAACGCTCCGTCTTTTTTTATCTTCCAGCCCTCACTATGAGAAGCTATACCAAGGGAAGATATTTACCCGGCAAGCAAACTCGGCTCAGCTGGACCACGGCGATTACCGCGGGAGCGAATGAACACTATTAAAGTCTTTGGGAATGGCTCCTCTGTTGTTGAATGGCATTTGATAAAGGCACACACACCGAAATGCGTCATGCTGAACCCCGCTGTGTCCCTCTGGTTCCTTCTAACGAAGAAATCTTTTTTGCGATATATATATATAGTCCCAGCATGCCGCGGTACACAAGGCGGGCCTACTGATGGCTGTAACTAATTAAACACATGCATATGCCATGAAAATAAAAGACGGACTGGCTTTTCCTTTGTTCAAACAAGCGAGCCCCTGACGAAGAGGAGCAATTCCTTGAAACGCGTTTGGCAGATAACTAATGAAGTGTGAAATGAAGGCAAGGCTTATGCTACTAACTGAATGGTGGGAATTCTGTCGTGTGCCCTCCTGAAATGCTTCGGGCCATTGGTGAAATATATATATATATATATATATATATATATATATATATATATATATATATATATATATATATATATATATATATATATATATATTATCTACTGGCGGTCGCCAGTAGATAGTTATAGTTAGGAATGAGTTTCCATAGGAAATCTGAAAATTCTATTTTGAATAACTTTGGCGCCGGTTGACAAATCCTCGCGAAATTTTTTAAACTAATGGGGCGCTCCGGTCAGCTCCTACCCTGAAAGTCTCGGGGTGATTCGTCAAACGGGGGCCGAGAAAAAAGGGGGGTCCCAAAACGCGTTTTCCCCATGCATTTTCCCATAGGACCTTTAGTCGAAGGTACAGCCCGAACGGCTGAACAGAATTACTTGAAATTTGGCAAAGAGGTAGTCCTCAGGTCAGGCATGTGCCTTTTGCATATATGGTGTCTATCTGTTCAGTAGTTCCTGAGAAAATTGCAGTTAAAAGTACATAAATATCCATATGCGCGCACCGTGCGCGCACGGTGCCGTACGCGAGCGTAATTCTGATTGGTGGTTAGATGTCAGTCAACATTCGAATCGGTCGAAATCAGGAACTGTCGGACGCCATTTTCTGTGTCGCAGTGAAAAAGAAAGGTGGAGAACGTGAAAAGGGGGCAGGGTAGAGAGTTCCTGACCCCCTAGCCTTTGTCAGGGGGTCCCTGAAGGACCCCGAAGGGTGAAAAAAACATTTTATTTTTTTTCAAA
This sequence comes from Triturus cristatus, assembly GCF_964204655.1. Classification (NCBI taxonomy): domain Eukaryota; kingdom Metazoa; phylum Chordata; class Amphibia; order Caudata; family Salamandridae; genus Triturus; species Triturus cristatus. The sequence continues at coordinate 1,366,974,389 of NC_140590.1, forward strand.
AAATCGCGGTGTGCACGCAGCGTGCGCGCACGGTGGCAAAAAATTCATTAAAAAAATTACAACACAGTATATTAGGAATATAGCTCTTCTTGGAGAAGTGAAGTGAGTTCTGAAAAGAACTGTTGTTTTTTGTCGAGCAGCAAAAAAAAAAAAATGCAGCAAAAAAAATAAAAATGAAAAACTGTTCACCAGGAACAAAAAAAAAAAGGAAAAAAATTAGGGGGTGGAGCATGTGTGCTGCTGTATCTTGTTCTCTATTAGGTTAATGCTGCTCTCACCATAACAGAGAACAGCATTGCACACATTGCACCGTATATGCACCTTCGTGAACAGAGGGTGCACATCCAGAGGTCTAGAAGCAGGTGAAGCTGCGGCTGCAGATGATGTGCTTGGCTGAGCTGCGGCTGCAGATGATGTGCTCGGCTGAGCTGCTGGAGGGTTGTCTCTTTCAGCCCGAGCATAAGCCACAGGATGCACTGCTTTAAAGTGCCTTATCATGGAGGAAATACTAAAGGAGTATTTTTTTTTAGGGTCCCCTCTAGATAAGACCACTCCACAAACAGTGCAGGTGACTTTAGGAGCATTCACCTTCTTCTGACCCTCTGGAAAAGTAAAAAATTGCCAAATAAATGAGTCCTTTTGTTTCCTCTGCCTTGGGGGCACAAAGGTCTCCTCGTCACTCCCTGAAGAAGTCTCCTGTTCTGCCATTTTCAGGTGCAGGAAAAGCTGTTCAGCCCCTTCTCCCAGTAAATAAGAAGTATTAATGAGGGGAGTGGGTGTGGTGTTGGAAGATTCTGGAACTGAAACTACTTTGAAGGAATGAAAAGTGTTGTTTCGTAATCACATGACTTGCCGTGCGCGCACCGTGCGCGCACCGCACGCGAGCATGGAGCACGCGCGCATGGAGCACGCACGCATGCGCGTACGGAGCACGCGCGCACGGAGCACGCATGGAGCACGCACGCATGTGCACACGGAGCACGCGTGCGTGCGCACACGGAGACGGTGCGCGCACGGTGCGTGCACGGTGCGCGCACCATGAAAAACTTAAAAAAATCAAAAAAATGTTTATAAGTTTATGGAAGATATAGGTTTCACACTTAGGCATTAGCATTTTAAAAACCTTGCAAATTCACTGAAAAAACCATAGGTTTCACACACGTTATAGTTAGGAATTAGCATTTAAAAAACCTTGCAAATTCACTGAAAAAACCATAGGTTTCACACATGTTATAGTTAGCTGGACATTTCACTCGTAAAAAACCATTGAAATTCCCCCGTTATAGTTAGTTCCACTAACTATAACTCGCGCGACCGCAATCCACTGCTGATGACGTCACATAGTTAGAAATTAGCATTTAAAAAACCTTTGAAATTCACAGAAAAAACCATAGGTTTCAGGCAGTGTATTGTTAGCAATTAGCATTTAAAAAACCTTAGAAATTCCCTGAAAAAACCATAGGTTTCAGGGGGTTCTAGTTAGCTGGACTTTTCACTCGTACAAAACCATTGAAATTCCCCCGTTATAGTTATAGTCATTGGAGATGTCATCAGTGATGTCATGAGTGATGTCACTGACCATGTCATGAGTGATGTAATGTGTAACGTCATCAGCAGTGGATTGCGGTCGCGCGAGTTATAGTTAGCTGAACTAATTATAACGGGGGAATTTCAATGTTTTTTTACGAGTGAAATGTCCAGCTAACTATAACATTTGTGAAACCTATGGTTTTTTCAGTGAATATATATATATATATATATAAAAAAGTCAGGGTGTCCCCATAGAGATGTCACGCGTAGAAAGGTTACCGCTCAGCATATCCAGCGGTAGCAGCCACAGCGAGCCCTTGCATCCTCCTGTTTGCATATGCCAAACGCGTTTCAAGCCATAAGCCCTTTATCAATGGCATGCAAGTAACAAAGTGAAGCACCCAACATATCGTATTGGGAGCAACACAGCGTTTTTTCTTGCCTGCCTCCACCCAATCGGGCTGACATTATTCACTTTGTGAGGCTCCCAATCCACTTGGGTATCAGGAACGTGAGTTGAATGCAGATGGACTTCAGTTACCACAATGCCATGCCTGTGCACGCCCACATGGGCGGGACTCTAATAAACCAATAAAGTGTTCCGAAACTACTTGGGTGCTTCACTTTGGTACTTGCATGCCATTGATAAAGGGCTTACGGCTTGAAACGCGTTTGGCATATGCAAACAGGAGGATGCAAGGGCTCGCTGTGGCTGCTACCGCTGGATATGCTGAGCGGTAACCTTTCTACGCGTGACGTCTCGATGGGGACACCCTGGCTTTTTTGTGTATTGCGGCCGGTCCGGCCGCTGAGATGTCCTGCCACTAATTTTTGGCGTTTCCTGGTGCTGGTCATTACTAGTACGCTTTGGGAGTGGAAAGGGCCTCATTCCAGGGTCGCATTGGGAGCAACACAGCGTTTTTTCTTGCCTGCCTCCACCCAATCGGGCTGACATTATTCACTTTGTGAGGCTCCCAATCCACTTGGGTATCAGGAACGTGAGTTGAATGCAGATGAAACTACTTGGGTGCTTCACTTTGTTACTTGCATGCCATTGATAAAGGACTTACGGCTTGAAACACGTTTGGCATATGCAAACAGGAGGATGCAAGGGCTCGCTGTGGCTGCTACCGCTGGATATGCTGAGCGGTAACCTTTCTACGCGTGACGTCTCGAAGGGGACACCCTGGCTTTTTTATATATATATATATATATATATTATCTACTGGCGGTCGCCAGTAGATAGTTATAGTTAGGACCACGTTTCCATAGGAAATCCGCAACATTCTATTTTGAATAACTTTGGCGCCGGTTGACGAATCCTCGCAAATTTTTCAAAATAGGTGGGGCGCTACGCTCCGCTCCTACCCTGAAAGTCTCCGGGGGATTCGTCAAGCAGGGGCTGAGATAAAAGGGGGGTCCCAAAACGCGTTTTTCCCATGCATTTTTCCATAGGACCTTTAGACACAGCTACAGCCCGAACGGCTGAACAGAATTACTTGAAATTTGGCAGAGAGGTAGTCCTCAGGTCAAGGAAGTGCCTTTTGTAGGTTTGGTGTAAATCTGTTCAGTAGATTCTGAGAAAATAGCCTTTAAATCAATATATATATCTGAGCCAGCTTACGGTGCGCTTACGGTGCGCTTACCGTACGCGTACGGTGACGTGCGCGAGCGCGATTCTGATTGGCCCTTAGATCTTAGTAAACATTCGAATCGGTCGAAACCAGGAAGCGGCGGCCGCCATTTTCTCTCTCGCACTCTGACAGGGGGTTCAAAAACAAAGTCCAAAAACATGTAAAGGGGCTGTTTAAACAGCTCCCAAGCACCTAGCCATGTCGAGGGAGTCCCCAACGACCCCCCTAGTGGAAAAAGGCAATTTTAATTTTTTCGAAAATTTCACCGATTACGCTTACGGTATGAAATTTAAAAAAAAAAAAAAAAAATATCCACATTCTCCCCACCCCGTGCGCAAAAGGTGCCCGAAGTGCACCTTTTGTGCATGGCTTATTAACATTGAACCTAACATATATTTTACCTATCACAGCGATGCTCATCATATGTCCTCCATGTGCGCACGGTGCGCGAAGCGCATCGTGCGTTCATGGCCCATGTAGCGTAACGTGGGCACGCGGTGCGCGAAGCGCACCGCGTGCTCACTGTGCGCGCACGGTGCGCGAAGCGCACCGCGCGCGCACGGAACGAACTGCGTTAAGTGGGCGCGCACGCCACAAATGGCGTAAAGTAACTTAGCATTTAAAAAACCGTACAAATTCACTGAAAAAACCATAGGTTTCACACACGTTATAGTTAGGAATTAGCATGTAAAAAACCTTGCAAATTCACTGAAAAAACCATAGGTTTCACACATGTTATAGTTATCTGGACATTTTACTGATAAAAAACCAATGAAATTCCCCCGTTATAGTTACTGTAGGCAACTATAACTCACGCGACCGTAATCCTCTGCTGATGACATATGTGTCTTTATGAAAAAAAAATATTTGTAATATATGTATAGCTAAAATTTAATGGAAGAAGACATGGGTATTAGCATCAGCAGAGGATTACGGTCGCGTGAGTTATAGTTGCCTACAGTAACTATAACGGGGGAATTTCATTGGTTTTTTATCAGTAAAATGTCCAGCTAACTATAATATGTGTGAAACCTATGGTTTTTTCAGTGAATATATATATATATATATATACAGCTGCTCCAGACCTCACTCGGCAAGCAAGTGAAGAGACCGCACTCGATTAAAGGTGAATATATACGGTATCCTTTATTTCCGCATACAAACCAACAGGATGCGTTTCGGCTTCTCGCCTTTTTCTACTGCTTAACATAAACTGAGGACATCGCCATTTTTAAATTCATTTATCAAGGAAGTACTTCTGGAGTCAATTTCATAATCAGGTTAAACGTAAAAATAAATGATGGACACATATCTAACTTCATGGTGGCCATCTTGGAATGGCTATATCACAGTTGCGGTTTAGAAACAACATATTATGTAAATACATGCGGTATCATTGTCAATTCATTAAGCATCTTATTGAAGAATTTGGATCGGTGGTCACAAATCCATTTTCCCATATATTTACATGATTTTCATATCGAAAGAGCAGCAGTTAAACTCAATTATTAGGAAATCTTGCCCTGAGTGGGCATTTATCGTTGTGCAATGATTATTTACAATCAATACCTTTGGAGAAAGAGTGTACAAAATTAATGGTCTACCATATATTGGGACCTAGCAAGACCATATATATATATATATATATATATATATATATATATATATATATATATATATATATATATATATATGTATGATAATTTATCAGTCATTTGATAAAATTATATGCACAGTCGTAATGCTCCACACAATAAAACAAAATATCTCGCCCTGAATGGGCATGTGCATCGGTATCCATACCAAGACAATTTTACACTGAATTGACTACATTTATTAATGACTCAGCAGTTGTGAATTTAAAATTAATTAATGAAGCAAAAAATTAATTAAACAGTGGCCTCAGCTATGCAAATTATAATACAGGTCCATACTAACTAACATAATCTATACATTATATGTACAACTCTGCTGCTAAGAATCCAGCTTTCAAACAATTTAATCAGTTTTCTGGGAAAGTTTTCTAACAGTAGGAGGGAGACATCATCTGACCAAAAACACAGTAAAAAACACACTATCTTAAATGTACGGCTAGTTTTTCTTCAGTATTAAGACCTGCTGGTACTTTAGTTTGTAGGTCTATTATAAATCTAGATTCTAGTCTAGTTCCCTGTCTACTCCACGTTCTTTAGCTGGAACATGGTCGAGACAGTAGAACTTGAGCAGATTTCTGTTGCTCTGATGGAAACTAGCGAAGTGCCTGGCTACAGGGTAAGTTACATCATTTCTTTTGATGGCCCTAGCATGCTCCAAAATCCTGCGTTTGGTGGGGTGTATCATGCTGCCGATATACTACAGATAAGTGAGGGACGGAAGGCGTCAGTGGTTGCATGGGAAAGTGATTGGGCTGGACCAAAATGATTGACAGGAGACGGATGAAGCCCTAGAGTTAAATAAAAATTCCCCCACTATGGATAAAATGGCCGTTCCCATCATAAACACGGAATTTCGTACGGAGGAGGAGGTAACCCCTCAGGAAAGTGGCATAATAGGTTATCCGGTATTAGACGGAGAGTTCTGTAATATTGCCACCCCCGTACAGGCCAATAATAATACTGATCCAGGGATGGACGTATACGGTCTATCCGGTTGCTATATTGTAAGCTGGAACATCGCCGGAATTAGATCCAAAGCTGAGAGTCTAGGGTGGTTTGAATTTTTAAATCTCTTTGACATAATTTGTTTACAGGAAACATGGTGCACCGATTTTAAAGGATTTTGTGGTTTTAACTCTTACCAGTTACCTGCACTGGGGTCGGTATCAGGAAGAGCAAAGGGGGGCTTACTTGTTTTGATCTCAGTTAAAGCCCCCTTGTCAGTTATTAAATATATCCCAGTTGGGAATAACTCACAAATTTTATGGTTGCATATAAATGGAGGCAGAAATATTCTTTTAATCAATTTTTATAATAATTTTTTTACAGATTTTAGGGACCAGCCTGTTAAGGATCTTACCAATGCATTGGAGGATCTCCTTAGGGATACAAATGAAATTTTTGATTTGCTTATGGCTGGGGATTTTAATATCTCTACATGTCCCTTCTCAGAGACCAATGTATGTGGGCTGGTGGATGGTCAAGAAGACGGGTTTCTTCACTTTCCACATAATTACTATGGAGATGCCTTAAATAAGTTCCTTGCATCATATAATATGTATATTATGGAAAACGAAAAAAACGCTAAGGGGGAGATTTGCCCTACCTTTACAGGTCGGGGTTCGAATTCAGTTATAGATTTTATTTGTATTTCCCCGGGCCTAGAGGCCTGGATTATGGCCCCAAAAATAATAGATATCCAACTTAGTGACCATAATTGCCTGGTAGTAAAGGCCATGTTGTGGGAAAATGTTGATGCTCATACCCCGGCCCGTATTATCAATTGTATTGAGGCTGAGCGCCCCAATGGCACAAGACTCAGATGGAAGGGAGATAAGGCCGACATTATGTCGGATTTTATTATATCCAGCTGTCTGGCAGATATTACTATGATCCTAGAAGGCAAAATTGGTACTTTTTGCTCTATCGAGCAATTTATCAGTATTAATGCGGTCATCAACTCTAAATTTACATGTACACGCAAACATAAGGAGGACAGATTACGGGGATGGTTTAATTCTACCTGTACCCAGGCTCTGAGGCAGTTGAAATCTGCCTTATCTGCCAAACCTAGAGATAAGGGTCTAGTTGTAGATTTAAGAGGTAGATATAAAGAAACCCTTAACCAGAGGAAAATAGAACTTCGTCAGGAGGCATGGGACAATTTGACTATGGCAGCCGAATTGAATAATTGTTCCTTGTTCTGGAAAACTGTTAATTCTCCTTTTCTTAAAAATGATAACACTCCGGAACTTACCTCCAATGTATTACAGACAGAATGGGTTTCGCATTTCTCTAAAATCTTTCAATCAGATGTTGTTCCCAATGTTATAGAGAACAGATGGCCGCATATACCTTTAGATTTTACGGCTCAAGAGGTTTTAGTCAGTATACGGGATAGCAAAGGGGGTAAAGCACAAGGCCCTGATGGGGTACCAATTGATGTGTACAAATTGGTCCCGGAAATATGGGGGCCTCTGCTTACTAATATTTTCAATGCAGCAGTTAACAGCGAAGTGCCCCCAACTTGGGAAGAATCTATTCTAGTCCCAATTTTTAAGAAGGGTAATCGAGGGGAAGCCAAAAACTATCGACCAATCTCCCTGCTAGATTCCTCGGTAAAAATTATGAGCCGAGTACTCTTGGTAAGACTGGAGGAATGGGTGGAAGAACACGGTATTTTGGCCGAGAGCCAGTTTGGTTTCAGGAAGGGCCGTGGTACGATTGAGCAGTGTTTAAACTTAGAACTGCTCATCGGCAAATATACCTTGGCCAAGACGGGCACTATTTATCTCTGCTTTGCGGATTTAAGCAGTGCATTTGATTTGGTGGATCATGGTATTCTCTGGGCAAAGTTGTTGGAAATGGGGGCCCCAGAGGGTATCATTTTCTTTTTAGCACGTCTATACACCAAACTGAGAGCTTGTGTCCGATATGGGCCGCAAGGTGAATGTACACCCATGTTTAAGATTGGTCGTGGAATACGTCAGGGTTGTGTCCTAGCCCCACTGCTTTTTATACTTTTTATTAATGAGATTGATTCTTTCCTTAAATCCCTGGCAGTGGACGCCCCCAAAATTAATAACGAATATATCCCAGTATTACTTTATTCGGATGATGCGGTTTTAATTTCTCGCACACCATATGGTCTTCAAAAGCTATTGGATGGTTTTATGCAGTTTATTAAAGGCAGAAAGTTAGTTTTAAATAAAACTAAAACTTTTACTATGGAATATGGGCGTAGACCAGGAAAGAAACAGCCTGCCTTCTTTATAGAGGGCCAAAAGGTTCAGGCAGTTGACAATTTTTCTTATTTGGGGGTTACATTTTCAAATAATAACTCCTGGGTTAACGAACATAAGAATGTACGGTCTAAAATGGCCAGGAGCGCTTATGGAATTTTTACCATGGCAAGCAAATTAGGAGACAGACGGGTAAAGGACATGCTTAAAATTTTTCAATCACGGTGTGTTTCTATTGCCTTATACGGAGCTGGTATATGGGGCTATGCCCCGGCAGGATCTCTCCAGGTTGAGGAGAATATATTTCTGAAGAAACTTTTGTGCCTACCAAGCTCTGTGTCTAATGCCTTAGTGCATAATGAATTGGGTATGCATTATCTCTCCGACTTGATTTCTCTAAGACCACTGCTTTTATGGCGTTCAATATGGATCAAAGACGAGACGTCTTTGTGTAGAGCCATTATTTCTGATTGTCTTGCCTTGGATTATTACACAAGGATCCCATGGTTGAAGTATGTTATCGATAATTTCAGAGAGATTCTTAACATCGACATTATTCTGGATCACCATGGGGTAGATGTGGTATCCAAATCCCATCTTAAACAATGTAATTTAAATCAGATTGCCATTAAGAGACATTATAGCAGTTCTAATCTTTCATCCTATGTTCTTTACCAGGATCTAAACAAAGTTACGGGTTTTCAACCCTATTTGTCTCAAGTAACCTGGAAGGCACATCGGTTTGTGTTAACTAGACTTAGAATGGGAGTAGTCCACAACCTTGTTACCTTCCCCTCTTTGAACAAACATCCAGACGGGCCATGTCCCTGCGATAACTGCACCCCACAAAGTACCATGCATTTTCTTCTACTCTGCCAATTGTACAAATTCATCCGAATAGCTTACCTAAAACCCTTGTTTGTTAAGTATGGGGTTAGATCGCTAAAAGACTGTATGAGTTTACTTTTTAACTTGCATTATCTGGATGTGTGTTTTTATACTGCTACTTTCCTACTTAAATCTATTAATGCTAGGAAAAGTATGCTTTTTTAACCATTTTGTTGTTGATCAATTTTTCTGTCTCTGTATTCAATTTAGTGTATATGCCATATTTATGTTGTTTAATGTGTGCTTTTATGAACTTGTTTTATGTTCGAATAAAGCCTTATGAAATGAAATGAAATGATTGGGTGTGTTATGAGTGAGTGACTGTCTTTGTAGGTGGATGCATGGGTGAGTGAATGACCGAGTAAAGGCATGTATAATTGAATGCGTGTTTGTGTCTGTATAGGTGAGTTACTGTATGTGTTAGTGGCTGACTGTGTGAGTGGGTTTGTGAGTGATGAGTAGGTGTATGAGCTGCTGTATAAGTGAGATAGTGGGTATGTGAGTGGCTGCATGAGTGAGTGAGGGAGAGTGTGAGTGCTTGTATGAGTGAGTTAGAGGGTGTGTGAGTGGTTGTATGGGTGACTGAGTAGAAGCATGATTGGCTTTATGGGTGAGTCTGTGTTTGTTTGAGTGCCTGCAGGGGTGAATGAGTGGGTTTCTGAGTGGCTGTATGAGTAAGTGAGTGGGTATCTGAGTAGCTCTAAGTCTGAGTGGGTAGGTATATGAGTAGCTGTATGGGTCAGTGTGTGAGTGGATGAGTGGTTGCATGGGTGAATGAGTGGTTGTGTCACTGACTGTATAGGTGAATGGGTGCATGTGTTAGTATCTGTATGAGCAAGTGAGTGTGTGTCTGAGTATATGTATGAGTGAGTGAGTGAGCATATCAGTGGCTGTATGAGTGAGTGATTAGGCAGGTGAGTGTCTATATAAGTGAGTGACTAGGTGTGCTAGTGGCTATAGGGGTGAGTGAGTGTATGTATAAGTGAGTGACTGGGTGTTCTAGTGGCTGTAGGGGTGAGTGAGTGGGTGGGTAAGTATGTGTAGAAGTTAGTCACTGGGTGTGTGAATGGCTATACATCTGACTGAATGGGTATGTAAGTGACTGTATGAGTCAGTGAATGGCACTGTCAGTGCTTGTGTGGGTGAGTAAGTAACTGTGTGAGTAGCTGTATGGGTGAATTATTGTGTTTGTATGTAGCTGTATCAGTGAGTGAGTGGTATGTCAGTGTTTGCATCAGTGTGTGTCTGGGTGTCTACGTGGCCCTATTATTGAGTGTTTGGGTGCAATAGTGTATAGAACAGTATGCTACTGGGTGTTTCAGTGCATACACAAAAGTGTGCCTGGGTGTGTCAGGGGATGTCTGGGTATGTTAGTGTATATATAAGTGTGCATGGGGATCTATTACTGTATGAATGAGTTAGTGCCTGGGCGTTTCAGGCTAGGCATGTGTGTGTGTGTATGGGTGCATTAGTGTCTATATCAGTGTGTATCTGGCTGTTGTAATGTGTACAGCGATAAATGACTGGGTGTGTCACAGTCTGTATGTGTGTGTAAATGAGTGTGTGACTGTCTTTATATGAGTAAGCAGGTGCGAGCAACAAATAATTGGCTGTGTGATTGTGTTTGTGTTGTAAAGTGGATTATTATTAGTGGTAAATGTGCATATACCACTGACAATAATACCACTAAAACAATTTAGGGCTCAAAATAGGTCTTAGATAAATATTCCCATGCTCAACCCTTGGTAGCTTGGCTGCGAGCAGGCAGGCTTAACTTAAAAGATAGGTATGTAAAGCGTTTAAAAACAACAATTTAGTAAATAATTAAGCCACAACTCACAATAAAAATTCAACACCAATTTATGAAAATAAGAAATATTTGTATCTTTAAAATGACACCAAAATGAACAAAAGCAATGTAGGGAAACGGAGATCGGAATTTTGAAAGATTTAATACTATATAGCTCATAGAAACCTATAGCGCCTATTGGAACATCTGATCGTGGTAGACCAGGACAAAGTCAAAGTTTCAGGCAGGGGTGGACGGAGCTCGCGGAGTTGCACAATCCACAACAGCCAATGAGCATTTCGGAATTTTACATGGCTACCATGATTGGCTAAGGAGCCTCCACTACCCCCATGCCCACCCCAGTCGTTCGGAAATCAGCCAGCCTTGGGCCCCTGAAGGCACTGTCCGGCATGTCTCACCCTTCCCACGGTAATAGAGAGTTTTGTGAGGAAGCATATGATCTTTCTGGACTGCCTGTGGGGCCAGATATGGCTGAACTCACTGCCGAGGCAGCCTACTTGTCCGGAACAAATTAGTGACCCCAAGAGACGGGTCTTCACCTTCCTGTACAATTTCCAGCCCAGGACCAAGGAGCAGCCAATGGTGAATGCTGATAAGCAAGTGCACCTCGTTATGTATGTGCTGCTCAGCAAGGTGACGAGCTGCCTGGAATAGGACTGGTGCCCACCACCTATGTCTCCTTCAGCCACCGAGAGGGCTTCTCTGAACAGTAAGTGCCTGATCCTTCTGTGAGATTCCCACAGTAGCATCAATCAGCTGTCAAGGGTTCCACTTCATGTGTGACACCATCAGTAAATCCAGCTTTTAGCCGGGAGCAAGAGCAACAAACTACTAGTCCCAGAATGCAACAGTTTGTTGGCTAAAATGTTCACCTGTCAATAATGTGGGGGCACTTAAAAGGTATAGGACCATCTCTTGCTGAATCTAATGGTTTTTTTAGATACTAAAGTCATGTTGGCATCACGGTATTTCTAATTTTTGGGTTGAGCTGTGTCCTCATTATAGCACTTTCTCAATGCAAATTTAATTGTTTTACATTTTGTCTTAAAACACATGGGAATGTTTTATCTCTTCCTCAAATATTCTAGAACCGTGGTGGGTGCCGGTAAATTCCGCTACACGAAGTAGGCAGAGTTTTTGCCAAACTCCACCCTCCAAGTGGAGTGTAGATTGATAAAAACTCAGTGAACATAGCCGGCAGAGTGAAGTTTACTGCCCACCCTTAGTTTCAGGCCAACTGCGATGGAGCCCTGCTCTTTGCTGTAGGTTTTGGTCAAAGTTTGGAAGTCAGACCACTGGAGCCTTCCAGCAGGAATACAGGCCGGCTTGCTGTTGAAAGTGGGTGGCTTGACTCTCACAGTTGGTCCCAGTCACCTTTAAAGCATTCGGACTGAGAAACTTTTACTGATCTTTTTCACCCAGGGTCCCTTGATGCTCTTCACCAGGCCGGATTCGGTGAGGGTTTGACAGCTTTGGTTTCCCCCAGCTCCTGGGCAAACTCTGGAAGTTGGACCCCCGGAGCTTTTCACAGTGACGAACTGAAGGGCAGGCCAGCTCTCGGTTGAGGGTCGCCGGTTTGGCTGGACAGGTTGAGTCGGTCCACTTATGGAGATTTTTTTCAAAGTTGCTCCAAACTTCTTCAAACTTCTGGAACTTCTTCCTGAATTTTCTTTGAGGGTCCCAAAATGTCCAACACTTACACCAAGGGTCTGGAAGCTCCAAAATGGTCATTGAAATCTTGGGACTTCAATTCACACAATCCACTTGGACAAAACCCTTACAAGTCCAATGGTAGTACTCCAGGCTAGGGATTCTTAGTGGTGTTGGTCCAGGTGAGCATTGTTAACCTGTAGCTTGCAGGGAGTCCACTCTTTAGTCCTCTTGAAGCAGGTTTGATCCACAGGGCTGCAGTTCCAGATTGTACAGCAGGCACAGTCACGTCAGAGTGCAGAGCCTGGTTGGTACAGATCAAACTTCCAGCATGGACCCTTCTTCTTCTGTAGTTTCAAGTAGGAGATCTGAGAGGCACTGCCCCTCTCAGATACTTACTCAGTGTTCTCTCGGGTCATACAGGAGGGTACACCTGTCCAATGAGGTGCAGGACAACACCCCAGAGCATGACCATTTCCTCCAAAGTGTGGCACAATGTTCTCCCAGAAAGCACTATTTCTCGAAAATTCAATATGGCTGAAGTCCCAGCAGAGAGTTAAGAGCTGACTAAGCCAACCTCCAGGATGGCTCATCTCCATATTCTCCCCCCATGCCAATCATAGGAGTACCCTAAGTAGGTAATGTAGGTATTTTCACTGTATTCTAAGTATGTTTTCAGTATAGTGCTGGCCCTGGGCCTGGGCCTGGTTAGAAATAGCCCAGGGACAATCAGTGTCAGTTACCACCAGTACAAGTCTGCAAAAAAATGGGGGTGCCCAGGGCACAGGATAGCTTTGCAACAGTATGGAGCAGAGCAAGCGGCATAGTAAGTGCTTGTGTATAATAGTGAATATCAATGGCAGTACCTGTATAAGTAAATGTAACTGTGTGGCTGTGTTAGTATCAAGTTTAGTGAGTCTGTGAATAGGTAAATGAGTGTCTGATTGGATCTGTGAGTGAGTGCATGAGTCTCTGAATGGTTAAGAGACAAGGTGCATAAGTGTTTCAGTGAGTCTGTGAATGGGTGCATGAGTGTCTGAGTGGGTGCATGAGTGTTTAAGTGGATCTTTCTGTGAGTGCATGAGTGTCTGAGAGAGTCTCTGAGTGGGTACATAAGTATTCCAGTAGGTCTCTGAGTATGTACATAAGTGTCTGAGTGGGTCTATGAATGGATACATGAGTGTCTGAGTAGATCTGTGAATGTGTGCATGATTGTCTGACTGGATGTGTTAGTGGGTGCATGAGTGTTTTGAGTGGTCTGAGTGGGTGCGTGAGTGTCTTAGTGGGTCTGTGAGTTTCTGTGTAAGAGTCTGAGTAGGTCTGTAAGTGGGTGCATGAGTGTCTCAGTGAGTCTATGAGTGGGTGTCTGAGTGTCTAAATGAGACTGAGGCTGGGTGTGTGAATACATATATTGTATTTTTTTTCTGCGATATTTGAAAAATGTTTTTGCGACGTTACACGGGGGCTGCGCTGAGCATCGCTGTGAATTCATAAATATCACAGCCGGCCCTGGGGGGTGGCAGGCCCCAGGGACATTATGGCCCAGGAGGGGGGCCCCTCGATCCCCCACCTTTCTTAATGTTGGCCTTACCCAGGGGAGGAGGTTGTCCTCGAGGTTGAGAATAGCCCGGGAGGGATGCCACACAGCCCTCCTCCAATCTTTACAAAATGAATTTGCCCCTGGGAGGTGGTGGTCCTTGGGACCCAGGGGAGGTCCCTGCAGCCCCCGCTGCAAATTGATCATGGCCTTTGGGTGGTGATGGTCCTCAGTGCTTGGGGGGTTTGAGAGGCCCCCCCATAACAATGAATTACCTCTGGGGAGGGGGAGGTGGTGATCCCCGGGCCATGGGGGTTAAAAGAGGCACCCCGATTTTGTTTTTGACTTGTGGCACCGGAGAAGTGGTGGTCCCCGGGGCCCGGGTGGGTCTTAGAGGCCCCCCATTTTATAATAAATAAGTCCTGGGGAGGTGGCGGTCCCCGGGGCATTAATAAGCTCCAGGAGGAGGGGCAAATGGGCCCCCTCCTTTATTATGAAAATGCCTCCGGGACCTTGCCCTTCCTGGGGGCAATTACTGATGAAGAGTGAGAGACCACGCTTCATTTTAAAAAAAATGCTTTTTTGGCCCTGTGAGCTCCCTGTGCCCCCCCCCCCCCCAGAGGCCTCACTGGTAAGGGTATTTCTACGCTGTCCTCCTTTTCTTTTCTCTTCTTTTTAAAAAATGTTTTTCTGGGATTTGGCTAAAGCCAATTCCCAAGATGCCTGCCAACACTTCCTGGTTTGAAGTGTTGGCAGCCAATCAGATCTCAGCATGAGATCAGGAAGGGTTGTGGATCTTCTGCATCCCTCTATACACAAATTTGGATTTTCCTTAATATTTCAAAAACTACTGAACGGATTTACCCTGAATCAACATCTACCTTTCTGCTAAATTTGGTGTCATTCCGTTCAGTAGTTCGTTCTGTAGCCATGTCTAAAGTTCCAATGGAATTTAACATGGAGAAAACGCATTTTGGGACATCCCCTTTTTCTTGGCCCACGCCTTACGGATTGCTCTAAAACTTTCAAGACAGCAGCTGAAGTGATTGACAAACTAGCTTTGAAAATTTTGCGAGGCTTCATCAAACAACGCCAAAGTTATTGGTAAATAAAAAAACACTTTTCCTATGGAAACTAGGTCCTAACTAAAACTGCCTACTGGCGACCACCATTAGGTTTGATGTATATATATATATATATTCGCTGCAGTGCACCTTTTAAACGGATCACTCAATGGCGGGTGCTCCTTACACGGTGGTGCCCCGTGTGTTATATCAAGCTCCAAGGTTCTCTCTCCCGTCCGGGAAGAAAGAGGCAGCACTCGTGGGTTTCATTCGCGCGGGGGCGCGAGTTATAGTTAGCTGAACTAACTATAACTGGGGAATTTCTAGGGTTTTGTACGAGGGAAATTTCCAGCTAACTATAACACCCCTGAAACCTATGGTTTTTTCAGTGAATTTCTAAGGTTTTTTAAATGCCAATTCCTAACTATTACGTGCATGAAACCTATGGTTTTTTCAGTGAATTTCAAAGGTTTTTTAAATGCTAATTCCTATCTATAACTTATCTCTAAATCTATGATGTTTAATGATTTTCATTGGATTTCTAAATTTTTCTATTTCAGTGTGTCAATTCCTTTAATTATGTTTTTTTTTTCACCTTTTTTGTAAACTTATTTTTTCAATTAATTCTTTTAAAAATTAAAAAATATTATTTGTTTTTAATGACTTTTTTTTTAAATTGTAAATTTTTAAAAAATATTTAAAAATATTTAAAAAAATATTTTTTAAACTATATTTTCAATACTTTATTATTATTTTTTTCATTTTTGGGGGGATCCGCGCACCCTATGCACACCTTTCTCGATCCCTGCGCGTAAGCATCCACGTACAGTATGCGTTGGTTACATATTTTTGTGCGCGATTGCAATGCGACCGGTACGCGACTCCAAGCCTATATGCGACACGTACAATGCATGTTACGTGATGCTTGCGTGCTTCCGTGATACGTTATGTGTGTGTATGATGCGGTGGGTGCGCGAATCCCGAGAAATATTTTACTTTTAAAAAAACATATATATATGTATTTTATGTGAATATTAATTAAAGACAAACTCTAAACTACTCATAAAAGTAATATATTTTTACTTCTAATCCTATATTCCTTTTAAATTTAATTTCGCGGATTCGTGCTCGGTGCGTGCTGCCTATGCGCACGGTGCGCGGATCCCATGTGACCTGAAAGAAAGAGATTTGATTGGTTCCCTACACTTCCTATTCTAACTATTGAAAGACCCCACCCACTTCAATTATTCTTCTTTGACCTTCTTTGGAGGAGCATCTCTCTGCAGAGAAGAACTTTTTTTGGGAGATTTCCACAGCTGCCATTCTTTTCATTCTAAAGAAAATAGCTTCTGGACAGCAAGCACCATCTGATTCAGAACATTCTTCAGATGATGGGTTTCTTCCAGAACCTCCATGCCCTGAACGATATACTTCAGTGGTATGGACTTTTTTTACCTTTCCTGATGGACAAACAAAAACAAATGCAACTAAGGTGACGTGCAAAAATTTGCCAGAGATCCAACTAAAAAATACTCTTGTGGGACTGCAAGTATGATGAAGCACAGTGCTTAATTTGTAAAATATTAAGTGCAGGTGCTGACGTTTTTCATTGGAGGCCACACCCACTCCCCAGCTCCACCCACTTCATCCACTGACCCCACCCACTTCCTGTATTGGCTCCACCCACATCCACAAGCCCCAACACATCACAGCTAGTTCTTCACTTCTTGAGTTCTGCAAGAAGCTGAAGACCTGGGTCTTCATATAAGCTCCTTCCGGTCATACCCTGCTGGTGTACTACACTTCAGAGAAACTTTGCTGCCAGTCATGGAGGCACTACACTTGTAGACTAGGCTGATTTGTGCTAATATGCCCATTGATATTGTGTGTTTGAATGCATTTGTGCTTCCACTATTCAAAAGTCCAACCTATTGGTTTTGTTAGTGCTTATTCTGTTTTGCTTGATACTAACAGAAGTCTAATTTCAAAGAGCAGTGAAATGCTGTACAGAGAATACCTATTGTAGTTTTAGCTTCTCAAAAACAAGGAATAAAACAAATGTATGTGGGGCATAGAACCTGAAGGAAAGGAATCAGGCTGTAATTGGAGTAGTATTGCAATCATGGAAAATAAAGTGATTTGCTTATAATTGCAGAATGTGTTGTGAATGAGACCGGATTAGAACCAGATCAGTGGTGGTGCGCAGCAGCAGAGAGTAAATGGGAGATGGGAGGGGGTTTAATGGGGTAAGTAAAGAAACTGATTTAAATCAGCTTAACCTGAATCATTGGAATCAAGAGGAACGTTGTTGTTTGCAGGACTCTAACTGAGACAGCTACGTGCGTTCGTTTTAAGATTGGCGGCTTAGACCTAGCTTGCCATGCCAAAAGCCAGCCCAGATCAGAAACCAGGTCTCCATTCCAACTGTTGCTCAGGCGAGATGGGGGAAGACTAGTTAAGGTAAAATGTCCCAGCGTTATCTCATTACCGTGAAAGGGCCTATGATGGAAACGACACAATACAAAATGAAAGAACGTATTCATCGCTTCGCAGCTGCACCTTCTACTTTAACACTTACTCAGTGTCTTTCCACTGAAAGTAACCAGGGCACACCGAGTAAGATCCACACACGGAGGCTGGCGCCAGAAAACCTCCATAAAACAAATGCACACACACAAAGGAAGCCTCCAGCGAGAACAGTGTTAAAACTGAAATGAAAAACACGTTTTCAATTCATTGGCCACCTCGAGCATGTAGGCCTCTCATAATTAGTTTGTTTGCGCTGTACACCCACACCTGCAGTGCGGGTCCAAGAGGTACCCCCAAATTACATACAGCCTTGCAGCAAGATTTACGAGCAGTGCGAAACTGCGCGTTTAACTTTATTGCTTTTCAAATGCACCTGAATTTATATACACGTTTACCATTATTCAAACAGCAGCCCAACTCTTTTCCTTACTTTGTTACCTTGCTTGGAGATTTGAGGACGACAGCACAATGACCGACATTAATGAATCCTATTTATTGTCCAAATCTCACACACCTGTACAAAACTTGGTATATTTGCTATTAAACTATCACTCCACAGCAAAGAAATATCATTCTTACTCCTCATTACTGTGCAGCTCAACTCACTGGCGACTGATTCATAATTTTGTCTGCACAGCACACATACAAAGCAGGTGTAAACAATTAACTTCAAGGAATACTGGTCTGAAACTGTGCTGTGGCCAAGAGACAGCACAGTGGAGACCTACACATAGATGGAAAACAATGCAGGGGCTTTAATGCTTACCAAATGATATATGTATTAACAATGGTAAGTGGAAGACATTAATCTCCAAGATATTCTCTGTAGCCATATGATGCCTGTTAATCAGAAAATGACACCTTTTTGCTCGGTAATTTCCTACATTCACTAATGATGCACTACATTTAGGCGCCACCTTTAAAAAAAATCTCGCTGTTTGCCGAGACTCACAGTGAAAGGAGGCGACAAAAATCACACCTGCCTCAATCATACTGCTCAATCACTTTGTGCCTCTTCCCCCACTCCCACCATTCAAAACTTCCCAATGAAACGGAGCAATGGTTTCTTCTCACAGTCTCTAGTAAGCTCGTCCCGAATAAGCAGTGTCTACGCAGTAACACTTCTCGTCTCCCCTCTGGTCAACTCCAAGCAGTAACACTTCTCGTCTCCCCTCGGGTCAACTGCAAGCTAACTTACGCTTCCGAGGCAGAGTCAATATTGTGCAATGTAAGAAACAGAAAACGGACCATAAAACAATGTAACGCAGCGGCCAACAAGCATTGGCAGTCACAACTAGTGTCCCGGAGAGATAGACCCGGCCCTGAGAAATAAGTGCCGGTGCTAAGCACCGGAAAGCAACGGCACAAATTAAGCACTGATGAAGCACCTCAGGACTCTCCACCCCGTCAACCTGGCAAGGGAAGAATGCAGAAAAATGCGTCACAACCCTGCGCCAGCAGTGGCAATTACATCTACAGCATCGCCAACTGTTGTTCACCCGGACATACGTCCCGAATTTGGCCGACTTAAAATTAGTTGCATTAAATGCAACAAACTGCTGTGTTACGGTGAGCAGTCCATTGAGCTTATCTGCAGGGCACAGAGAAACCATCAGTGTTAATTATTTATTATTTTTTTTCCCTAAAGTTCACTATTTTGTTCATCATGTTCCCTTTTTGTTTAAAAAAAAAAATACATCACAAAATCGTTGAAAAAAGCACAAAAAAATATAAAAGAAAAAAGAAAAAAAAAAGTTTTTGTCAGAACTAACTTCTCTGTTTAAAAAAGAGCTATATTTGTATGTTAGTGTGTGAAAGTTTAGATGAATGTATGTATAGTGTGTTATTGACTGTACGAATGCATTAGTAGCGTATGATGAATGTATAAGTGCAGAACCATGAGGAAGTGCTGCAGCATCACCCAGTAACCTCTTTAACTGCAGTGTGCTGTAGTACTTCCGAAGCACAGGGATGCAACATATGTACATAAATATGTTGCAAATCTATGCTTCTCTCTGCATGGCTGCTTAAACTGCAGCCATGTGGTGACACAGGCACCCTTGCACCATGGTGCAAGGATATCTGTGTCATGTGGTGTTTGTTTTTGTGCAGGAAGACACACCTTCCTGCACAAAAACAATCAGAAAACGTATTTTTCTCCTTCAATGTATGCTGAACATTTTAGCATGCATTGAAGATTAAAAAATTAGGAGAAATGAAAACAATTTACCTTGTTGTGCTTTCCTACACCAATTGGAGAATGGCGCAGCATTCACAAACAAATCGAGATTTATGATTTTTGATAAATCTGGAGATGTGTCTTGTTCTACGAGTATTCAGTGCAATCACGCACAACAACACTTATAGAACACCCTTTCAACGCAAAGTGGTGTGTATGATGAGGTTGTAGTTACACGGAGTAGAAAAAGTACACAGAGTGCCTTTTCCTCTCTTTGTAAATATGAAAGAGTGTCTTGTGCAATAACTATGTTACAAAAAGTGACATATATGTCTGTTTGGAAAATTGCTTCCGAATGACAGAAGGTAAGCACAGAGTTTTGTCTGCAAAGATGCTCAAAGAAGAATAATTGAAATGATTGCGGTCCTTCAATAGGTACAATGGGAAATATTATGAACCACTCAAATCTGTTTTTTTGGAGGTCACATGATATCCGATGACAGAGAGATTTCAAAACTATATAGGTATAAACAGAGTGTTTTTAAAAACGTGTTCAAACTTTGTAGCTTCTTGCAGATCTGCCCATTCTGCATATTAATACTAGGCCTGGGCTAAAATTCCATTCCTCTCGCGGAAATTGCGATAATTTGACATTTTCGCGTTCCGCGGAGAGCGTGAAAATGTCAAAATTTACGCAATCCGCATTTTACCGGACATTTTTTGCTTGCTCGCGCTGTAAAATAATACATTCTCGCGTGCGCGCGATCGCCTTACCTGAATCCCCGTGTTCGCCGACAAGTTTTCCCAATCCGGTTGCGTTCTCCACGAGATGTTGGATTGTTGGTAGCCATTTGCGCTGTCTCGCGACAGTTCACGCCCGCAGTAACATAATTCGTTGCGCGATCACGTCTTTCTTCTCGCGATCATGCACCGCGAGACAAGTGAAAATAAGACGGCCGCGCCTGCGAGCAACCGCATGGGTAAGTTGGCGAGCCGCGACCACGCAGAAAATACCGTTTTTTTTACATTTTCGCGATAATTTGCGAAAGTGAATTTCGCAAATTCCGCCCACCCCTAATTAATACTTAGTTAAACTTACCTTCACAGTAATAGAAATTAAAAATGGTACACATTTTTTCAGATTTTTTTTGTAATGTAAATTGGGGTAAATTCCTTATTTTAGAATTAGGATCTGTGAAAGAAAAGAAAAAATAGTTATAACATGTAATAATACATTTTTTACAACACAGCATAATTTAAACAAAATTATTTGTTTGCCTTTTTTGGTGTTCTCAGAATATATTGAATTTCACTAGAAATAGTGATTTCAATCGTACTCATCACTTAACAGCGGGCAAAAAAAACCAATCAAAAAGATTGTTTAAAAAAACCCAACATGCTATTCTCAGTAAAATACCAGAAAATACAAATCACACATATATGAAATGCTTATGGCTAACAAAATGTTATAACTTTAACTTATAAAAACTGTAAATGTTGTCGCTTTAAAATATTCACCGAGTCAATGAGCACGAAAAAGTCCATAATTCAGACATATACCTTTCCTTGAGGCCAAATGGTATTTTTGCACGCCTTTTTATGTAAATTATAATAATAAATTCCTCAGAGAGTGAATTATCTTCCTAAAACTTTGACTTTAAAAATATTAGGTAGGAATTTGGTAATTCCCTAGGCAAACGTTGTTTGAAAACCAACTGGGAATCATTGCAAAGTGTCCAGCCTTTGTCACATTTTAGATAGGCAGTGTAATGTCCAGATGTTGTGGAAGGACCATCATGGAAAATTATTGCAATTGCTACAAAAGTCCTTCCTGATATTGATAGTTGTGTTGCTACAAATTGCTTTATTAAAGTATCCAAAGTTCTTCCATCAGCTGTACAACGTTGCATCATTAAAAGTATGTATTGTCCATATTTTGTTAAAAATAATGTGGATAACATTTCTGATTTACATTGGCTACACTCCATATTTTGATTTGCACCTTTAACTAATTTATTGAAAGACACTGATTTACAGTCTGGTAATGTTAAATACAGAAATCTTTCAGTGTCTACATTAGTGCTACATGTATACATGCAATTTTCACAATGATGTTCCCATTTGTAAGTAAGGCCAAAAATATTTTCTATTTCTACACCTTCATTTTCAAAAATAGTAAGCATATACATTAAAAATTCCTGAGCATCTTGTTGGATATTTTGTGTAAATTGGGTAGAACGAGAACACACATCCAAAAGATTACGAACATCTGAAACAGATTGTATTTTACTTGTATCTGTTGTCAATTTTTCATAAACAGAATGCAACAGAGAACAAAATCTTTTTTGCCGATTCTGCATAATTTGTTCTTGCAAACCTTCAAGATAAAAAACAACCTTGACCACTACATTAGCATAGCAGTTGACACCTGAACTATTTTCAAACTGATAACCAACAATCTCTTCATTAGTGTCCTTTTTCTTTTTACTTGCAATCACAACATTATCTTGTTCTTTTCCCTTCTCTACACCTTCAGTAAAGATATTCTCAAATCTTCTTTTTCGACCAACCACACGCTTTTCAAATACAGGATATTAACCTAAATTGGGAGCATACGCCCTTCTTAACCTATTATACTCTTTTACACAGTTTGCATCTGCAGTAACCTTTGTCTCATCAAAATCAATCAAAAACAAACCAGATAATGTTCTGACTCGCGACAAAGCAACATATGCCATACCCTATTTAAATACGGTAGATCCAATGTTCACCAATGCACTGTCTACACTTAATTCTTGAGATTTATGAATATTCACTGCATATGCCAGAGAAAATGGAAATTGTTTCCTACGGACATATAAATCTTTAACAAGCAAAAAACGAACTGAACAACGACCAATTTCTTTAACTTCTTCAATCTGATCAAATTTATTTTTTTTAAATTCAATTCCTTCTTTTTTCTAATAATTAACAAAATCCACCACTTTACCCATTGCTCCATTAACTAAACCTTTTTCTACATCCAAGTTACGCCTTAAAATTACCCGATAGTTCACACATGCAGATAGTGTCTTTTCTAAACCAGCTGTTTTAGATATTTTTTTTTTAAAGAATCCAGTTTTGTAATCAACTTTCCCGTCAACATAATAGTGATTCCTGCATGCTCTATTTTATCGATGGCTTCCATTTTAATAATTTCTTCATTTTCCAGTTTCAATAGTTCTTCGTTGAATATAGAACACTCGCGCAGTGTTGGCATTAAGCAGATCACTGATTTTTTTCCTGCAAATTTCATGTACACTTTCTCAGGAACTACATTTTCATTTGGAAACAAATTGCAAAGTAATCGACTCTCCAAAGCTTGTTTGCCATGTTCTGTCAGAATTCCGATTCTTATATCTTGAAGAATACTTCCATATTCAGCATCATTTGCCTGTCGCATATTTGTTGTCAGTTCTTTGTATTCAAAATAAGTCCAAATGTTCACGTTACCAACACTACCAAGATACTTTCTAGTCTCTTCATGTGCAAGTGTTTTAAACACCGGTTGTCCTTTTACCGGAGTCAGTTGCAGTAGATCTCCAAAAACTATGACGTGTTTTCCTCCAAATAAAATGTCATACTCTGTTTTAAGAATTTGCTGCATTCTTAAATGCACAAAAGCAAGCATCAAGTTTGAGACCATGCTTACCTCATCAATAATGAGAAGTTTCATTTTCTTCAGGACTATTGAAACTTCACAACAAGCTTTTTCAGATAGCTTGTGGTATTCCAATTTGTTCTCATGCTCTACTGGTAGCATTAGTAAACGATGTAAAGTAATTCTTTTAATGTTATGTGCTACAAACCCAGTTGGAGCAGTGACAACACAAGACAAATGCGACTCAGTTGTTGTCCGCAGATAACTTGTAATTACTTTCATTAAGAAACTTTTTCCTGTTCCAGCTTGACCACTCACATACATTCGGATAGGTTGAAATGATGTACATGAGCACCCTTTCTTTTCATGAAGTAATCCATGGTCAATCTGCTCTTCACTTGTTGATATATTTGTTTCTGTTCAACATTTAGTTGTTCTTCCAAGTTTCCTAACTGTATTACATCTTCTTGAGCTTGATACATTGCTGTTTCCACCTCATTCATGGCAATTGCTGCTTCATTTTCAACAATTGGTTGTCCTAGTGGATCTTGACTCAGTGCAGCAGAACTTTGACTGTCTTGAGAACTGTCTCTAGCAATCTCAGCTGCAATTGTAGCTTCTTGATCAATTTCATCATTCAACATTTTCACATAATTTGCAAAAGCACTGCATTGTATGGTATCTTTACAAGCATTAAATGAATCTTCATAGCTCTGAAAATCTCCAAGTAATTCCATTTCTGAACGCCACGGTTTGAACATTTGCAAAAGGGCTAAATAGTAAAATTTCCTTTTGTCAGCAATGTCGCAACTCAGTTTCCTTTGATTAATTACATTTCCTTTCCTTTGTTTCACCAGACATCCTTCAGAACCAATCACTGCATATTTTCCATCATTGATGTTCTCTGTAGTATTCCGTTTAAAAGTGTAGTTTTGCAGCACTTCATCATAGAGACACATGTTCTCAAGATGATGACTTCTGTTTGGGTAATATGTGTCCAACATATTCGTTTTCAAAATATCTGTACTTTCTGGTTCTTTTTCTGCTAAATATTCAATTTCTTGAACAGATTTCAGTACCCGATTTCGCATTGCTGCAAGACCTAGACTCACCCAAATGATTCTTCTACTTTTGGAATATAGACTTGCAGATGATAACCGATCTGAGCATTCATATGCTCCAATTTCACGATGCGATAACATCTTCAAACAGAAACTGTATCATTTCTTACTTAGAGTCTTCTCGTGAGAAATCTCTTCCCACATTTCTTTCAATTCCGTCTTTTCTGATTTAGTAATGTAAGACGTTACATATCGAGCAACAGCAATGGAATTGTCCGCAACATACTGAATATCCATGTTAGTGTTCCACATGGATAAAATAACTGGATTGTAGTCATTTATGTATTTTGATTCTTCGCTTCTTCTTAAGTTGTAGGTATTTTTTGGAGACTTTCTTGTGATGGTATGTCGCGTAGCTGACATAAAACTTTTCACTCTTCCTTTGGATAATACAGGACGTGGAAATCCAAAACGACATTTGGTATAGAACTTATCCTTTGACTTGTGCTTTTGTCGACAGTATTTTCAACACCTATGGCTTTGGAATCGTAAGACTTGTTGTTTTAAGTTTTTATCTTCTCTGCTATTGGGTACGGCACATGTGGCATAATCTTCAATGAAAGACAAAACAGTTTCATCTGAATCTGTTCCAAATTTGGGGGCGTCCTTGATCCATAACAGCATATGTATATGAGGAGCACCTCTTGCTTGATACTCCTTTCTCCAAAAGAAATCCACAACTTCTCCAAGAGTAGGATTCTTTTTATTGCAGATGAAAGACATCATAGCTTCAAATCTATGATTGAAATATCTGCATACATTAACAGGATCCAAAGAGCACAATTCTCCAGGTGTTTTGTATTCAATATTTTTTATATTGGAATTTGCCTCTCGAAGAAATTCAAGTAAATCATCCCAAGCATACTCAGCACAGCTTAGTGTAACAAACCATGTAGGAGTTCCCAAGTTCCGCAGCATACATTTCAGTTCTCCAAGACGACGGTACCAATATTAATTAGTCCCACGCTGACATGCCATCAGATTAATCAACTGAGATTCTAAATGATCATCTCTCTGATGCACTTTATCCATAAAATCCTTTGCAGTTACATTTTGCAGATGCATTCCAGTTTTTAAAATGTGATTTACTGCAGATGAAAGTCCAGACAAGTCACTTTCAAACAGAAGATGAAACATTTAAGGGATACATTGTCGAAATCTTGGATCTTCTGCATTTAATCTTGTTGTCCGATATTCAGATGCAGGAATCTGCACAGGACGTTCATCATATCGTCCACCTTTTCCTGTTGGAAACAATTGCGGGAAACAACGAGCTTCCAAGCTCTCTTCCCATACACTCTTAGGACTTCCTCTCGCTTTTTTCATTTGGAACAACTCAATCGTATTTCCCATCACCTCTTTGGAATGAAGTGGATGTACACAGTAATGTTCACAAATTTCTTCATATCTGGACCTGTTCACTTTTTCAATTTGTCCACTTAATGTTTCAGTATCTTCTTCTAAATCTATTTCTTCTTCTCCTACAAACACATTTCTATAGTACTCATTATTTGTATCAGATACAACAATGCCTTTTGCACTTTTCTAACATCCACTAACTGTTGCCAGATTTTCTTATTCTTAGTAGGAACACCATTAACTAGAATTACTAGTGGTTAATTTTCTGCATGGTCTACACCAATAGTTTCAATATTTTTCTTTAAATCTAACGGTAAATACACATCTCTTCCTTTCAATCCTCTTTGTAACTCTGATGGAGGTAATTTACCTGTTTTAGGCTCCATACTAACAATAGCCTGAAACGGGTGCACACATTGAATGAGAATAGACTCATACGTATTTAAATCTATCAGGTCTGGGGGAATAGCAACCAACTCTAGATTATTATGAACAGCTCTAGCAGGCATTTTATTCTCATCTAATTTGTTATAACAATATTTGCAAATATGCTGCTCAGATCCCAAATCAAAACAATCCTCTACCAACAAATAAGTTGCAAATTCCATCTACTTATCATTATCTTCTATTTCACTTTTTAAATACAGATTGACACCCCTAGTCTGATTTTTATAGTGACTTCGCCGACAACAAATACAAGAAACATTTGGTCTTTCAGCTGAAGTTACCTTAAACTTTGTGATTTCATCCTCAAATTTTTTTGTAATCACGGGTTCTACATTCTCTTCAACATTTTGTTCTACTAATGTGTCAGTTTCTGCACTCTCTTGCTAAGGACCAAATTAACAAAACTCAATATCATAACAAACCTTCACATCTGATACTGACCCACGCAAAAGAGCACTGTTCAACTCATTTAACTTTAGTGCTGGACTTTTTGCATAATACAATCTTCTCACTAACTTCTGCATTTGAGTATGATGTACTGCCAACATCCTGAAATGGTGAAAAACACTTTGACAAACTTTCCTAGAAAGACAAGCCAGAGAATGACCTTGCAAACCAGTATTTTTTCTCACTCTGCAAGGGTCTAGTCCTTGCAACAGCTTAATCTTTTGTTTTACACTTTTTTTACTATATGCTCGTAAAAAACTACATAATATATCAATAGATTCTTGTCGTACACTACAAATACTACTGCAATCCCAAGTGTACACAGGGTGTTTAGGACGTCTCCCTAGAATTTCATCAGTTATCACTTCTTCTGCATTTCTTTCAACCATTTTCTTTTTGTCAATTGGACAACCATCTCTAACGTCATAACCTCGACCACTGGTGTCAACTGCATACAATAGTTTATTGCTCTGTAAATAATTCTCTTCATTAAAGAAAGGCTCTGAACTGGAACTGTGTTTCCATTCTCCCCAAAAAAATCACAAAAATATTTTCTATTAATTACTCTTTTCCTCCTACTTTTGGCCTTCATTAAATGGATTGGTTTATCTAGTGATCGAATTCTGTTTAATACTAAAATGAATAGTTTCCTTTTTACTTCAAAAGCCTTTTCAACAATGGTTTCAATATGCTTCTTCTTTTTATAAAATAGAGCTCTCTTTTTATATTTCTTAACATCTTTCAGCAAATTATGTACTACTCTCTTGTAAAATATTTTTTTGCGTATTTCCTTATACTGATTTTGCCTTCTTTTACCATACTTCGTCTCCTTTGACTGTCCATTTGCTTTTTTGCTTTTCTTATTATTTTAAAAAAAATTCTAGTTGAAGCATTCTCAGAGGTTTCAGCATTCTGTACATTCTGTTTTGTCCTACAAACATTTTTAATAAATTGCTTTGTGATCTTACCAGAAGATTTTTTCTTTTTAGCCACATTATGTTGTTCATTCATTCGGTTGATGTTTCTTCAAGTAATTCTCCTGTCTCTGTTCTTTTCTTTTTCTTGTTTTTCTGGCATGATTTCTCTATCTATTTTAATGGTGAAAAACAATATCTGTAAAAAGTAATCACAAATAAATGTATATTAATAACTTTCAAATTTATACTATTCTATTACTGTACAAACACATTTTATATAAATACTGACTAACAAACTATTGCCCTGAAGCACAAGTGTGATGATGGTTAAAACACTACATGCATAGTGCATACTACTTTGAAGCAGATCATGCCCTAAAGCCTGCATCACTTAAAGACTACATGCAAACTGACTGAATGATTACAGTACTATAAGGAGAGACACTGGGTGAGTGACAGGGTGTTTGCTAGAAGTGTATGGATACTGACTGGGATATTGATGGTGTGAAAGACAAGTGTGTAGGTGATTAGAGACCTACATGCATAGTTAATACATGTTTGAATCCATCCATATGTTAAGGCATGTCTCAGTCCAATAGTACTTGGATACTGACTGAATGTAATTATAAGTATTTGTATTTTGGTGCAGTAAATACATTAGTACATGATGCGGAATAAGTCACTGGAGAAGTATATGGGGACTGACAGTGCCTGGGTGAATATATAATGTTTTTGGTTTTGGCGCAGTGAATGGATTAGTACATGGCGCTGAATGGGTCACTAGAGGAGTGTAAGTGGAGTGACAGGGTGTCTGCGGAATTGTATGAATACTGTCTGGGATATTGAAGGTGTGAAAGACAAGTGTGTAGGTGGCTAGAGACCTACATGCATAGTGGATAGACGTTTGAAACAGTCCATAGAGTAACACTTGGATCATTGCAAAACTACCTGAGTACTGACTGAATCATTAGAGTACTACAAACAGAGTGACTGGGTGAATCTTTTTAAGTTTTTAGGTTTTGGTTCAGTGAATAGATTAGTACTTAGTGCCAAATGAGTCAGTGGAGGTGTGCAATTGAAGTGACAGAGTGTTTATTGGAGTTTATAGATACTGACTGGGAAATTGAAGGTCTGAAAGACAATTGTGTTGGTACTTAGAGGCCTACATGCAAAGTGCAAACACGTTTGAATCAATCCATGTGCTAAGGCCTGCCTCACTCCATTAGTACTTAGGTACTGACTGAATGATTAGACTTTTGCAAGAAGAGTGCCTGGGTGAATTTATAAGTGTTTCAGTTTTGGCGCAGTGAATGCATTACTACATGGTGCTGAATAAGTCACTGGAAGAATGCAAGAGGAGTGACAGGGTGTTTGCTGGAAGTACATGCATACTGACTGGGGAATTCAAGCTGTTAAAGACAAGTGTATAGTAGGTTAGAAGCCTGCATGCATACTGGATAGACCTTTGAAGCAGTCCATGTGGTAATGCACAGTTCACTGC
This sequence comes from Triturus cristatus, assembly GCF_964204655.1. Classification (NCBI taxonomy): domain Eukaryota; kingdom Metazoa; phylum Chordata; class Amphibia; order Caudata; family Salamandridae; genus Triturus; species Triturus cristatus. Next base: position 1,367,003,539 of record NC_140590.1, read on the forward strand.
ATGAGTACCTGCATACTGACAGAATCATTAAACTACTGCTAGGAGACTGCCATGATGAAACTTTTAAGTTTTTCGGTTTTGGCGCAGTGAATAGATTAGTACTTGGTACTGGATCAGTCACTGGAGGAGTGCAAGATGAATGACAGGGTGTTTATTGAAGTATATAGATACTGGCTAGTTAATTAAAGAAGTCAAAGACAAGTGTGTAGATGACTAGAGGCCTGCATGCAAAGTGGATAGACGTTTAAGCAGTCCATAAGCTAAGACCTCAGAGACTGCATGATTACCTGGGTACTGACTGAATCATTACACTACTGCAAGGAGAGTGCCTGGGTTAATCTTTTTAAGTTTTTGTGTTTTGGTGCAGTGAATAGATTACTACATAGTGCCAGATGAGTCAGCAGAGGTGTGGAAGTGGACTGAAAGAGTGTTTACTGGAGTTTATAGATACTGACTAGTTAATTGAAAAAGTGAAAGACAAGTGTATAGGTGACTAGAGGCCTGCATGCATACTGCACAGACGTTTGAAGCACTCCATGGGCTAAGGCGTGGGTCACTGCATGAGTACCTGGGTACTGACTGAATCATTAGAGTACTGCAAGGAGAGTGCCTGGATAAATCTTTTAAGTTTTTGGCGCAGAAAATTGATTAGTACATGCTGCTGAATGAGTCACAGGAGGTGTGCAAGTGGAGTGACAGGGTGTTTATTGGAGTATATAGATGCTGACTGTGCAATTGAAGGTGTGAAAGACAATTGTGTAGTTGATTTGAGGCAAGCATGCATAGTGGATAGATGTTTGAATTAGTCCATGTGCTAAGTCCGGGTTCACTAAATAAGTACCTGGGTACTAACTGAATCATTAGAGTACTACAAGGAGAGTGACTCGGTGAATTTATAAATGGTTGGGTTTTGGTGCAGTCAATGGATTAGTACATGGTGCTGAATGAGTCACTAGAGGAGTGCAAGGGGAGTGACAGGATGTTTGCTGGAAGTGTATGGATAATGACTGGGGAATCACAGGTATAAAAGACAAGTGTGTAAATGGTTAGAGGACTACGTGCATAGTGGATAGGGGTTTGAAGCAGTCCATGTGCTTAGGCCTGGTCAATGAATGAGTGTTTGGGTACTGACTAAATGATTAGAGTACTGTAAGGACACTACCTGGGTGAATTTATAAGTTTTGGGGTTTTGGCGCAGTGAAAGGATTAGTACATGGTGCTGAATGGATCAGTAGAGTAGTACAAAGGCAGTGTCAGGGTGTTTCCTGGAAGTGTATGGATATTGACTGGGGGATTGAAGGTGTGAAAGACAAGTGTGTAGGTGGTTAGAGGACTACATGCATAGTGGATAGGTGTTTGAAGCAGTGCATGTGCTTAGGCCTGGCTCAGTACATGAGTACTTGGGTACTGACTGAATGATTAGAGTACTGCACGGAGAGTGCCTGGGTGAATATATAATTTTTTTGGTTTTGGCGCAGTGAATGGATTAGTACATGGCTCTGAATGGGTCACTAGAGGAGTGTAAGTGGAGTGATAGGGTGTTTGCGGAACTGTATGATTACTGACTGGGGTATTGAAGGGGTGAAAGACAAGTGTGTAGGTGGTTAAAAGACTGCATGCATAGTGGTTAGGCGTTTGAAGCCGTCCATGGGCTAAGACCTGGCTCAGTACATGAGTACTTGGGTACTGACTGAATGATTAGAGTACTGCAAGGAGAGTGCCTGGGTGAATTTATAAGTGGTTGGGTTTTGGCACAGTGAATGGATTAGAACATGGTGCTGAATGGGTCACCAAAGGAGTGCAAGGGGAGTGACAGGGTGTTTGCTGGAAGTGTATGGATACTGACTGGAAATTTAAGGTGTGAAAGACAAGTAGGACTGCATGCATAGTGGATAGGGGTTTGAAGCAGTCCATGTGCTAAGGCCTGGCTCGCTGCATGAGTACTTGGCTACTGATTAAATGCTTAGAGTACTGCAAGGAGAGTGCCTGGGTGAATTTATAAGTGGTTTGGTTTTGGCGCAGTAAATGGATTAGTACATGGTGCTGAATGGGTCACTAGAGGAGTGCAAGGGGAGTGACAGGGTGTTTGCTGGAAGTGTATGGATACTGACAGGGGAATTGAAGGTGTGAAAAAGAACTGTGCAGATGGTTAGAGGACTGCATGCATAGTGGATAGGGGTTTGACTCAATGCATGTGCTAAGGCCTGCCTCACTCCGTTACTACTTGGATATTAACTTAATGTTTACAGTATTGCAAGGACAGTTCCTGGGTGAATACATAAGCAATGACTGACTTCTAATTCTACCAAAACTTGAGAACAGGAAAGGTTTTTAAGCAGTTAGGTGTATGCAAATATATGAAGTACCCAAATGCTTCTCTCACAGTGGTTTCCAAATGCACACAGACTCACAGTGTGATTCTGGACAAGCAACACTATCCCTAGAAGTTTACCAAAACTCATTCACTACTCTGGAAGGGGTAAGGGGACTACACACAATCAATTTCAGTACAGTACCGAACGGCTGAACATAGTTACTTGAAATTTGGCAGAGAGGTAGTCCTCAGGTCAGGCATGTGCCTTTTGCATATATGGAGTCAATCTGTGCAGTAGTTCCTGACAAAATTGCAGTTAAAAGCACATAAATATCTATATGCGCGCACCGTCCGCGCACCGTGCGCGCACCGTGCGTGCACCCTTACGTGCGCGAGCGTAATTCTTATTGGTGGTTACATGTCAGTCAACGTTCGAATCGGTCGAAATCAGGAAGTGTCGGCCGCCATTTTGTTTGTTTTGGGTGCGACACTGAAAAAGAGAGGTGGCGAACGTGAAAAGGGGGCAGGGTAGAGAGTTCCTGACCCCCTAGCCTTTGTCAGAGGGTCCCTGAAGGACCCCGAAGGGTGAAAAAAACTTTTTTTTTTTTTTTTAAATCGCGGGGTGCGCGCACGGTGCGCGCATGGTGCGCGCACGGTGAAAAACCTTAAAAAAATTTAGAATAATAAATACATAACTTAGCATTTAAAAAACCGTACAAATTCACTTAAAAAACCATAGGTTTCACACACGTTATAGTTAGGAATTAGCATTTAAAAAACCTTGCAAATTCACTTAAAAAACCATAGGTTTCACACATGTTATAGTTAGGTGGACATTTCACTCGTAAAAAACCAATGAAATTCCCCCGTTATAGTTAGTTCAGATAACTATAACTCGCGCGACCGCCACTCTATCACAAGGATGATGTCATCAGTGATGTCATGAGTGATGCCACTGACCATGTCATGAGTGATGTAATATGTGACTTCATGAGCAGTGGATTGCGGGCGCGCGAGTTATAGTTATCTGAACTAACTATAACGGGGGAATTTCATTGGTTTTTTACGAGTGGAATGTCCACCTAACTATAACATGTGTGAAACCTATGGTTTTTTAAGTGAATATATATATATATATATATATATATTATCTACTGGCGGTCGCCAGTAGATAGTTATAGTTAGGACCGAGTTCCCATAGGAAATCTGAAAATTCTATTTTTAATAACTTTGGCGCCGGTTGACTTATCTACGTGAAATTTTCAAAACTAATGGGGTGCTCCGCTCAGCTCCTACCCTGAAAGTCTCGGGGTAATTCGTCAAGGGGGGGCTGAGAAAAAAGGGGGGTCCCAAAACACGTTTTCCCCATGCATTTTCCCATAGGACCTTTAGTCGAAGGTACAGCCTGAACGGCTGAACAGAATTACTTGAAATTTGGCAAAGAGGTAGTCCTCAGGTCAGGCATGTGCCTTTTGCAAATATGGTGTCAATCTGTTCAGTAGTTCCTGAGAAAATTGCAGTTAAAAGTACATAAATATCTATATGCGCGCAACGTGCGCACGGGGCGCGCACGGAGCTCGCACGAGCGTAATTCTGATTGGTGGTTAGATGTCAATCAACATTCGAATCGGTCGAAATCAGGAAGTGTCGGACGCCATTTTGTGTGTGGCAGTGAAAAAGAAAGGTGGAGAACATGAAAAGGGGGCAGGGTAGAGAGTTCCTGACCCCCGAGCCTTTGTCAGGGGGTGCCTGAAGGACCCCGAAGGGTAAAAAAAAATTTTTTTTTCAAAAAAATCGCAGGTTGCGTGCACGGTGCGCGCACCCCCCAACCGCCATTTTGAGTTTTAGAGGCAGAAGAGAGCTAAAAACACAAGTGGAGAACGTGAAAAGGGGGCAGGGTAGAGAGTCCCTGACCCCCTAGGCCTTCTCAGGGGGACCATGAAAGACCCCTAAGGTCCCAAAAAAAAAAAGAATTTTATAAATATTGCGCGGTGTGCGCGCGGTGCGCGCGCGGTGCTCGCGCGGCGGCAAAAAGTTCATAAAAAAAATAGAATCAAAAATCAAGTTTAAGTGTTTAGATGTTGGTTGGCTCTAAAAAGAGCCGTTGTGTTCATTGAGTGTTTTTTTGTACCTACAAGTAAGTACCGATGCAGAGTCTAAAGTTCAAGAGGAAGACTCTGTTCCCTTCATCTGTGAAATGAACACCGTCTCCTCTATAAATGCCTTGCATGTTGTAACGCAAGTTGTTGTGGTATATAGAACCCATACCATAGTCTCTGAGGAAAGCAGAAACAGACTTATTGACATGCTTTTTTGCTTTCTCAAACTGCGGACAGTATTGGTTGGACCAGTTCCACTTTTGCCTTTGGCATATATTAGAATATACAAAGGTAGTTAGTGGGAAAAGTGACATCAATTGCACAAAGGTGTCCTTAACAAGCATTTCCAGACCTACCCCAGTTAAAGTGCCTAGGTCATTTCCACCACAGTGCACAATTATAAGGTCAGGCTGTGGGAGATGTAGAAAGGATTTCACCAAAGGCATTAATTGGTGCCACTTTAACCCTCCTCAACAATATGGAGCTTAGGGGGTCAAAAGGCAGGTCGCCCCCCACTCATAACCATATACAAAACAAGACCTGCCCGGGGAAAGGATTTTTTATTTTTATTAGCACAGTGAGCACGTTATAGTCAATGACCTTGGCTCTTTCAAAGCTGTTGTGTTTTATACCACATGCACGGCAAATTTTTGCCATTCACCAAACGGGTCTGGTATCACTGGCTATTTGAATGAAAACTCCTATGTGTCTAACTGTTTGTGAAAGTGTTTCCCTGATAGTCTGTCTCCCAAATAATATATACAAGGAAGAAAGCTAGACAGAACCAAATAGTGTGGTACCTGTTCAAACACCACAGAGATGGAAAAAAGGTGAGGGGGGCAGGCAGTGCCTCACGGAAGTAACCCCAACGAGGATACGCAGACAGGTACTCGCCTGCTACCTCACGTTCTCATCATAGGCAACTGCAAAAATTTGCCGTGCATGTGGTATAAAACACAACAGCTTTGAAAGAGCCAGGGTCATTGACTATAACGTGCTCACTGTGCTAATAAAAATACAAAATCCTTTCCCCGGGCAGGTCTTGTTTTGTATATGGCCACTTTAACCCTCTCTGACCAATCCATTTAATGTCTACATTTGGCAAAGCAAGGTCTTTCACAATACCTCACAACACTAAAAACTAGGCTGTATGTTTAAATTTTTAAAAGCATGTTTTGTATTGGTTCAGAAAAATGTGTTCCCACAGAAGATTACTTTGGATATGCTGTTAGGTTTGAAAAGTCAAGCACTCTTGCTCTTTGGATTAGAAACATTGTGTGCTGAACTTCTGACCTCTCTGCTCACACCAGTGTTCCATGATCTGTTGCTATGGTAGCAGGCAGAAGTCATGTTGGGGGTAGGAATCATTTGGAAAGGGTTGAAATTTGCAACCAATAGAAATGTGTGTTTCCATTTAAAAAATATGTGGGAAGCAATGTGATTTGAAGTTAACATGTATATGTGTGAAAAAAGAGAGGGACATTTTGCCATTTAGTGGTTTTGGTGAGAGGAGTACAGCTCAGAGATTCTGGCTCTGATAATCTGCTGTGTGAGTGGCACATTTCTTTCTCAACTAACTACTTTTAAAGGTGAGTTATGAATTTGAGAGGGGATGTATGTGGTGTATTTTGATATAAATAATAGAAATTTGTTTCTTCTTTTAAAGTTGTGTTTTACATTTTATGTTTTGGAAGATATTTAACTGCCTTGAACTTGTAAGATATTATGGAGTATGTCTTCACCATAAGTTAAGGTGTACTGGTATCACCCAGGAATACTGTTTTGTGCCTAGAATCACATCATGAGTCTGTGTGCACACAGGTATTGTTGTCAGAGATTTAATTTGTGTTGCTCTCGTTTTGTAAGACTTGCACTCGTAGGAAAGGGGCAGCTTGTTTTCTTGAACTATGATGGTTAGCATTCAGCAGAAATCACCATCTCACAGATGAGAGGCAAATGCTAACACATTTGAAAACAACAGGGTAGATTTTCCTTCCACTCCTGCAATGGGTGAGGTAGTTCCTACATGTTCATAAGCCCAATTAACCCTTACCACAGGTGATCTTACATACATCTCTGCAGTCTTCATGCAGTTGTGCAAGCGTCCATGCAGATCTCTCTTGCACCTGACAATACACAGTCTCCAGAAACACACTCTTAGCACACAGCCAGCTGCTTATCCTGCACTCCCATGCTTACTATTCAGCACTGTGTGGTATTTCAGATAGCAGTGTGTAACGCTAACACATTCAACATCAACAAGGCTCATTTCCTTTGCTCTAGTCTAATCACTCACCCAGGTTCCACATGCTCATGGTGTCAAGTAGCTGTTAGGACATGTGCTCTTTTCTGCCTCTCTAAAGTATAAGGAAAATGTGTCAGGCTGTTACTGTAATTATCACTTGCTCTACCACAGTAGTAAATGTGCTTTGAAATTGCCAATCAAATATTGTTTTCTGCCTAGAATCACACCATGAGTCTGTGTGCACACAGGAATTGTTGTCAGAGATTTAATTTGTGTTGCTCTTGTTCTGTAAGACTTGCACTCGTAGGAAAGGGGCAGCTTGTTTTCTTGAACTGTGATGGTTAGAATTCAGCACAAATCACTATCTCACAGATGAGAGGCAAATGGTAACACATTTGAAAACAACAGGGTAGATTTTCCTTCCACTCCTGCAATGGGTGAGGTAGTTCCTACATGTTCAAAACTCCAATTAACCCTTACCACAGGTGATCTTACATACATCTCTGCAGTCTTCATGCAGTTGTGCAAGCGTCCATGCAGATCTCTCTTGCACCTGACAATACACAGTCTCCAGAAACACACTCTTAGCACACAGGCAGCTGCTTCTCCTGCACTCCCATGCTTACTATTCAGCACTGTGTGGTATTTCAGATAGCAGTGTGTAACGCTAACACATTCAACATCACCAAGGCTCATTTCCTTTGCTCTAGTCTAATCACTCACCCAGGTTCCACATGCTCATGGTCTCAAGTAGCTGTTTGGACATGTGCTCTTTTCTGCCTCTCTAAACTATAAGGAAAATGTGTCAGGCTGTTACAGTAATTATCACTTGCTCTACCACAGTAGTAAATGTGCTTTGAAATTGCCAATCAAATATCGTTTTCTGCCTAGAATCACACCATGAGTCTGTGTGCACACAGGAATCGTTGTCAGAGATTTAATTTGTGTTGCTCTTGTTCTGTAAGACTTGCACTCGTAGGAAAGGGGCAGCTTGTTTTCTTGAACTGTGATGGTTAGCATTCAGCACAAATCACTATCTCACAGATGAGAGGCAAATGGTAACACATTTGAAAACAACAGGGTAGATTTTCCTTCCACTCCTGCAATGGGTGAGGTAGTTCCTACATGTTCAAAACTCCAATTAACCCTTACCACAGGTGATCTTACATACATCTCTGCAGTCTTCATGCAGTTGTGTAAGCGTCCATGCAGATCTCTCTTGCACCTGACAATACACAGTCTCCAGAAACACACTCTTAGCACACAGGCAGCTGTTTCTCCTGCACTCCCATGCTTACTATTCAGCACTGTGTGGTATTTCAGATAGCAGTGTGTAACGCTAACACATTCAACATCACCAAGGCTCATTTCCTTTGCTCTAGTCTAATCACTCACCCAGGTTCCACATGCTCATGGTCTCAAGTAGCTGTTAGGACATGTGCTCTTTTCTGCCTCTCTAAACTATAAGGAAAATGTGTCAGGCTGTTACAGTAATTATGATTTGCTCTACCACAGTAGTAAATGTGCTTTGAAATTGCCAATCAAATATCGTTTTCTGCCTAGACTCACACCATGAGTCTGTCTGCACACAGGAATTGTTGTCAGAGATTTAATTCGTGTTGCTCTTGTTCTGTAAGACTTGTACTCGTAGGAAAGGGGCAGCTCATATGATAGGATTTGAAAAGCTCAAAAAAATATAGTAATATATTTAAATTACATAAAGGTATTTTTTTTTAGTTTCCTTTAGGTATTGCTGAACAACACTGAAATAAATTAAACATGCCTATAAAATCAAGAAAGAGAAAAGAACAGCAAAAACATCTATATTTGAAGACAACTGGACAACAGAAATTAGTTGAAGAACCTCATGTTGGAAAAAAGAAAAAGTCTTCTGGTAAGCAGACTAAGGATTTTTTTTAGAATATCCTGAAACATAGAAAAAATGTAAAAAATATATCCACTGCAAATAGTGTTTCAAGAAGAAAACAACAAGACAATAGAAAGAAATTACTAAATGCTAATGTACAATCAGAAGCAAGAAAGAATGACCTAAAAAGAAAAACAGAATTTCAAAACATTTGTAAAAAAATGTTTCAGGGAAGAGTGGTGTTCAATTTGCTAAAGGATGTGTAAAAATATAGGAAGAAAGCAATATTTTATAAGAAAAAGAAACATATTGAATCAATTGTTGCAAAGGCTTTGGAATTAAAAAGAAAACTATTCATTTTAATTTTGAACAGGATCCGTACATTAGATAAAATAGTCAATGTAATGAAGTCAAAAAGCAAAAGGAAAAGAGTAGTGAAAAAAAATAACTTTTGTAATGTGTTCTTAGGAGAATGGAAGCATAGTTCAAGTACTGAACCATTTTTTAATGAAGAGAGTTATCTTCAAAGTAATAGTTTGCTGCATGCAGTTGACACCAGTGGTCGAAGTTATGAAGTTAAAGATGGTTGTGTAATGGAAAAGGAGAACATGGTTCCAAGAAATGAGGAAGAAATGTTAGCTGATGAGGTTATGGGGAAACGTCCTAAAGCCCCAGTGTACACTTGGAATTGTAGTAGTATTTGTACTGTACGACAAGAATCTATTGATAAATTACGTGACTTTCTAAGAGAATATAGTAAAACAAGTGTTAAACAGAATATTAAGGTGCTTCAAAGACTAGATCCATGCAGAGTGAGAAAGAATACTGGTTTGCAAGGACATTCTCTGGCTTGTCTTTCTAGGAAAGTTTGTCAAAGTGTTTTTCACCATTTTAGGATGCTGGCAGTACATCATACTGAAATGAGAAAGTTTGTGAGAAGATTGTATTTTGCTAAAAGTCCAGCACTAATGTTAAATGAGTTGAATAGTGCTCTGTTGCGTGGATCTGTATCAGATGTAGAGAAGGTTACTGATGATATTCAGTTTTGTTACTTTGGTCCAGAACAAGAAAGTGCAGGAAATGACACAGTTATTGAAGAAAATGTGGAAGAGAATGTAGAACCCACTGTTGAGTAAAAATTTTGAAGATCAAATGACAAAATGTACTATCATCTCTAATGAAAGACCAAATATTACTTGTATTTGTTGCCGGAGAAGCCATTATAAAACTCAAACAAGGAATGTTGATCTCTATAAAAAAAGTGAAAAAGAAAATAATTATGAGTGGAAGGATTTTGCTACATATTTGTTTCTGGAAAATTGATTTGATTTGGGTGAAGATCAGCGTATTTGTAAATACTGTTATAACAAGTTAGAAGAAAATAAAATGCCAGCTAGAGCTGTACACAATAATTTAGAATTGGTTGATATTCCTGCAGAACTTAGTGATTTAAATACGTATGAGTCTATACTCATTCAATGTGTCCATCCATCACTATAGTTCGTATGGAGCCCAAAACAGGTAAATTACCTCCTTCAGATTTACAAAGAGGTTTAAAAGGAAGAGTTGTCTATTTGCCATTAGATTTGAAAAAAAATATTGAAACAATTGATGCAGATAGTTTGGAAACTGAACCATTAGTTATTCTGGTTAATGGTGTACCTACAAAGAATAAGAAAATTTGGCAGGAGCTAGTAGATGTACGAAAAGTACAAAGAGCAAATTTATATTTGAAAAGAAATAATAAGTACTATGAATCAATTTATATGGATGAAGATGAAGAAGTTTTACTAGCAGACACAGGAATACCAACTGGGCAAATTGAAAAAGTGGATATGTCAAAAGAAGAAGAAATTTATGAACATTTCAGCATACATCCTCTTCATTCTAAAGAAGTTATGGGAAACACTATTGATCTGTTTCAGATGAAAAAAGCAAAAGGAACTCCCGTGAGTGTATGGGAGGAGAGCTTGGAAGCTCGTTGTTTTCCCCAGCTGTTTCCTACAGGAAAAGGTGGACGATATGATGAACGTCCAGTACAGATTCCTGCTTCTGAGTATCGGACTACAAGATTATATGCAGAAGATCCAAGATTTCGCAAAGTATTCCTTATTTGTTCCATCTTTTATTTGAAAGTGACTTGTCTGCACTATCTTATGCAGTAAATCACATTTTAAAAACTGGAGTACATCTACATAATGTGTCTGCAAAGGATTTTATGAACAAAGTGCAACAGCGAGATGATCATTTTGAATCTCAATTGATTAATCTGATGGTTTGTAAGCGTGGAACTAATGAATATTGGTACCGACGTCATGGAGAATTGAAATGTATGTTACGGAATTTAGGAACTCTTACATGATTCCTTACCCTAAGCTGTGCTGAGTACGCTTGGGATGATTTACTGGATTTTCTTCGAGAGGCAAATTCAAATATTGAAAACATCCAATACAAGACAGCAGGAGAATTGTGCTCATTGGATCCGGTTAATGTTTGCAGATATTTCAATCCTACTACTCGATAACTTTATTTCGGCCTCCAGGCCATAAAAGTACAGATAAAAAAAGCTAAAACATACATAAATGAATAAAAATGAACCAAATTCATATTTTCGTACAATTCAAATATATATACAACCCATATATTTACAATAGTGAAACTAACATATTAAGACTAGAATTAAATCAAGGAATGTTATCGACAAGAACCATTTGGATATGTGGAGTTCATAAAAGAAGTAACTATTTCCATAAAAAGATTCTTCGTTTTAACCACATACCATTTAAGAAGCGGGAGACTGCAAAGACAATCGGAGGGTATGTGTCATATGTTAAAACTCTAATAGCATTTGCACAATCTCTAAAACCCAAGTTCCTACAAATTGGTTTCACCCAACAATTTCGTAGTTGCTGGTAAGCTGGACAAAAGAAAAAGACATGTTTTTCATTTTCCATCAGATGGCAACAAGCCGGACAAACAGTGTTCTTACTCGGGTCCCATTTACAGGTAAATGACCTAAGTGGAAGACATCCCATTCTAAACTGCATATACAGTTTTCTAGCTAGAGCAGGAAATATCACATCAAGGAATTCCTCCTTCCTGTACTCTCCTTTTATTTGAAGAAACTGAGAAGACAATCTACCCACTGCTGGATTAGCATGTAATTCCGTAAGATTATAAAGCCTATAATAACGAACGATATTTGCCCTGGACAGAGCCAAGCAGGCAACCTCTGGCGTTTTCCATAGTTCCGGAAGACCGATCTTATGACAAAGATCCTTAATGTGGGTTAACCAGAATATTTTCTTATTTTTGATTACTGACAATACCTCCTTAAATTCCTCTCGGTAGGTAACCAACTCTGGAACCGACCACAGTCTTCTCCAATAGGTCAGTGGCCGTAAAGCCACCTCTTCTTCCACTGGCAGCAAGCCAAGGTCAAGCCTTAGGGGAACCAGAGGAGTACTAACTGGCAGGCCAATCAAATTTCTTATGAAGAGGTGTTCAACTCTACTTAAGCTTGTCGACTTACAATGTCCCCATAGTTCTGCACCATATAAAGATGCTGCTCTAACTTGTGTTTTGTAAATTTCTACCACCGGGGCAGCAGGTTTATAGACAGAGGCTCTATGTAATTTTGTTATTCCCCCTGCAGTCTGCGTTAATTTTAGTGCCGACTTGGTAACCTGAGAATCCCACCCCAGTTGTTCTTCCAATATAATGCCCAGGTATTCAAACTTCTTCACTCTCTCCAGAGGAATACCGTTTAGTATAGGATTAGGGCATCTCTGTCTAGGGGGGTTAAGGATCATAAACTTGGTCTTTACGAGATTAATCTCTAAGCCACTCTTCTCGCAAAAGTCTGCAAAGCCATCTAGGATCCGTTGGATACCCGCCGGTGCTCGGGACAACAGAAGAGTGTCGTCTGCGAACATCAGTGCGGGTACCTTACCTGTGACCAATTTCGGAGCGTCAATATCTTTTATACCTAAGAAAAACTTAATTAGCCCATTTATGTATAAACAAAAGAGTGTGGGAGCTAGCACACATCCCTGGCGTACTCCTCTTAATACAGGGAATCGTGCCGACAGTTCTCCATGCTTCCCACATCTCACCTGGGCAAAATTTCCTGTGTGGAGTCTTCGCAACACTACCAACAGGTAAAGGGGCATACCAAGTTCCTGAAGAACTCTCCATAATTTCTCTCTGGGGACCAGGTCGAAAGCCGACCTCAGATCCACAAAAATGAGGTAGAGGCTGCCACCCTCCACACTCACTGTTTTCCAATAAAGTACCTGTAGTCAAAAGATCTGGTCAATGGTTGACGTGCCGGTTCTAAAACCAGCTTGTAAATTGCTCAAAATCTTGTTTTCCTCCTCCCAGGCTTGAATTCTTTCCAGGACTATACGACCCAATACTTTTTGGGCTATGTCTATTAGGCTAATTGGCCTGTAATTCATGGGTTGCAAAGGACAACCTTTTTTGAAAATGGGCACTATTTCCGCCCCCCACCAAGTCTCTGGCGGGTCCGTCCCCATTAAAATAGAATTGTACAGGACACACAAATATGGTGCCCATATTTTTGGTTCAGAACGAAACAGGTCGCCTGGGATCTTATCGAGCCCGGGTGCTTTATTTGGTTTTAATTTGATAATAGCAGATTCCACTTCTTCTATCGTTATCTCTAGGGACTCTCTCCAGCAATACTCTTGGGGGAGGTGCAGAGACATGGAATCGACATCACCATTCCCCGGTTGTTCATATAGCTTACCATAGTGATCTTCCCATACTGCTGGAGCTATACTAGGGGTTATTATAATCTCATTCTCCCTTCTGCCATTGCTAACAATAGCCCAAAAGGATTTGAAGTCTTTGTATTGTAGGGCTCTTCTAAGTTCTTCCCACTTTTCGAGCTCCCAGGACTTTCCTTCCCTCTCTATCGTCTTCTTATACTGACCCCGGAGTATCTTAATCCTAACATTGTCCCTCTCCTTGACTGCTTGGATCAGTTCACTTTTCTTATTGCGACAGATTACACTATACCAGGGGTGACTCTGTACTATTTCATCCCTATACCTCCCTTTTGGATAGAACACCTCAAATAAACTTGCAACTAGCTGATTATGGGTTTCCACCGGCCTTTGATTTGGCTCAGTTATACAACCCGTGGATCCCTCCTCAGCCATATCGCTAAGATACGGCAGGACTTCTTCACAAATATGCGTCATCTTGCTAGGAGAACCAAGTATATATGGCCATTTTACTCTCCGTCTGTTGTTGTGGAGAGTAAGTAATTGTGAATTAGGGTTTGGTTCTGCTACATAGTTAGACAAACCCCAGCTCCCTGGTTTTAGTGCCATAACCAAAGTGTTATGGTCACTATCTGTCTGCTCTACAACCCTGAAATCCAGTATCTTTTCCCAGGATCTGGTCTCAATCATGATATAATCAATGATTGAAGTATGACCTTCTCTATTGAAGGTCGCAGAGCCGGGTCTATCCGAGTCTGTTCTCCCATTGCAGGACCTCATGGCTGACGCAAGGGTAAAGGAAAGTATTTGTAGAACCAGCGGGGTCCATGCTTTTACCGGTGCAATCATAGGTTCCGGAATGTTCCAGTGTTGATTCTCCCCATCTGGAGCATCAAGACCTAGATTGTTTAAGGGTTCATATTGGCAATTGAAGTCACCCCCTATTATTATAGCAAACTCAGGGTCAAGCGTCAATAGGCATTCACCTAGCTGGGTAATAACCTTAGACGCTTGGCCACTCTGTGTAGCTCTTGAGTAAATATTTATGAGGGCTAGATGTTTTCCCCTAGGCAAATTTAGTAAAACACATTGAATGTCACATGAGTTTGTAGATAACTGCTTTGCCGTAATTCCCAAGTGCATAGCGACCCAAATACTTAGTCCACCGGATGGTCTTCCTCTACCCCTGGTTACTGCAGAAATGTTATATGTAGCGAAACCTACCCTATAACTATTATCCATGGCCCATGTCTCCTGTAGAAAGCATATATCGTGTTTATCCATAAACAGACGCCAGTCTTCACATATCAATTTGTTTTTTATGCCTGCCACATTCCAGGATAGAATATTAATCCTCCCACATTTCTCCCGAACACTGACTCCTGTACTTCTCCCGCCATCTCCTGGTCCTAATGGGCGATCAGCCTCTTGTTGGTTCTCCTCCCTACCACTCTCACCACTAGCCCCATCACACGTTTGATGTCTTTTGCCAACCCCACCTATTTCATCCTTCTCAATAACACCTTTTGCTGTTAATTTCAGTGGCACTACACCCCTGATATAAGGACATCCCCCCTCCTTGCCTACTTTGTCAAAAAACCCATGAATGGGCATTTTACGTTTCAACGCATCATCATCCGCCTTAGCATTTGAAACACCCCCACTAGCCTATACCACGAGTGGGGGCCTTATAATCTCAGGCCGTCAATCAACTAAGTCTAAAGCACTAAATCTATTCCTATGATGAAACATCTCGAGCGTAGGGAAACAATGTTGGGGTCCATTTCGGTCAGTACCACCCTCAAAATAATTACCTCTAACATATTCATTCCCTACCCAGGTTAGTCTGTCCCTTAGCGGTGCAAGATAAGCTTTATTTGCAATGTCAGGGTAGAAGTAGGTAAGTGGAAGGGACTTTATTACCGTGTCTAAATTACCTGTGTTCATTGAACAAATATACTTAACCACTCTAGTGTCCCCAAAATTTATCACAACACAATCACCCTGTATATCTTTTGCCCTACACCCCACCCAGTCGACTCGTCTAGCAAATAGAATTTTACTTGAGTCCTGGTAGGGGAGGGGGTTTATTGTGATTTAGCCAGTGGATACACTTGTTTTTGAGTTCCCTGTAACTCTCTAAGAGCCCTAGCTTCAAGGTGGGTACCCCAGTTAGGACCACCACATAGGGGATAGACTCAGGGGGCAAGTCCAAACAAGGCAAAACAGGCTTATTTGTATCTACATCCCTTGTCCTATTTACCTGAGTGGGCACTGAATTGGAACCACCCACCCTGTAATCCCCCCCTCCCTCCTCTGTTCTTTGTATAGCAGGGGCGTTTTGCCGAGCTGTATCAACCGTAGCTATAGAATTATTCACAAGAGCTGGTTGTGCCGGCATAAGTATGGCTGTGTTCCTAACTGTGGAAATCGTACACTGTGCATCTCCATTTGTTTGGGCTGATGGTCTCTGCCCCTTGCTCTTTCCATCTACCACCCTAGTAACATTCCCACCCTCTACCATTGAGCATAACTGTTCCAGCTTGGTAAGTCTATGCTCAATGCAATCCAGTCTAGCATAGATGGGGAGGCAAGTTGCTGTAAAAAGATGTTCCATTTTATCCCAGAAATCACCCCTATACTCTAAGGGTATCGAATCATCGGGGGTTTGTTTATCAGGCAAGTCTTCAGATGTTAGGTGCATACCACCCATACCGTCCGTGCAGTTCTTCTTTGAATTGGTACGTTTTGGAGCTTTTGTTTTCCTATTTAGCAAAATAGTACCTCCTCGTTTTCTTTTAACTGCCGGGTCCCCTGCCCGGACATCCCCTAAATTAGAACCTTCAATTGACCGAATTGATAGCCCCGATCTTGTAGTGCCGGGACTCTGTAGAAGTGGGAGAGGCAAAGGGTCTAGTGCAGTGGTTACCATAATGTCCAGTGAACTGTTCAGCAATCCGGTAGCCACCGGCAAGTGGTATCCAGCTACTGCTAGGTCCACTTGAGTGCTGTCCTTCATAGTTTGATCTACAAGGGGTTCTGCCAAATCAATAGTCCGGGAGACAAGTGTTTTGGCCATATCCAGCCTACCCAGCGACGACCGTTTGTCAAACGTCGGCTCCAAAGACAACCTTTTTATGTTATTAAAATCTCTCTTTGGAGCAATGATGATGCCCTTATTATAAGGTTGTCTAGAGTCCCCACCACACCACCTCCAGCTGGTAATTTCTTCCCCCTCTCACAACCTGTAGCAGCCATTGCCATTCTATCAGTGATCCTACCGTCCTTTTATCGAGGGAGGCCCCGTCCCGTCCTCAGTCGTTCTCGGACGAGCTCAGACGGGCCCGCCCTTGGCCCGGGCTTCGCCCGGCGCGACCCGCACGCGACCCCGCGACGCGGGGGCTGAGCGCAATTTGAAGCGCCTCCTTGTACGTGATTGGCATGGGCGGCTTTTCGACGCTAGGTAGCCTGGGAGGTGTAGTCCTCCTCTCTGCGACCGCAGGCGTTTGAAGTGCGGCGGCGGGAGGGCAGCAGAGCAAGCTAGATGACCAGCGTCTGGAACAGACCAGCAGGTAAGATGAGAAGTTCCCCAAACAAGTCTTCCAACAACACCCGCTCCACCGGGGCTGAGCGCAATTCGAAGCGCTCCCTTGTGCGTGATTGGCGTGGGCGGCTTTTCGCCGCTAGGGAGCCTGGGAGGTGTGGTCCTCCTCTCTGCGACCGTAGGCGTTTGAAGTGCGGCAGCGGGAGGGCAGCAGAGGAAGCTAGACGACGAGCGCCTGGAACAGACCAGCAGGTAAGATGAGAAGTTCCCCAAACAAGTCTTCCAATAACACCCGCTCCACCGGGGCTGAGCGCAATTTGAAGCGCCTCCTTGTGCGTGATTGGCGTGGGTGGCTTTTCGCTGCTAGGGAGCCTGGGAGGTGTAGTCCTCTTCTCTGCGACCGCAGGCGTTTGAAGTGCGGCGGCGGGAGGGCAGCAGAGCAAGCTAGACGACCAGCGTCTGGAACAGACCAGCAGGTAAGATGAGAAGTTCCCCAAACAAGTCTTCCAACAACATTTCAATCATAGATTTGAGGCTACGATGTCCTTCATCTGCAATAAAAAAAAATCCACCTCTTGGAGAAGTTGTGGATTTCTTTTGGAGAAAAAAGTACCAAGCAAGAGGTGGTCCTCATATTCATATGCTGTTGTGGATCAAGGATGCCCCAAAATTTGGAACAGATTCTGATGATGCAGTTTTATCTTTCATTGAAGAATATGCAACATGTGCTATATCTAAAAGCACAGAAGAAAAAAACTTAAAAGAGCAAGTTTTACGTTTCCAAAGTCATCGGTGTGGAAAATACTGTCGACGAAAGTACAAGAGTAAAGATAAATTCTACACAAAATGTCGATTTGGATTTCCACGACCTGTTCTTTCAAAAGGAAGAGTAAACAGTTTTATGTCAGCTGTGCGACATACCATTACAAGAAAATCTCCGAAAAATACCTACAACTTAAGAAGAAAAGAAGAGTCAAAATATATAAATGACTACAACCCAGTCATTTTATCCATGTGGAATGCTAACATGGATATTCAGCATGTAGCTGACAATTCTATTGCTGTTGCTCGGTATGTCACATCTTACATCACTAAATCTGAGAAAACGGAATTGAAAGAAATGTGGGAAGAGATTTCTCACGAGAAGACTGTTAGTAAAAAGCTATACAGTTTCAGTTTAAAGATGTTATCGCATCGAGAAATTGGGTCATACGAATGCTCAGATAGGTTATCATCTGCAAGTCTGTACTCCAAATCCAGAAGAATAATTTGGGTAAGTTTAGGCCTTGCAGGAATGCGAAATCGGGTACTGAAATCTATTCGAGAAATTGAATATTTAGCAGAGAACGAACCAGAAAGTACAGACATTTTGAAAACAAATATGTTGGACACATATTACCCAAACAGAAGTCATCATCTTGAGAACATGTGTCTCTATGAAGTGCTGCAGAACTACATTTTTACACGGAATGCCACAGAACACATCAACAATGGAAAATATAAAGTCATTGGTGAGGAAGGATGTTTGGTGAAACAAACAAAAGGAAGTTTGATTAATCACAGGAAGCTGAGTTGCGACACTACTGACAAAAAGGAATTTTACTACTTAGCACTTTTACAGCTGTTTAAACTATGGCGTTCAGAGGATGAATTACTTGGAGATTTTCAGAGCTATGAAGATTCCTTTAATGCATGTAAAGATAGCATAGAATGCAGTACTTTCACAAATTATGTACAAATGTTAAATGAAGAAATTGAACAAGAAGCTACAATTGCAGCTGAAGTAGCTAGAGACAGTTCTCAAGACAGTCAAAGTTCTGGTACGCTCAGTCAAGATCCCCTAGGACAACCAATCGTAGAAAATGAAGCTGCAATAGCCATGACTGAAGTGGAAACAGCTATGAATCAAGCTCAGGAAGATTTAATAGACTTACCAAATTTGGAACAACAACTGAATGATGAACAACAACAAATTTATGAAGAAGTCACAAAACAAATTGATCATGGATTACTACATGAAAATAAAGAGTGCTCATGCACATCATTTGAACCAATCAGAATGTATGTGAGTGGACAAGCTGGAACTGGAAAAAGTTTCTTAATTAAAGTAATTAGAAGCTACCTACAGAAAAAAACGGATTCAACTTTGTCTTGTGTTGTTACTGCTCGAACTGGGTTAGCAGCATATAACATAAAAGGAATTACCTTACATCGTTTGCTAATGTTACCAGTAGAGCATGAGAACAAAATAGAATACCACAAGCTAACAGGAGAAGCATGTTTTGAAGTTTCAAGAGTGTTGAATAAAATGAAAGTTCTCATTATTGATGAGGTAAGCATGGTATCAAACTTAATGCTTGCCTTTGTGCATTTAAGAATGCAGCAAATTCTAAAGACAGACTATGACGTGTTATTTGGAGAAAAGCATGTTATAGTTTTTGGGGATCTACTGCAGCTCACTCCAGTTAAAGGACAACCAGTATGTAATATTCTTGCACATGAAGACACGAAAAAGTCATTAGGAAGTATAGGTAATGTGAATATTTGGTCATACTTTGAGTACAAAGAACTCATTACCAATATGCGGCAAGCAAATGATGATGATTATGCAAGTATTCTCAAAGATATCAGAATTGGACTACTCACAGAACATGGCAGAAAAGCTTTACAGAGTTGATTGCTATGTAATTTGTTTCCAACAGAACAAATAGTTCCAGAGAAAATATACAAGAAAATTGCAGAAAAAAATACTGTAATCTGCTTAATGCCAACACTACATGAATGCTCTATATTCAATGAAGAACTTTTGAAATTGGAAAATGAGGAGATTCTGAAAATGGAAGCCGTGGATAAAATACAGCATGAAGGAATAACTATTACATTGACAGGCAAATTGAAAACTAAATTGGATTCTCTAGAGAAAAACATATCGAAAACAGCTGGTTTAGAAAAGAATCTTTATGTATGTATGAACTGTCGAGTAATTTTAAGACGTAATTTGAATGTAGAAAAAGGTTTAGTGAATGGAGCTATGGGTAAAGTTGTGGGTTTTGTTAATTACCAGAAAAAAGATGGAATTGAATTTTTAAAAATAAAATTTGATCAGATTGAAGAGGTTAAAGACATTAGTCGTTGTTCAGTTCGTTTTTTGCTTGTGAAAGACTTATATGTACGTAGGAAGCAGTTTCCGTTTTCTCTAGCATATGCTGTAACTATTCACAAATCTCAAGGATTAACTGTAGATAGTGCTTTTGTAAACATTGGATCTAGTGTGTTTAAAGAAGGTATGGCATATGTTGCTTTGTCACGTGTGAAAAAAATATCTGGTTTATTCATGATAGACTTTGATGAGTCAAAAGTTAGTACTGATGCAAATTGTGTAAAGGAGTATAATAGATTAAGAAGAAGCTATGCTCCTCATTTAGGTCAGTATCCTGTGTTTGAAAAACGTGTTGTTTGTCGGAAAAGGAGAATTGAGAATATCTGTAATGAAGATGTACAGAAGAGAAAACAAAAGGAGAGTGATGTGATTGCAAGCAAAAAGAAAAAGGACAATGGTGAAGAGGTTGTTGGTTGTCATTTTGAAAATAGCTCTGGTGTCAACTGCTACGCTAATGTAGTGCTGAATGTTGTATTTTATCTTGAAAGTTTGCAAGAGCATATAATACTAAATCATGAAAAAAGATTTTGTTCTCTGCTGAGTTTCCTTCATGAGAAGTTGAGTAATGATAAAACTAAAATAGAAAGTGCTTCTGATGTTAGAACTCTTTTAGATGTATGTTCTGGATGTACACAGTTTACACAAAATGTCCAGCAAGATGCACAGGAATTCTTAATGTATATGCTTATGGTACTGGAAGATGAAGGGGTAGAAATAGAAAATATGTTTGGTCTCTCTTATAAATGGGAACATTGTTGTGAAAACTGTATGAACACATGCTGCACTAATGTTGATTCTGAAAGGTTCATACATTTAACATTACCAGAGAGTAAATCAGTGACTTTTAGTAAATTAGTTAAAGATGCAAATCACAACATGGAATGTTCTCGATGTAAATCAGAAATGTTATCAACGTTATTTTTAAAGAAATATGGACAGTATATAATTTTAATGATGCAACGTTGCAGAGCTGATGGAACAAAATTGGACACTTTAATAAAGAAGTTTGTAGGAAATCAATTATCAATATCAGGAAAGACTTTTGTTGCAGTTGCAATAATTTTCCATGATGGACCTTCTATAACTTCTGGTCATTACACAGTTTATCTAAAATGTGAAAAAGGCTGTGTAATAATTCTCAATTGATTTTCAAGCAACATTTGCCTGCAGAATTACCAAATTCCTACTTAATTTTTCTAAAACCAAAATTTTAGATACAAATTGCAGCATCTGAAGAAACCATTATTTCGATTTTATAGGATTACCATTGGAAATTTCACCTAAAAAGGATTTAAAAATGACCATTTGGCCTCATGGAAAGGTAAATGTTTCTATTGTGGACTTCTTTGACAGATATTATTTTGGTGTATGTGCTTAAGCAACAAGATTTACAGACGTTATTTATTGCAAATAGTTATTGTTCTTAGAAGATATTTTTAATATATATGTTACATTTCTATCAAGGTATGTTTTACTGAGGATAGATTCAGGGCTTTTTTAAATAATCTTTCAGATTGTTTATTTTTTTGCCCACTGTTAAGTGATGAATACAATTGATATCACTATTTTCAGTGAAATTCAATATATTCTGAAAACAGCAAAAAAAGGGCAAACAATTACTTTGTTAAATATGAAAATATGTGTACTGTATTCTAAAATATATTGTTAAATATTACTACTTTTTTTCTTTTTTTTCAGATCTTGAAAGAAAATTTAGGAAATTGAATCCATTTTTCTTGTAATTAAAAAAAAACATTTATTTCTAATTAAGTTATTTTGTTGGTCAGGTAAGTTTAAAATATCTCTATTTCTCATCCCTTCACTTTCATGCTCCCTTTTCTTCACTTGTCCTCACTCTGCTTTTCTCATTCCCCTTCCCTCTCTCTTCTTCCTTTACTGCTCTTTCGTAACTCCCTCACTCCTCTACTACTCCCCTAGGTTTACTGCCTCCATCACTATTTTTTCAACCATGTTTCTCTCCCTGTCTCCATATGTCTCAGTCATTCTAACTGCCTTACTCCTTCTCAGTTCCTTGCTCTCTGTCTCTGTTTCTGTCTCTCTCCCTTTGTCTGTCTTACCCTTAATTTCCTTAACATCTCTGTTTCTACCACTCCTCCTCTCTCCATCACTCATTTTCCATCTATGTTAATTTTTTAACCTTCTCCGTCATTCTCCTTCCCTCACCTTCCCTAACTGTCACTATCCTTTACTCATAGTCACTCCTATTCTCCTACTTCACTTCCTCCTGTCTGTATCTCACACCCCTTCATCTTTTCGCATTCTTTCCTTCACTCTCCCTCACTCTCCTTTGCTCATTGAAATCCTGACTCCCTTTCTCTCACTCCAGTTTCCTAAATCCCTCCATCCCCCCACTCCCCATCTCTCACTTTCCCTTACCCCCTTTTCTAATCCTCATACCCCTTATCTCACCATCACTCCACTTCTCTTACTTTCAATCCCTTTACCCTGCTGTACTTCATCCGCTTCATCTGTTACTCCCTTTTCCTATCTCCGTCCCTTACTCCCCTTTTCTCACTCCCCCTCCATCACTCTCCATTACTCACTGCCATTCCCTTACTCATTCACTCTTCTTACCTGTATCCTCTACCCTTAGTCCTTTTGTTGCAGTCAGTCTTTCACTTCCCTTTCATGACTGATAATACTTTCCTTTTCTCACTCATTCTGTCTGTCCTTTCCTCCTCTTCACTCAGTCATTTCAATCATTTCAATCATTCATGTATACACTACACATTCATTCAATAAAATTACAACACAGTATATTAGGAATATAGCTCTTCTTGGAGAAGTGAAGTGAGTTCTGAAAAGAACTGTTTTATTTGTCTTTTTTGTTTTGTATTTTCTTTTGTTGTTTTTTAACAATTTTGTATTTTTTTGGATTTTTTTAGAGCACCAAAAAAAACTGGTAAAGAAAAACTGTTCAACAGGAACAAAAAAATTAAATGAAAAAAATTATGGGCTGGAGCATGTGTGCCGCTGTATTCTGGTTTCAATAAAGTTAATGCTGCTCTCACCGTAGCAAAGAACAGCATTGCACACATTGCAATGTATGTGCACCTTCTGGAAAAGGGGGCAGATGTCCAGTGGCCTGGTACACGGTGAATCTGCGGCCGCAGATGATGTGCTCGGCTGAGCAGGTGGAGGGTTGTCCCTTAGGGCTCTAGTTGTCTCTCGAGCATAAGGTACAGGATGCACTGTCTTGAAGTGCCTCAGCATTGAATAAATACTAAATTAGTATTTTTTGCTGGGATCTCCTCTGGATAAGACGGTTCCACAAATAGTGCATGTCACCTTTGGAGCATTCACCTTCTTTTGGCCCTCTTGAAAGGTGAAGTAATTCCAGATGAAAGAGTGTTTTTGTTTGCTCTTCCTTGGTGGTACCACAAAGGTCTCCTCCTCACTCCCTGAAGTAGACTGCTGTTCTGCCATTTTCAAGTAAGATTTTACTCGAGTAGCTGTTCAGCTCCTTGTCCCAGGAAATAAGAAGAAATAGTGAGGGGAGTGGGTGTGGTGTTTGAAGATTCTGGAACAGAAACTACTATGAACCAATGAAAAGTGTTGTTTCGTAATCATATGACTTGCCGTGCGCGCACGGTGCTCGCACGTATGCGCGCACCGTGCGCGCACGGTGCTTGCATGCATCAGAAATGAATTACTTTTAACCAGATTTCTAAAACATGAAAAGGAGGCAGGGAAGACACTCCCTGACCCCTAGACCTTCTCAGGGGGTCCCTAAAGGACCTCGTAAATCAAAAAAACCCATTTTGTTTAATAAAATAAATTGCCGGTGCGCGCACGGTGCTCACACGCATGCGCGTACAGTGCACGCACGCATCAGAAATGAATTACTTTTAACCCTATTTGTAAAACATGAAAAGGAGGCAGAGAAGACACTCCCTGACCCCCTAGACCTTCTCAGGGGGTCCCTAAAGGACCTCGTAAATCAAAAAAAAATTCCTTTAATAAAAAAAAGTGGCAGGGGGCAAGGCAAGATGGCCGTTGACTGACCTCCGCTGAAGGCAGCGTCGACATCTCTCCCTTCCTAATGATTTACTTCGGTAAAAGATAACCCCAAGAGCTATGCTACAAGTCCTCATTTCTTCGTTATCTACATTCTTCTCAGCGAATACCTCCCCAGCCGGCTCTCGCCTTAAAGAAAATCTGCAGTTTGAGCTGCAGAGATTACTGAAGTCTCTGCCTGCCTACCTTCGCGGTCAGCCTGCTCGATGTGGTAGAACCAGCGGGTCCGGACATCTCTCCGCCTCATCTAATTTCCGGCTGGTGCAGAACATCACTTCACGTTCCCAACGTTGGGAGCAGTGGGGGATGGCTCCGAAGATGATTAAAACGCGGGAGGCTGCTGGGTCCGGGGACCAGAAAGAGCAGAGGAAGGAATGGCTGCAGGGCTCGGCTACCGAGACTGGTTCAAGTCAGGGACGGACACGACATGGTGGTCCCAAGAGGAAAGGTGAGGGGGGCAGAGTGGCTGACGGCGGTACTACTGGAGTAGCGGGCGGGACAAGACTGCGGGCTGGTAAAACCAACGAGGGCGTTCTCAGGCAGCCTTCAGTCATTGAAGCATTTAGCGTGGTGAACATCACAAAGGCACTCCCGGGGGGCGATACAAAAACACTCATATGTCCCTCTGATGTATCCCTGCAATCAGAAGCAATTTCCCATAAGCTTGAAGCAGCCTTATTAGGTGACAACTCGGCTGCTTCGATCACTCTACCAGTGGATTCTGGGAAATGCAGTCCACCTATGTCTATCCATCAACAAGCTGAGTCTATGGATTTGGACACTAGTATTATACAGCAGCACGTGGATATAATATTGGATGGTTTTTTTGGAAATCGTACAGCGGTGGTTACAGAGGGAGAAAATCCTGTGTTAAAACCCCATGGTATAAGCAGTTACAATAGCAGCCAAGATAGCAGCGATGTAGAGGAGCTAAATGAGGTTCGAATTGGCTGTCAGAAGGTGGTAACAGACGACTGCTATATAGAAGGTGCGGGTGAAGTAACGGATTCGCTCTCTGAAGCAGGTCAAGATAACCTTTTGACATCTGCACAGTCTTATGGTAATATGGGGTCCCCCGCTCTTAAATCTGGTGATCTAAATGGCACATCCAGTAAGATAGATAATCAGGAGTCTAATATTCTTCAGGCATGTGCGCCATTGCTTTCTCCGGATGGTGATCGGTTCTTTTCACTGAATGATGACTCGGAGTCATCTCTGGAGAGTGATCTTGAGTCGACACAGGAGAGTGTCTCTGGAGAGGAGTCCTTGGTGGCTCAGCAGGATACTACTCAGTCCAAGCTGAAGTCCAAGACTATCAAGCGTCGGAGCAGGGGAAAAGGTCAATCTTCGGATTCAACCAGTAGGCGACTTGAGTGGGACTACTCTGCCTCAACCCTCATAGCTTGCTCAGGTAGCGGGCCTGGGGGTGGCAGTGGGACAGAAGGTGCTAACAACCTGGGTAGTGTACCCTCACCACCAACGCTGGAGTTGCTGTATGCAAATGCAGAGCGAGGCCCGACAGGAGAGTAAGAGATCTCAGCTTGCTACTAAAAAACTACAAGGGGCAATCCGCAAAACAAATAAACTATGTTCTGATATGTCTGAGCGGATAACCCAGGTTGAAGCAAGGACTGTTGCTGTAGAGGAGGACGTAGAGAAATTACTTGTGGGTAAAGGTGCTCAGGAAAAGCGCTCGCAGGATGTGGATTGGAAACTTGAGGACTTTGAAAATCGGCAGCGCCAGAACAATATCCGACTTCTTGGCCTGGAGGAAAAAGTGGAGGGGGAGAACACTTTGAGTTTTGTGGTGAAGCTAATGAAGGCAGCTTTCCCAGATCTGGATCATTGGAACTGGGAGATGGAAGTGCAGAGGGCACACCGTTTCCCAATGTTTAGGAAACATCAGCCTAATAATCAAAGAGAACATCCTAGAGCGATCCTTATTTTTATCGGAAATTTTTTGCTGAGACAGGCAATTTTGGACCGTGCTAGACCTGATTCTAAGATATCAGTGGAGGGGCATACTTTCTTTGCTCGGCCCGATTTTTGCCATACTACGGTCGAGCGGAGGTGGAGGATGCGTCAGTTGATATCTGCATTTAAAGGGGCAGGATGTGATGCCTTTTTGTTGTTTCCCGCTAGACTTAAGGTTATTCATAGAGCTCGGGCGAGAATCTTTTTTTCAGAGATTAAAGCCCAAGAGTTTCTCACTGAACTGACTGAAACACGCGGGCCGAGGGCACTGTCTGGCATGGGGGAAACTAATAAGGACGATCAAAGAAAAGTGTGATGTGATCTCTAAATGTTGATTATATGCTGAGATTTTTTTTTTCTATATGGTTGGATCTATTTGGTGGTGATGCATACTATTTGTTGGGGGTTACACTTATTTTTTTTGATGGGAGGAGGGGGATGGGCGCTGCCTTTACGAAAGATGTCTCGGTCATGTTTAGGTCTGTGTGACCTAATTGCCTGTAAGGGAGGTAAGGGGGGGAGGGGGGTGGGAGGGTTATGGGTCAGGTTGTAGGGGGTGGAGGGGGATCATGGAAGGCCAAGGTGTTTCATATTGTTAGGCAAATAAAGAGGCAATTAAAGAGGCAGAAGAGTGGTGGTAAATGTGTGCTGGATAGGATAATTGGTAAGGTTTGGAAAATGAAAATCAGTATAGATGGAAAGGAAAGGTCTGTCGGACTAGCAGCCAGATGGGCTTACTGTGCGAAGGTAAAGAGAGAAAAATTCAACTGTAAGACATGAATCTCCGGATTTTGACAATTAATATCTGTGGGCTAAGTGATCAGAGAAAGAGGAACAAGGTAGCAATTTGGTTGAAATCTTTACAAATAGATTTAGTATGCATTCAAGAAACCCATATAGAGGGTAATAGAGCTTATTTGATGGAGCACCTTGGCTTTAGATTGATTGCATATACCACACAAGGCGCTCGAACCCGTGGGGTAGCAATCCTCACTCGGAGAAGTGATATAAGAGTTCTTCGTAAATCAGTTGATAAATGGGGACGTTGGGTAATAATTGAATGTTTGGTCAATAACTTCAAATTCACACTTTGCTCACTGTATGGTTCGACCGGTGACGATCCGGGAGTATTTAGATGGAAGATTGGCATTATGGTCTGTCCCAGTTGTTTTATGTGGTGATTTTAATATTAATGGTTTAGGGGTACAATGGGATAGTCAAGGGAATAACTACCTAGGAAGGAAAAAGAAATCTAGTACTGCCCTATACAACTTAGTTTATAATAATAATGGTCTGATAGATGTTTGGGCTCATCTAAAACCTACTGATTTAGGTGGCACCTTTTTTTCAGCTCCACATAAAGTTATTTCCCGTTTGGATTATTTTTTTGTATCCAATCAGCCTCTTATTAATTTGGGTATCGAAAAGCATCCACGCATTTTATCAGATCACAATCCCTTAGTTTTGACAATTAATATTAATTTGCTGGAAAAAAAGAATATTGGCTGGACCTTTGAAAGGAGGTTATTATATGATCCAGATTATGTTGTCAACATGAAGGGGTGGGTTAAAGAATTTTGGGAGTTTAATCGAGGGAGCACACGGGTTGGAGTTGTTTGGGATGCCTTTAAGGCAGGGGTCAGAGGGGAAACTTTAAGTTTCAGTTTACGGCGACAAAGGATGGAAAGATTAAAAGAAAGAGAGATAAGGGAGGAATTGAATCATCTCGAGGGAATCTTAGCTTCAGCCATTAGCTCCGGTGAAGGAATAGAAAGAATACTTTCACAACTGGCTATTAAAAAGGCCGAGATAGGTGAACATTTGGCTAAAAAGGCAGCAGAAATGTTTTTGGCTAAAAAACAGCACTGCTATGAATTTAATGAGAGAATAGGCCACACGCTGGCAGTAAGAGCTAGGCAGAAAACCTCGGCAGGGATGATCTCTGGAATCTATGATAGTAGAAGAAAGGTTATTACTGATGCAGTAGGTATTCGGGAAGTTTTTAGGTTATACTATCAGCAATTATACTCTGGTGGACCTGCCGCTATACCTGGTGGTATTCGTGAATATTTAGATAATATACCCAGTCAGAAGGTTGATCCTATGGATAGGGAGGAACTTGAGAGGGTTTTCTCCGAGGAAGAAATAAAGGATGCTCTACAAGAATTACCGTCCGGTAAGGCTGTCGGCCCAGATCAGATACCGTTGGAATTCTATAAAATTCTATAAAATTTTTATTGATTCATTAGGACAGGATCTGGTGGAGGTTATGCTATTGGCACAAAGGGGGGATTCCACCCCCGAGTCTTGGGCGGGGGCAGATGTCGTTATATTTTTGAAAAAGGATAAGCCGGATAAGGATCCTGGCTCTTACCGCCCCATCACCCTAATGAACAGCGATGTTAAAATATTTTCAAAAATCTTGGCTATGAGATTAAATGGTATCTTGGGGAAAACTATCCATCCGTGTCAACATGGGTTCATTATGGGCCGGGGAACTACGCAACATATAAGGCGATTAATCACCCTCTTTGACGTAACAGAGATTTCAGGGGACCCTATGTCTGTGTTACTATTAGATGCTGAAAAGGCATTTGATAGGGTCTCCTGGGATTTTCTCTGGGAGGCAATGAGGTGGTTCGGATTGGGAGAAGGATTTATTAAATCTGTTCAAGTCTTATATCTGGCCCCAACAGCTCGTTTGAAGATTAATGGCAACTATACATTCCCATTTTATATACAGAGGGGGACAAGGCAGGGCTGCCCCTCGTCTCCATTGTTGTTTGCCATCTATATTGATCCCTTGTTACGATTATTTGAGGCCAATGGTGGAATTCGACCAGTTGTATGTCAGGGGATAGAAACTAAAGTGCTTGCATACGCTGATGACGTGGCTATTGTCACAGCGGATCCGCAATTGGCTTTGGAAAGGGTGGAGTTAATTTCTAGTGAGTTTGGTATTTTTACAGGATACGCATTAAATAAAACTAAGACTCAAGTTATTAAGAATCGCTTTATTAATTTTGAAGATGCTCGGGTTGTTGATTCGGCAGTTTATTTGGGGATACGTGTCACATCAGATCTCGGGAAACTGGTGGCCGTTAATATGGAGCCAGTAATTAGGGTGGATTTTGTTAGATTAAATAATCTCCATCTCTCTCTTGTGGGTCGATGTAATCTCATCAAGATGCTGTTTTTACCAAAAGTATTGTATCTATTTAGGTCAATTCCTTTAGAATTTCAAAAATCCTGGTTTTTTATTTTAGAAGGTTTAGTTAATAGGTTTATTTGGGCACATGGGAAAACTAGGCGGGCTCTTCGGTTTATGTGTTTATCACGGGAGAAAGGAGGATTTTTGGTGCCGGATTTTCATAGCTATTATTGGGCAGCAGCTTTGCAATATATGAGGATATTGGTCGGGCCGCGTTTCGGGGAAATAGAAAGGGAAAATGATCTCCCGGATGTTTATAGACTATTACTGGGCCAAAATGCTGAATATTGTTTTCTCAAATTTACAGAACCCAGTTACTATAAACGCACAAAATTTAAGACCCTGATAGCTGCTTTTAAGATTTGGGGGGGACTAAAGAAAAAGATTGGATTAGGGAGGCTTAATTTCTATACAGTTTTGTTTAAAAATCCAATGCTTCCCGAGGTATTTTCGGATGAAGCTATGGCTGGATGGGCTAGCAAGGGTATCCGTCAGGCCGGGGATTTAATAGAGAAGCAAGGCTTCCGACAATTCAAAGATATACAGAAAGACTTTGGGTTGGAAAGTTGTAATTTTTTTAAGTATCTACAACTTCGTAGTTTTTTTTGTAAGAAAATTGGTGGGGCATGGGGGTTTGCTAGTAATAGTATAATTGACATTATGAAAAGTGGCGCTAAAGGGACGATTAAGTTAATTTATGCAGAATTGATTAATTTGAAACAAGATGATTTACTTAAACATGAGGGTAAGTGGGCTGAGCGTGTTGGGGCTACCCCCGGAACAGTTGTGAAATCTTTAAAGCTGGGTCAGTCAGCTCTATTTTTGGCTGGGCTTCAGGCACAACATTTTAAAACTGTTTTCTCTTTATATTATACCCCGGCCAAAATAGCACAATGGGGCGGCTCTACAGGGATTGTATGCCCACGGTGTGGGGGATTGGAAGCAGATTTGGTGCATATGTTTGCTTCCTGTCCGCGCCTGCAGGCATTATTGGATTCAATTATGGAATATTTAGATCATATACTTGGGGTAAAAATAGCATTAACCCATGAAATTATTTTGTTAGGATTAAGCTCTTCAAACCAAGATAAGACTACTTATCAATTTATTTTTGTTGCTATGGCGGTTTTAAGGATAAACATTGCCTCTGCCTGGTTAGATCCCCTTCCCCCTACATTTCAACAATGGCTAGCTCGTTTACTCTCCATATATACAATAGAAAGTGCAATTTATGAAAGGAAGGGAAAAAAAGCGAAATTATTGGGCAAAAACACTTGGGCACCTTTAATAAAATGGAAGGAATCATTATAATTTTATTTATTATGTTTAGCAAGATAATGATGGTTGTTAAGAAGGGTAAATTGGGTTTTCCCTTAATCCTCTGTAGGAGTGTTGTTTTTTTTTTTTTTTTATCTTTCTTTGCTCCCCGCTCTTTCTTTTTCTCTTTGTGTTATATGTACACTTTTTGTTCCTTAAGATTTGCTATCTGCCTTATAAGACATAATATTTTGTGGATATTTGCTTGCTGCATGATATTATGTACCTGCACTGATCTCTCATGGTTAATGGGGGATTAAAATCTTAATAAAGATATTTAAAAAAAAAAAAAAAAAATTGCCGGTGCGCGCATGGTGCGCGCACTGTGAAAAACCCTTAAAAGAAAAAAACATTTTAAACTGTTTATATGTTTATAGAAGATATTAACTATGCTGTTCAACTTTATCCAAATTTTAAAAAAAAGAGCTGAGCCATTCCATATTACAGGATACAGTCAATCTATAACTATATACATAGGTAGTTTATTGTAAAATAATTATATAAAAAATATAATAATACATAGATAAATTAGCATTAAAAAACCTTACAAATTCACTAAAAAAAACATAGGTTTCACACACGTTATAGTTAGAAATTAGCATTTAAAAAACCTTGCAAATTCACTTAAAAAAACCATAGGTTTCACACACATTATAGTTAGGAATTAGCATTTAAAAAACCTTGCAAATTCACTGAAAAAACCATAGGTTTCACACACGTTATAGTTAGGAATTAGCATTTAAAAAACCTTGCAAATTCACTGAAAAAACCATAGGTTTCACACACGTTATAGTTAGGAATTAGCATTTAAAAAACCTGGCAAATTCACTGAAAAAACCATAGGTTTCACACATGTTATAGTTAGCTGGACATTTCACTCGTACAAAACCATTGAAATTCCCCCGTTATAGTTAGTTCAGCTAACTATAACTCGCGCGACCGCAATCCACTGCTGATGACGTCACATATTACATCACTCATGACATGGTCAGCGACATCACTCATGACATCACTGATGACATCTCAAATGACATCACTGATGACATCACTGATGACATCATCCTTGTGTAAGAGTGACAGACCTCCTCTTATCCTAATATAAACTTTGATACACACATTGAAAAATACAAACTAAAGTTTTGAAAACTATAGAGATACCAATACCAGTTAGAACAACCTATTCCGTAATTCCAAAATCTACATACGCATCCACTCATTCATCAACACTTCTATACAGTCACTCATACATGTACTCAGTCATCATATGTACTCATACACCTATACATTCTGTTACACACCTACACTCATACATAGAGATACTCACACACATACTCACACATGCAAATAAACATCCATTTACCTGCATATACAGCTATACACACACCACTACACTTACTTCTACAGAAACGTACACATACTTACTCTCTTAAACAATCACTTATAGAAACACACACTTATTTATACAGGAACTCTTCCAATCTCTCACTCTCATATATCCTCACTTATATACATCAATACTCACATATACTAGTTCAAAGCATATGGACTTACTCATAAAGACATTATTGAGACAGTCATTCACTCTCTTACTCACCCATACACACACTCATCCACCCATACTGTCCTGCTCACATACTGTCTTCAAAACACATACAAACAGTGAGTCACTCATTCATGCATCCATACGCTAAGTAACATCCCCCACTGAACCATACAGACACTTAAACTGATACTCTAAAAACGAACTAATAACCCATATACACACTCATGTAGCTACTCACCAACCCATGCAGCCACTTATACACAAAGTGAGACACTGATACAGATATTTAAATATTTAAACATTACTCCCTAATACTTGTATTCACTAAGATACTGTTAATAAGTCAGTTATACAATAAATTTTACAAAAAAAACCCATCCATTTAGACACTTATTTACCCATTTATTCTTCCATTAACCTTTAGATATACATATATAAAAAATATTTATTTTTCAGAAAGACACATATTCACTGGATGATGTCATCAGTGATGTCATCAGTGATGTCATTTGAGATGTCATCAGTGATGTCATGAGTGATGTCACTGACCATGTCATGAGTGATGTAATATGTGACGTCATCAGCAGTGGATTTCGGTCGCGCGAGTTATAGATAGCTGAATTAACTATAACGGGGGAATTTCAATGGTTTTGTACGAGTGAAATGTCAGGCTAACTATAACATGTGTGAAACCTATGGTTTTTTCAGTGAATTTGCAAGGTTTTTTAAATGCTAATTCCTAACTATAACGTGTGTGAAACCTATGGTTTTTTCAGTGAATATATATATATATATATATATATATATATATATATATATATATATATATATATTAGAAGAAAAGGTTGCCCCCCCTGCGAAGCGCACTTATCACAGGTTCTCGATTCTCCAAAAGAAAGCAGATTCGGTACCAAAAGCATCACAGGTAAAGTATTGCCTGACACGTTTCGAACTGAAAAGTTCTTTATCAAAGGCTTCATGTGACAAACAGCAGCACTGCTCCCAATTCATCCCCTCCAACGATGACGTATTCATATTAAGTAAGAGTCTCAAGTGAGGCGTACAATTGATATATATATATATATATATATATATATATATATATATCCAACTCACTCCTTGGAAAAAGGATGACAACGCCGTGTGCGGTTTTCAGAATAGATTTTCGGCCACCATCAAACGCGTTTCGACTGCGCAGCAGTATTGCTCACTGATAACGAGGTAATGAGCGCAGTCATTTTTTAAACTTATTTCTGTGAATCAAACGTGTCACATGACAACTACAAACACAGTGCTAGTGAAATCAGACTTATAGTTTTTTCCACTTAGTTAAACGGTGTTTACAAAATCATATTTACAATTATTTTTCTTCCAGTTGATAACAAATTAATAAACTGTGAAAAAAATTTTCCTTGAATATTATCCATGAAAAATGATCATTCAATTAGTCAGGTTGTGGTATTAATATTAGCCCGGGGGTTGGGGGTCCGTATCGGACCCCCTACTTTAAATATGTAGTGCCCCGGGGAGGTGGCGGTCCCTGGGGCGTGTGGGGGGGCTCGAGCACCCCCACACAGGTTTTTAAATAGAAATAAAGAAAAAAACAAGCCCCGGGGGTGGCGGTCCCCGGGGCTGCGGGGGGGCCATGAGCCCCCCCGCATACATTAGGATAAGCCCCGGGGTTGGCGGTCCTCGGGGCTGGGGGGCCCCTCTGGATCCCCATGACTATGAAAAAGGGGCTAATTATAAACGACGCGCGAGAGCCCGCGCTTCATTTTTTTTTTCCTCAGCGGGATACGTGCATCCTGGGATTTAAAAAAAATAACCCACAAGGACCCCCCTGACCCCCTAGGCCTGCTCAGGGGGTCCTTGTGGGACCCCCTGAGCAGGCCTAGGGGGTCAGGGTGTTTCTACCCTGCCCCTTTTCACGTTTTGCGATGTTTTTTTTGGGGCTTCTTGTGCCTCGGTTGCACAAGATGGCTGCCAACACTTCCTGATCTGGAGTGTTGACAGCCAATTAGCATTCAGCTCGTGCACGGCAGGGTGCGCGCTGGGTGCGGGGAGGGTCTGCGGATCCTCCTCGGCCATAGATATCACTAACTTTTTTTTTTTTTTTTTTTTTTTTTTAATTTTTAAATTTTACTGCACATAAAAACTCAATACAAACATGGGCCTACAACCACCAGGGCCGGACGCTAATATATACATGTTCGACATCATCAAGGAAGAAATAGGCCCCCTGGGGCTCAGCCGAATGAACAAATTACCGAGTGCACCTCAGAGGTTGTCAGGATACATAACTTTTAGAAATACAAACAAAGAAAGAAAAATAAAAGAACACCAAAAAGCAAGGCGGAAACCATCGAAAAAAAGGGCGTCTAACCACGGCCGGGGGATCACACAGTACCTACTCCACCCTCGGGTGGTCAATGAGGATGATCAAGGGGGGAGGTGGGGGCGACGGGAGAGCCACAACCATCTACAGGTGAAATGCAATAGTCCGGGAACCTCAGGAGCAGGGTGACAAGGCAGCATCAGATGTGTCCACGAGGAGGTGTGTGCAGATGTTCCCTCGGTACGCATTCCACTGGCCCCAAATTCTACCCCATGCCCCCGGCTTACCCCGAGCCACATACACAGTCTTCTCTCTGCACATGCAGCAATCCCTGTTCTCCTTCCATACTGACACGGTGGGAGGCCGCCGGGAACCCCAAAGCTGTGCAATGTCCCTCTTAGCAACCATGTTCCCAAGGGCCGCCCACCGAGTCTGAGCCGCATTATAGTCATTAGGCTCCCACACGTTCAGCAAACATCGGCGAACCTCAGGCAACAGAGCGACCCCAGTGACACATTCCATGACAGCATGCACCCGGCGCCAATACTCCGCCACCTCACAGCACTCCCAGAGAACATGGAGAAAAGTGGCGCTGAGCCCACAGCCGCGCCTACAGAGCCCGTCTTCAGAAAAAACCATCAGAACTAAACGAGGGCCCGTCACGTAAACACGGTGGAGAATTTTAAGCTGGACAAGACGGAGACGCGCGGGTATGGCCACCTCCTTAGGGGAGGACAGCGCAGACTGCCAATCCTCATCGTCCAGTTCCACCCCATCCCGGATCCACGCCTCCCGAAGACGCACGAGGAGATCCGCCCGAACGTTTATTCGTTTTTTATAGATAAGGGAAATAGTACTGTCGGGCAAGTGACCGTCGAGTATGCGGTCCTCGAGTGGCGAAGACACAGGGACTGCAGTCTCAGCCCCGATGGCCGAGAGCAAAGCGTGCCGAACCTGAACGTACCGAAAGAACTCCCTCTCACTCAATTCGTACTCACTCTGCAGCACAGCGAAGGATTTGACCGCACCCTTCACCCAAAGGTCACCTACTCTGCTGATGCCAATCGTGTCCCAACGCTCGAATCCCTTCGTCGTCCAAAGGCTTCCCAATCTTTCAGACGCAAACAAGGGGGTCGTTCCAGCCCATGGCCACATTCGCAGCCTCCCACAAGCGTACTGCAATCTTAGTGGGACCAGTTAAGTTCCTCCCAGCCGATCGAGAGTAAAGCGCTCTGTTAAAGTTGCCGCCAGGCAACAAAAATCTATCCATTTCGAAAGCCGGATTAGGACCAGGTGCGTACGTTGCATGGTTAATAGCAGATAGCTGGGAAGCCCAATAGTACCTCCTGATGTCCGGGAGCGCGATGCCCCCGTCGTACCAGGGGAGAGTCAGTTTTGCAAGAGCAATACGTGCACGACCGTCCCAAACAAGTCTCCTTTGTAAGCTCTCCACTTCCCGGAAGTAGGCCGCCGGAATAATATCAAAGGAGTTCTGAAGTGCGTAAAGGAATCGGGGAAGAGACATCATTTTAAAAAGTGCCGCACGACCGAGGGGAGACAAGGGAAGCTGACGCCAACGGGCCACGTCTAACCTCAATCTCCGAAGTGGAGAGAGGAGATTATGCTCGTAGCGGACCGCCAGGTCCAATGAGACGTACACCCCCAGGTACGTAAAGCCGGAGTGGGACGCCTTAATGGGAAAACGAGAAGGCAAGAGAGGAAAGCCACCGGATATAGCATAGACACAAGATTTGGACCAGTTAATGATCAAACCAGAGTTCTTGCCGAAGGAAGTGAGGATGTCAAAGAGCACATTGAGTGACTTACGTGGTGAGGTGAGGTACAAGAGAATGTCGTCCGCGTACAACGAAACACGATCCTCGAAGCCAGGGGCCCACTGGATCCCTCTTATCGACGGTTCCCAACGAAGCCAAGCAGCGAGCGGTTCCAAAGCCAACGCGAAGAGCAGGGGAGACAACGGACACCCCTGCCTAGTGCCCCTCCCAAGAACGAAAGGCCGGGAAACCCTCCCATTAACGACAACCTGTGCCAGCGGAGCAGCGTATAAGAGTTTAACCCAATTAATAAATCCCGCCCGAAGCCAAACTTTGCCAGGGTGGCCCAAAGATACGGCCATTCTATCGTATCAAAGGCCATCGTGGCGTCCAAGGAAACCAAGATGGCCGGCTCTGAAAGATATTCCGCCCTTGCAAGTACGCCATGTAGGCGCCGCAAGTTAAGGGCCGTATTCCGGTGCGGGATAAAACCGGATTGGTCCGGATGCACCAGATCGCAAATAACAGTAAGCAGGCGGTTCGCAAGAACCTTGGCAAGGATTTTCGGCTCGGTGTTCAACAGAGAAATAGGCCTGTACGAGGCGCAACGGTCCCGAGGCTTACCGTCCTTGGGAATCACGACTATAGTGGCCAGACGTTGGTCATCAGGGAGAGAACCAAGTTCAAGCGACTCTGAGAACATACGACGGAGAAATGGTGCAATTTTATCCGGTTGCAGTTTATAGAGTTCAATCGGAAGTCCGTTGGGGCCCATAGCCTTGCCTGAGCGAAGGGAGCGAATCGCGGTAGCAATCTCGTCGACCGATAGTGGGGCATCCATCTGCTCACGCTCATCCACCGACAAGCAGGGCAAAGCAATATCCTTCAACAAGTGACGAGAGTCAGCCTCATCTCTAGCCGACACCGGGGAGTACACAGCACAGAAGTAGTCCGCAAAACACTCCACAATCTCACCAGGGTCAGTCACACTTACTCCCTCCGACGTCTGAAGCACGGGGACCACTCGATTCACTCTCTCCTTCTTATCAGGCCAAGCAATCAATTTACCCGCCTTATCCCCAGCATCATACAGTCTACCCTGCTGTTCCCTATACATTGTCCGAGCAGCATCCGTAACAAGGGACTTATATTCGAACTGCTTCAGGCTGAGGGCGTGGAGCCCGTCCTGAGTGACACCCGTCTCCAAGGCAGCCTCCAACCCCGATATCTCAGCCTCCAACGCAACCACCTCCCCGTTCTTAGCTTTCTTGGCCTCCACTATCAGGGATAGGGCGTGTCCGCGAAGAACCGTTTTGAAAGCCTCCCACAGGGACACTGAGGACAAGACGGACCCCTCATTCTCAAGAAAATACTGATCAAGCGACTTAATGAGACCCTTGCGAATCTTGGGGTCACGCAAGTACCATGGGTTAATGGGGGCGATCCGCCCAGTGGATCGCATCCCGGTATCGAAGAGGAGCCACAATGGGGAATGATCGGAAATGCCCCGGGCCAGGTGCTTAACCTCCCGGACCCGGGTGGTCTGGGCCGCGGGCATAAGAAAATAATCTAGTCTGGAGAGACTCCCGTGGGCCCCGGAGTGGAATGTGTACTGACTCTGTGTCGGATGTATCAACCTCCAGCAGTCCACTAGACCGAAAGTGTCCAAAAACCCGCCGAGCCACGCCTGGGCGGCAGAGAGGGCTCTGGGAGGGTAACGATCCAACTCGCCAGAAATCACGGAATTAAAATCCCCACCCACAAGCAAGAGACTATCAGGAAGTTCAAGTAACATACGACCCACATCAGAGAAAGTGGAGGTCTGGAGGCCCGGGGGAACATAGACCGAAACCAATGAAAGAGTCTGCCCCTCCCACCGTCCAGTCAAGGACGCATAGCGCCCTCTATCATCAAGAGTGACTTTGTCGATCTCAAGCGGGAGGGAAGATCGCAGCAAGATGCCCACCCCTCTGGATCCAGTGGTGAAGCCAGAGTGTGCAACCAGTCGGTAGCCCCCCCTGTTCATAGCATGACATACATTGCCCACCAAGTGCGTCTCTTGAAGAAATACCACATCAGGGGCCAATCGACGCAAATATTGCAACACAACCCCACGTTTGATACGGTCCCCCAATCCGTTGACATTCCAAGACATCAGTTTCAACCCGTCCCCCCCCATCCCAACACAAGAAGCTGGAGTCCCCGGGCATGCAGCCAGACACCTGAAACTGAATGGAAACAAACACACCGCCTTGAAAAGAAAAAATACACAACCCAACAACCACTGCCACCCTCCCACCCCCATACCATTGCAACTCCCCCCACCCTGCACCCCTGCGGACTATACAGCCCCCCCAACTTGCAGTGTGCCTGTCGCCCTAACAATCCCATGCTACAAAAAGACCCTAGAGGAGGAAAGGGACCCGTCCCCGCCCGCACCCAGACGAAACATTAATAGACAAAATATACAATTGAAGTAGAACCTGGCTGAGCGAAGAAGGAAATGTCAAAGTGGAGGACCAAGAATCATTCCTGCAGAGGCCCACCGCCCTCGGCACCGCCAGTACGCCCGGGTCGTTCGCCCCGGTCCGGCAGGGAATCCAACCAGTCACTCACGGTGTCAGGGCGTTCAAAAAACATTGTCCGATCTTCATATTCCACACGAAGCCTGGCAGGGAAAAGCATAGAGTATTTGATTTCCAGATCTCGAAGACGGCGCTTCACCCCCTGAAAGCCCATTCTCTGTTTCTGAACGAGTTGGGTGAAGTCCGGGAAGAAGTTAACGGAGGAATTCTCATATTTAACTGGGCCGTGCACCCTCGAGGCCTGCAGGATCGCATCCCGGTCTCTGTAATGAAAAAGTTTTGCAACGATAGGCCTCGGGGGAGCTCCTGGTCGAGGCCTACCGCCCGGGACACGATGGGCACGCTCCACGGCGAAGAACTTGCTCAGGCCTGAAGGAGCAAGATGATTAAGGATGAGATCTTCGACCATGAGGTCCACCGGACAATTGTCGGAAGTCTCCGGTACACCTATGACACGGATATTGTTGCGTCGTGCCCGACCTTCGAAATCCTCCAGCCGCCGGGACATCGTGTCGTTTGCAGACTTTAGATCGCCAAGAGTTGCCTGGAGGTCTGATACATCCGTAACAAGAGTGGATGTCCTCAAGTCCAGCGATTGAACCCTCTCGTTAGTCTTAGAGAGATCCGCCCGAATTAACGTAACATCAATGGCAACCGTGTCGATTTTACGGGCCAGGGCCTCGTACTGTTGGGCGATGGTCTCCCTTATGCCGTTGATGGCGCCCATAACGTCCTGCAGCGACAATTCCGTGGGGACGGACGGGCCCCCACCGGAGTCCTCCGTGACGGCAGTTGCTGGCCCGGGGGATCCTTTACCCTGGGTATAACGATCCATGATGTTACTCTGTACTGGTCCCCCACGCTGGGATGTCTTGGTCCTCCGTTTCTCGGGATCCCCCTTGCCCGCCATGTTGAGCGATGCTCACCGGTGGGGTCCACCCGGACCGATAGCAAAGGGGCGCCAGCAGATCAGACACAGACTGTACGAGAGCCCACTTGGAAGAGTTCGAGAAAAAGGCACAAATCAGTCCAGTACAAAGGCCGGAGGACGCCCCAGCCGAGCGAAGTAGCTCCTCGATCAGGCCATGCAAAAGTGCAAAAGCGAAACTGAAAGTGGGGGCGCGGTCATTGGCAAGGCTCCGATGCCGTTGTTGTTCAACTACTCCCCGTCCCACAGTTCACCAAAGCACCGAGCACAGCTTCCAGGTGGGCCTCCAAAGTGCAAGACGCTGTATTTCAGGGCTCCCAGGTCCGATTTACGTTCCGAAAAGAGTTATGGATTCAGCCAAGGTTCATCTTCCAGAATCCGTCCAAAAAACCAGGATAATGTCAGGATAAGTTGCGAGGAGCGGCAAGGGTCCGGGGAGCCCTGTGCTCACGCGACCATCTTGGATGCGCGCGAAGCTCCTCTGATATCACTAACTTTTAACTCTAATTTTCTAAGGAACTACTGAGCGGATTTACACCATTTAAGCAAAAGGCATGAGTCTAAACTGAGGACTACCTCTTTGCCAAATTTGGTGTAATTCCGTTCAGCAGTTCGGGCTGTAGCTGCGACAACAGGTCCTATGGGAAATTGCATGGGGAAAACGCGTTTTGGGACCCCTCTTTTCTCTCGGTCCCCGCTTTGACGAATCACCACGAAACTTTCAGGGTAGGAGCGGAGCGGAGCTGGCCAAAAGTTTGGAAAATTTTGCGAAGATTCGTCAATCGGCACCAGACTTATTGGGAATAGAATGTTGCGGATTTGCAATGGAAAATAGGTCCTAACTATAACTATCTACTGGCGACCGCCAGTAGATAATATTAATATATGTATACATATGTATATATATATATATATATATATATATATACATATATATATATATATATATATATATATATATATATATATATAGATATAGATATAGATATAGATATAGATATAGATATATATATATATATTGGTGGGGGGGAAGGTTAACCTGTTACCTGAATGTTTGGGCTATGGTTAGCTTTGGTTATAACATAATGTAGTTTTAAAAAAAAAAACTCAAAAAATCTCTAAATAAGACACAGATAAAGTGGAATTATCTTTAAGAAGTAAAACTGAAAACTACTGAAAGTTGCAAATTATGGTTACGGCCACAATTCAGAACTTGTACCACGACCATGCAAACCATAACTCGCACATCAAATGTAAATGAGGGACATCCACAAAACATGTAAATGCAAATGTGGGACATCCATCAAACATAAGCAGATATCCTGTCCTGTTCACATGATAAACAGGGCTATCTGGACATCTGCCAAGTTTTGGATAATGCCTGATATCCACCAAAATCAAAATAATCTCTTTTTTATCTGGAATATTGGTAGAAAAAGAGAAGACTCAAATCAAAGAGCTGAAAAATGAGAATCCCCATCTGATATTCTTTAGTTTAGACACTATCTGTTGAGTAGCGTGTCTTAAAACGATGGCAGACCTTTATACATACATTTCCATTTTCTTCTATTTTGAGTTTATATTTATATATTTTCATAAGAATCAAAGAAGTATGTATAATTACCAGTGCTACGTGAACATTTATTTTGAACCAGGCTTAACAATCCATCTAATGTTTCCTATTGTCATAAAGAGTCAACGGATTCATCTAATTATTAATGTATTAATAGGAAATTAAAGATAACAATGTCTAAACTTTGAATATATCAGATGAGTGCTGCCACTATAAGAGAAACGTGTTGGACATTCCTGTCAGACATTTATGGGATACATGGTAAAAACTTTGGCACACCCACAACCCATATTTAAGCAGAATATATGATTGGGTGCCTTAACTTATTTCAAGATATGTTTGCATCCTTCAGCCTTTACCTTCCTCCTACACACCTCTTTCTTCCACCACTGTTCTTTTTCCTCTGCTTCTTAACCTGTCCTCTGTAATTCTGTGCTTTCCTGTACATCCAACATCCAGCTCTCCAGCTCTGTCTTCGTTGCACGTCTCTGTCTCACATTCCCCTTAACTCTCTTCCCCACACTTCCTAAATTCCTTTGCTGTCTACTGCATTTTTCTCCTATGCCCTGATAATCTGCCAGACTCTTGTCGCTTGTTATACCTGAATAACTCTTGCTATAACACTGCCCTCGTCCACAAAAGTAGGAACCTCCCTCTAGTTCTAGTACAGTTTTTCCTGGCCCCAGGCGAACTTGTTTGTTTTGCTGTTTCAGAGAATACATTTCTTCTACCACCTTTTAAAGCGCTTTGCTTTTTGAAAATTCAGTGCCCATAAAGCGCTTCCCAATGGAACTGATGCTAGTCATCAATGCATTTCAATAACATGAAGCACATGTACGGCCGGACTGCGAACCAAAACCAGCCCTGACAAAGTGCTCGGCCGGCCCCCCCCAGGGGGTTGGGGGTGCGGCCGAGCTCTTTACCAGGGCCAGTTTTCGGCCGATTTTGTTACAGGGCCGATTTTGCAGCTATGCTGCAAAAACGGCCCTGTAACAAAAACGGCCCACAGGGGCCCAAAACCGGCCCCCACCCGTGCGGCGCACCGGGGAATCGCCTGGTGCCCGCTACGGCCAGTCCGGCCCTGAGCACATGAGGCTCCACAACATTACAGAGTAGTTAAGTTTCAAACCATAATGACTTATTAAAGCATTAGCAAGGTTACAAATTGAAATCATCAAATTAGTTATAAAGCAATCATCAATACATGAATGAATAAGTTAATATATGGCTCAAACAATTTAAAAGTCATGGAAGAAAAAACGAACTGTGATAAAGTGCTCTCAAAATGGAAAAGGTCAACAAAATCAGTTCTCCCATAAAGAGAACGCCCTCCCCTGCTACATTGTGAAAGGTTCTGCTAGCAAGTCAGGAAAGAGGGTGGTGAATTCTCATCTTTTTTTTGTACAGAGTTTTATATAGGGCGAACTTGACCCGAATCAGGTATAAGAGCACTTTACATAGCACCAGTTGCGTTACATGAGGACACATTCATTTTTCTTTGGCACGGGGAGATTGAGTGATTTGCCCACAATCACAGGATGTTCAGCTGTCATTGCCCAGACTAACCCAGTTCCCCAGATTCGAGGACGACCGCCCTTGCCGTTAGGCCAAATACTCTCCCCAATCAAGCTTGCATTATCTCAAAGCACACAATTCTAACATTTGATGCACAAGCACATGGTTCCTGTATAAAGAACCAACCAGAGTTAAGGCTCAAGTAAATAACTAACAGCCTTATGCATCAACCCAAAATCCAGTCGGTAAAATACCGATTCCTTATTAGCTCCCGGTATTAAGTAAAAAATTCCCAATCCCAATGCATCAACCCAAAAGCAGAAATCGGTATTTAAGGAATCCTTAAATAGCGATTCTTTAAATAGGGATTCCTTAAATACCGATTCCTTAAATAGCGATTGCATTTAAGGAATCCCAAAGTGAGATTCCTTAAATGCAATGCATCAAAGGTAAAAAATTAGCGATTTCGCTAATAAGGGGAGCAAATTACCATGAAGATGAACTGCATGGTAATTTGCAAAAACTTTGAAAAATGCACTTTTGTGCATTTTTCAAAGTGTCATGTTGCGCACACACATGCCCTCAGAGCATGTGTGTGTGCAACATATGTGCACATATCATTTTCAGGGGGGCAACAGGGTGTCCTTTTGACACCCTGGCACCCTTGAAAGTGCTCCAGCTATTAGCGATTAGGTAATACCGAATCGCTAATACAGAATGGCTTTACATTCATTCCTATGGGCCTCCAAGCCCATAGGAATGAATGGGTAGGTATTCCTTATTACCGATTCGGTATTACCGATTCGGTAATAAGGAATGTTAAGGAATCGCTATTTGAATAGCGATTCCTACATGCATAGCCTTTTGCTATTCCTTATTAGCGATTCCTTATTTTTCGCTAATAAGGAATCGCAAATGCTAATGTTGATGCATATGCCATGGTCATTATTTTCTCAAGCTCCTACATAATGAGGCTTCTAAAAAATACTTCAAAGTTACATCTATCTGCTACATAATGAGATACGGTAGACCACGCAGAAGAAAACATTTCACATGAGAAAGAAAACAAGGACACATCAAAATTGTAGTGGAGTCGGAGACTCCTGAAATAAATAAAGATGTAACATAAAAAAAGATGGCAACCAGACTTTACCCTTTTCCAAATAAAGGCCTATATTAGCTGTAATCAATCTAAATGTGAATAACACACAGCAAATATATTTTCAGGGGGACATGTTAATGTCTATTTAAATGCAAACATTTAGGGCCAGATTTATCAATATTTGACACAATGCAATGCAGCAAGACAACTTGCTGCTCTCCGTGAAAAGGAAAGCAGAGGAACGCTCCATATTTACCAATTCATGGCGCACTCCTGCTCTCTGCCTTTTCTGGTGCACAATCTGCTGCCTAGCGCCAATGCAGGCACCCTTTACTTATGGATCAAGGGTGCTTGCATTGAGGCAGGATTTTTTTGGTGCTGGATGGGACACCCTCATGCATAGAAAACAATATTCAGAGGCATTTTCCTCTTTCTAAGGCAGCACACTTAGAAAGAGGAAACAACGTGGAGAAATGAAGATATTTCTCCTCGTTGTGCCTCCCCTGGAGTGCATAGCATTTTATCTCATTCCCAGGTTTACCAGTCTGGTAAATATGGGAATGCTTCAGAATACATGGGTGGATGCGTGGAAACACCCATGCTCCACCCATGTAACGTCCTCACCACGCAGAGTAACACAATGCAGCGACTTGCGCTGCCTTGCACTGCTCTAGGTTTACCAAGCAACCCAGGACCACGCAAGGTGGCCTTGCATGGCTAGGTAAATCACATTCTAAGTTTTGTGTCGCCCTGGGTCCCCTTGCATGCCGTAAGGCCAACGCAAAACCTTAATGAATCTAAGCCTTATTTATGACAGA
The DNA here is from genome assembly GCF_964204655.1 of Triturus cristatus. NCBI lineage: Eukaryota > Metazoa > Chordata > Amphibia > Caudata > Salamandridae > Triturus > Triturus cristatus. Next base: position 1,367,048,233 of record NC_140590.1, read on the forward strand.
TTTTCTTCACAACATTGTCTCTATAAGACATTTATAGGAATTTGGCGCCGCCTTATGAAAATTGTGGTGATGCCATGAGTGAATTGGCCTTAATAACTGTAAAGTTGGGGGTTCTCTACTTATTTATAAAGACCAGGAGCAGAGGTAGTGATTTGGAGTAAATTGCTTTATTTCCTACACCGGCGGGAGAGCGCCGGGAATCGTACCTCATGGCAAATCGCGGCAATCGCGCATGCGCATTCGCACGTTCATACGCATTCTCGCGCGCTGCGTCACCACGCAGTGCGCGAGAACTAGAGCGCAACACTACATATCTCCCTTCTTTTATAAACAAAAGTAAATGGTCCTTAAAGTCCCGATGATCATTCAGCTACCCTCTAGTTCAAAGTCTCAGAAGTGGCTGGGTCTTACCACAACTCTGCCCACTCTAGTGCGCCTTACCGCAGTGGAGCATTCCTCTTGGGTACTGTCCTTCGCTGGGCTTCCTGTTTGGCTTCTCGGGGTGCTCAGCTCTTCCCTCCTCGGGGTTCTGCTCTCCTCTCCACTCTGTTCTACAATCTCTGGTGTCATTTGCTCCCCGTGCATCTCTCTGCTCTCCTGTCCTGTCTTCCTCTCCAGCCGCGTTGTTTCCTTCATTTTCCCTAGCGTTTGTGTCTTGGGGTGTCCTTACACTCTCCTCCTGGGGCCAACGTATGATTTGGTTGCATTTGGTCATGCGGTCTTGCGACCACACATTCCCATCACTGAGCAATGCAGCCCTGTCGTACACTTCTTTCACTTGTAGGGGAAGGCTGTATTTGCTGTCTCCCTTCTATTTCTTCATGGCAGATCTGACTCTCACCCATTCCCCTCTCTCCAGGGTAGTGGCCTTCACTCTCCTCCGTTGATTATAGTATTCAGTATATATTCTTTGGGCCTTCTCCAGGTTATGCTGTACCACTGCCGGAGACCACTTGCTGGTTATCGTCTTCTCTCTCCACACTACATTGTCTTTGGTGAAGGGATGTCGTCCCCTCAAGATTTGGAACGGGCTATACCCTGTGCCTGTGGGGGTGATACGGTATACCCATATCACATTCTGTACCTCCTTCTCCCAGTACTTGCCCATCATGATGGCTGCTTGGATGGACCCCATTTTGACTCGATTGTTCCACTTGTCCATTACTTGACGGATGATACACGGAAGTATGTTGTATTTTGATTCCGTTCCTCTCAGTATATTTGTACCACTTTTCCGAGGTGAATTGCGGTCCATTGTCGCTCAAAATGGTTCTCGGGATTCCTTCTCTAAGGAATACTGACGTCATGAACTTAATCACTGTCTCGGTATCCATCGCCTCTTGAATATGTATCTCTGGCCATTTGGAGTATTTGTCCACAAGAACGCACAGATATTGGGGCATCCCTTGGCTGTCCAACACCGGTCCTAGAATATATATCGCTACTTCTTCCCACGGATCATTTGGTAGCGTGAATCTCCCCAGCTCCGGCCTTAGAGGATTCAGTGTCTTATCCGCTCTCTGGCATTGGTCGCATTCCCTGACATGCCTCTCTACCTGGATGTCCATTACGGGCCACCAGTACATGTGCTGCACCCTCATCTTGGTTTTCACTATTCCCAAGTGTACTTCATACAGCAGCCCGACCAGGCGAGACACTAACGCTGCCGGGGGGATGACTCTCTCAACTCTGTACTGACAGCTCCTCTCGGACTTCATAGAACTTTCTGAGTGCCTCTCGCAGCCTTCTTTTCTCGGGCCAGCCATCTACGATGTGTTCCTTGACCTCTCTAATTTCATTGTCGTCTTCGTATGCTTGGGTCCATTCCTGCTTACTTATTACCCTTTCGGGGTCTTCCATTACCACCACCATCTCTTCCTCTTCTGCTTCTGGGTTGGGGGCCTCCTCCATTGCTGCTGCTCTGCTGAGATGATCAGCGACTTTGTTTTGTGTCCCTGGTATGCACTCCACATCATACCTGTATTCTAGTAATTTTATTGTCATCTTGGCTATGCGCGGTGTGGCGCTGGCATGTCCGCTGGAGGTGAGCACCTTGACTAAAGGCTTGTGATCCGTTTTGAGTTTGAACCTCGTGCCCCATAGGAATTGGCGGAACCTTCCCATGGCCCATACCACCACCAGCATTTCCTTCTCGATTACACTATATTTCTGTTCTGTAGGTGATAATGACCTGGATGCAAAACAGAGGGTCTCCGTCGTCCCTTCTCTCCTCTCCTGCATGAGAACTGCTCCCAATCCTTTTTCACTGGCGTCTGTTGTCAGTATAGATTGTCCTTGCGGATCATATCCTTGCAGTGGTACCGCATGACTGATGTCGCGCTTCAATGCTTCAAATTCCTTTTGCGTTTCTTCTGTCCACTTGAACGCAGTCTTGTCCCTTATCAATTGTCTCAGATGGTGTGTCATGGTGGCAAAGTGTTGCACGAATTTGCTATAATATTCTGCCAGCCCTAGGAATGATCTCACTTCTTCTTTGTTGGATGGTGCCTCAGCGTTACAGATAGCCTTCACGTTTGCTCGTTTGGGTGTAATGCCTTGTCCACCTATCTCATGCCCCAAATATGTGACAGACGCCATCCCTAGTCGGCACTTCTCCCATTCTGCCGTCAAACCGTTGGTCTCCAACACTCGAAGCACTTTGTCTAGCTTCATGTCGTGAACTTGCTGGAGTGAGGTTTTTCCTAAGATTCGTATACCTCCTCCATTTTATCATTCTTAAGTAAAACGAATAACTGATTAATATTAATAGTATTAATGGTTTGCTGTGCTTGATTTAATCAACATTCCTAATTAGAAAATACACGTGGGAATCGCATTTGCATGGCTTGATTGATACGTAAGCTAATTTTCGTACGCATACTAATGTGAGATATTTAGAAATTGCATGTTATAGGTTGCTTTGTGATGTGATTTGTGAATTGTGCTTTTAAATGTGAGTATAAACCGCAATGCGTGTTGCTTTTGCTAGATAAATATACACACATAGAGGGTTTAGTGAGGGAATAACATTTTAATAGTCATTTCCATGTATTAATTACGTTTTTGTGTTCCTTTGCTTAAGTTGACCTATCTGGAGTGGCCACAAAATGGCTGCCATCCCTATTTTGACGGACAGACGAGATACAGGAGTCACTGAGTGAAGTGCGCCTGCGCTAAAAGATGAGCAACAATAACCTCGTCCTGGCCCCAGGCAGACTGTACTTGTGAAGGTCGAACCGGGAGGAGTGCCAATCCTCAAACAATGGACTTCCTTAAACTAAGAACTGTTATAAATGAGGACACCATGGACACAAACCCGTAAGGGAATCAACATGCCCTGAATGGACTGGTAACAGTTGCAAATTATTAATAAATTGAGAATTACATTTAATGAAACATTGAACGCATGGGAATCAGGAAGAATGATCCTGGTTCAACCAATGAGAATTGTTTAAAAACATGTATTGTAACATTTTGTTGTTGATTTTACTATAAAAGAAGTAGACTAGAGAGGGTCTTTTACTCCTTTACACTTTGACACTTTGAGGCTGGTCGCTTTACTTGATTTCCTGACGTTATGCTGACGGAGAGGACGGTGACACTGCTGGACAGCTGCTTGCCAGAGACTCTGACGGACTGATCAGATGCCCAATTCATTTACGAACTGATTGATCGATTTATGGGCATAAGAGACAAAGATCTGAATTTGACATAAAGGACGCCATTTAGCCAGATTAGGTAAATATGCGAAACAAAATATTGACTGCTTTATGATTTCCTTATGCTTTATTTAGATAAACATTTTAATTCATTTAAGAATTGTGTCGGGTTATTATTTGAAGTGTATTGATGTATATTTTTAGAAGAATTAGGTGTCGCTTTTCCCAGCAAATTAGCTGATCCATGGCCTATTCATGGGAGGAACTGTTAGGTTATAAAGTATTGAGACCCTGGTGAGGTAGGGAAGAATAGGTGGACTTGTTACTCATCAGGAAATTTGTACGTTTTTGCCTCCCATTTCCAGCGCATGGAATAGGTTAAAGGAATTCTCCTCTCTCTCTCTCTCTCTCTCTCCAGGACCATTGATCTAAAGTAGAATGAATGATTGGTGTTATGGGCCCCACCAGTGAATGAGTGAATGAATGTGGTTGCAGAAGATCTGTGGTCTGTGATATAGAAAGGGGATTTTGGTATTCAAAGCTGGAGCAGTTTTTCTGGTAGCAGAATGATGGTTAGCTATTGTTTTGGATTTAGTGACGATTGCTTGTAAATAGCTTATTGATTATTGATTGGTATTGGTTTATGTACTAACACTCTATGTTGAGTCGCGTCGAGTTATATGTTGTTTGCACGGCTTCTGGAATGTAGGAAGTCGGAAGTTTGTAACAGTTCCGAGTAGAGCAGAGGTAAGCGCTGCTCTCGGGAAAGACGGGATTGTGGTTGCCCGTAAGTACACGGGAAAGAAAACGTGTAGCAATCGAAGTTACACGGCGCATTGTCTGGGTTCGATTCGGCAGCATCATCGTGTGTTGTCATTAGTGATATTCTCCGTGTGAAAGAAGTGTGAATGTTAGCAAAGGGTTACCTGTGAAATTTTGGTCTTAAGTACCAGGAAACCAAATGGCATACTGATAACGCTTACTACTGAAAAGGTAGCAGGTATATTCTGAGCTTGCTAGAAGGACAAAGTAGAGGGAAGCGCTGCTTTGTTAACGAATGGTATATTCTGTAGTAGGGCAGAGGTAAGCGCTGCTCTCGAGAAAGACAGAAGTCTGTGTGAATGATCTACATTTTCCCTGTATGACAGTGTGTGTATGAAAAAGGCATTTTGATTAATGGCGAAACTCTAGTGTTAATTAATTCTAGAGAAGCGGTTAGTTGATGCTTGATAGAAGGGTGAAGTAGAGGGATGTGCTACTTTATCAACGAAAGTACTAATTCCTTAGTAGGACAGAGGTAAGCGCTGTTCTCGAGAAAGGCGGGATTCTCGTGAGAAAGGTCTTTTGCTGTTCTTTGGTTAGCGAAACAGACAATGGAGATGTTTTAGTGTTGTTACTAACGTAATTGTAGAAATTGATACAAAAACTTACTGCGCGGATTTTGTAAAGGAGGGGTAGACGAGAGCAGAGCCGAAGCTGCCGCAGCGGCTGCTGACGTCAGGTCAACCGCGCTGGGATTGGACAGTAGAATGGAGGCGTAAAACGCTCCGGATTGGTGCGTTAGTGTAAAGCCGCGCTAGGAGTGGAGAAATACAGAGTGACGTAAACGCTCCCTGATTGGTGCGTTAGTGAGAGTTGCGCTGTGAGTGGACAGAATAGCGGTACCATTGTAAGAAGACTAAACGGTACACGGAAACCGAGAAAATTGATTACCAACCACCAGAAAAGAAGAAATCGTGGTTTGGGAAATTTTAAAGGTGGTTCAAGAAAGATAAAGTAGTTGAGACTAGGGAAGGACAATTACTTCCTCCACCGAAAACACCCGCATCTACAATGATTGCAAAATATGGGTATCAGACTTGTATTTGGTTAGATAATTGGGTAAAATACACCAAGGACGATGGAGTCCTGGCGTTTCCAGAACATGGTTCCTTTAATTTGGCTGTTTTGAGAAATCTTCGAGACAAAATTATGGACTTAGATCCAAGACCTAGACCGACGCAGTTTGAGGCATTGACGGAATGGGAAGACGAAATGCATGAACGAGAAAAGCAGAGAAGTGGTAGGGGTTACCGATACATGTTCGGTAGATCATATGGACATGAGACACATGACGACGGATGAAAAGGTGGCGGAATGCAAGTATGACTGAGGGTATGTATCCTGTGAGAATGGTAGGAGAGAATGAAGGGAGAAAATGCACAGAGAAAAGGCGTAATGTGGATTTGAGTGGGTATGAAGCGAATGAATCCGAAGATGATGTGTTTTTCAAAAACCCACCACCGTATCGACCAGAACCAGAAGCATTGTCACCAAGTGCCTCAATGAGAGAAACATTACGAATAATTAAAACAGAGACTATGTCACTAGAATTAGGGAAAAGTAACTCTGCAAGAGAGATAGAAAAACAGACAGAAAGTAGGGTAAATGGTGAAAATTCAGTAGAACTGGCCAAAACTACCCTAGAATTAACTAAGAAAATAAGAGAATTGACCAAAAATCTAGAAGCCGTAACAGTTCCAGTAACGATAGGTCCAGTAATGCCCATATTTGAGAAACAAAAAGACACTGAACATTGTTTGACAGTACCGTACAGAACTCAAAATCTAATTGAAAACACTGAACGGAGTCAAATTGAGAATCCGTGGGGACAGACAATAAATATGTTTGAACCGAGTGTTTCAAATAATCCATTTGTAAATCAAATTTATGCTGAAAAGAGCAGAATGACAGTGGAAACATTATTAGAACCACAAAAAGCCCCAGAACAAAATAATGTAGACAACCCAGTAGGGCCTTCTGTAGAAGAATTAAGCGAATGGCTCAGAGAGCTACAGAAAAAGGAACAAGAATCCCAGTCAATAGATGTAGCCAAATTACGAATGGTATTAGAGGAATTGATAGTAGGAACTATCCCTACTGAGAAATTGAAAAACTATCAGGATGAGGAATTGTTGTTTCTCTGTAAGAGTGCCACGTGGAGAGCGAAAAACTTACATGAAAGATTGGAGGAAATTGCAAACGAAATGGGAATAGATTTTGACAAAGTAAAAGCACTGCAAAAATCTTATCGGGTTGATTTCACTGAGAAGGATATAGAGAACATGAATACTACAGGAAGGATAGGTCAAATTAAGGATATAATCGGTTTGTTGAGAAAATGGGGAGATGTGGACAGATGGAGAAGTAAGTGGTGTAGAAGATGCGATAATATTACAGAAAAGACAGTTTCAGCATTTCCCGTTAGAGAAAAAGAAAAGGTAACGACAGAATATCCCATGAGAGAGATTCCAGGAGGAGGGTATGTACATGTTCTATGGACAAGACAGGACATTTTGTCTTTCACAAATGATTTCCCTCGACTACGCGAAAAGCCCGTTTAGTGGTACCGGCAGGTAGACCGATTTGTAAAATTGGCAAAGGTATTATGGATAGATTTGAATAGTCTTTTCGATATAATAGTACCACCAGATTTGTGGACAGAATGCAAGCTGATGATAAATTGGCCCACTCAGGAATATCCTAGGGACCCTAAGACGGGAGCTCCCGACCCACGGGTAATGAAGAAATATGAGCAGGTTATGGCATTTCTGAAAAATAAGGTACCCCCTAAAGAGACCGATTGGGTAAAAATTGACAGAACCCAACAGGAAAGCAAGGAGTCAGTGCATGCATATTATGAGAGGCTAATTCAGGCTTTTAAACAGTTCAGTGGAGATGAGAACCTGAGTGATAAAGATTTGAGTCATTTCGTATACAGATTTGTACATGGTTTACGCCCAGAAATTGGTGATATGAAAAAACAGCATACGGTTGATTGGCAAAATAAGAAAATAGATGAAGTTTTGAGACATGCAAAATATTTCAGTGATGAGATTGAGGCAAAACAGTGGAAACTGAAAGAAAAGGCAATGTGGGCACAGGTAAAGGTAGTCGAACGACAGGAAGCTCAGTTGGTAGAACAAGCAAACAATCCAGGAGTAAGACAAAGATTTGGTCCAGGGAAAGGGAAAGGTAATATAGAAGAAGCTAAAAAGGAATTCCCATGTCACAATTGCGGTGAGTTAGGGCATTGGAAATCCGAGTGTAAAAACCCTCCAAATACTAATATTGAAAATTGATCGTTGAATCCACAGGTGCAGAAAGAGGTGGGTGGTCAACTGCAGCAACAGCAGCAGGTGGTTACCTCCCAGAATCAGGTGCCAAAACCACCTTTTCCACAGAACAGAAACTCACAGAAGTATAGTAAAGAATCGGGATTCTACAATGAAGAACAGGTAAATAAACCATCACGCGCTCGCACTGTTTCGCAGTATTGGCTGCAACATGATGAGAGTGATTCAGAAATGGGTTATTGACGGTGCCGAAGGGAAGAAGAAGAGTGCATACTTGGCGCAACTCTAGAAGTAGACCAGACAGGACCATTTGTAGATGGGAAGATTAATGATGATAACATTACTTTCCTAGTGGATACTGGCGCTACTCGATCTACTGTTAGATCAGCTGATGTTAAAAATCTTCCTCTTTCGGATGAAACAATCCAAGTAGTTGGTGTATCTAACCAACAGTTAAAAACATACCTTACAGAACCAGTAAAGGTTAGTATAGGGAAATTTTCTGAAATGCACCGATTTGTGGTGTGTGACACAAGTCCTGTGAATTTGCTAGGTAGGGACCTGTTGTGCAAGATGAACTGCACAATATTTTGTACTCCGGATGGAATAGCTTTTGAAACACCAGATGAGGATGTATTGTATAAAATGACCACAGCCAACAGAGAATGTGAGAATATTGGAACATATGCAGTATTTAATCCAGATGAACTGCCTAAAGAATTAAAACGATCTGTGAAAGCAGAGGTTTGGGATTTCACCGGAGAAGATGTAGGGCTAATGAGAAACGTAGACCCAGTAAAAATTACTGTAAAAGACGGAGTAAGTTATCCGAACATTCCTCAGTATAGATTGACACCTGAAATAATTGAAGGAGTAAATCCAATAATTGAGAAAATGATCAAGCAAGGAATTCTGAGGGAAATAATGAGCAGTCCATGTAACTCACCCATAATGGGCCTGAAAAAGCCAAATGGGAAGTTCAGAATAGTGCAAGACCTGAGAAAGGTAAACGAAAGTGTTGTACCATGTTGTCCTATTGTACCAAATCCATCAGTGATTTTGTATCAGATTCCCCATGATGCAGAATGGTATACAGTGATTGATCTGTGCCATGCGTTCTTTTCCATCCCATTGCATCACGACAGTCAGCAAATTTTTGCATTTAGGTTTGGAGACCGTATTTTGGCATGGTGCCGAATCCCACAGGGGTATACAGAAAGCCCCTCAATATTTAATCAATTGTTGAAAAAGTCATTGGAGAGTCTGCAAATGCCCGAGAGTTCAGAACTAGTGCAGTATATTGACGATCTCCTTGTGGCGTCAAAAACTTGTAAAGCTTGTGAAGTAGAGACTATAGCCTTACTAAATCACCTGGCAGATGGAGGACTAAAAGTGTCCCCAGCCAAACTACAGTATTGTAAGAAAGAAGTACAGTATTTGGGACATAACATTGAGAAAGGATTGAGGAAAATAACAATAGACAGAATCAGAATCATAAAAGGAATGAGAGCCCCTATGACTCAAAGAGAAGTGAGAATGTTTCTGGGAATGGTAGGGTACTGCCGCCAGTGGATCAGCAACTTTTGGCTGATTGCAAAACCTCTGGTACGTCTAACAAGGAGTGATGTAAAAGATCCCCTTGAGTTGAACAAGGAAGAATTAGCAGCATTCAAACGCTTGAAAGATGGATTGTGTGAAGCCCCAGCATTGGGTATGCCTGATTATAAAAAAGAATTTGAGTTATATTGCAGTGAAAGAAATGGATGTGCACTTTCTGTGTTAATCCAGAATCATGGAAGATTGAGGGGACCGATTGCATATTATTCATCAATGCTTGATCCAGTAGCCGTAGGCTTACCTGGTTGTCTGAAAGCAGTAGCTGCAACATGTCGAAGTTTGGAGCAGAGTGAAGGAATCGTGATGGGATATCCTTTGAAAGTGTTTGCACCTCATGATGTGGCGATTCTTTTAACAAGGAGTCGTACTCAGTATATGACACATAGTCGGCTGACTAAGTATGAGAAAGTCGTATTAGGTGCAACGAATGTGAGCCTTGCGAGATGTGTGAATGTGAATCCAGCAACGTTGTTACCAGATGCTGAGAATGTGGAAGTGAGAGATGAAGCAGATCATGATTGTTTGGATGTGCTTGAGTATTGTACGAAACCGCGACCAGACATAAAAGATGTACCTTTGGCAGAAAATGATTATGTAATGTTTGTTGATGGGCCATGTTAGAGAACAGAAGAAGGGGTGTTGAGTGCAGCATATGCAGTGTGCACGGTTGCAGCAGTGATGGAAGCATCCTATCTAAAAGGAGTAAAATCTGCTCAAGTAGCAGAATTAGTGGCTCTGACCCGAGCATGCAAAACTGGGAAAGGTGTGAGAGTGACTGTGATAACTGACAGCCAGTATGGCTTCGGAGTTGTTCACGATTTTGGCCAATTGTGGCTACAAAGAGGTTTCCTAACCTCAAGTGGAACTCCTATCAAGAATGCTGAAGTGGTTGGAAAGTTGATTGAGGCGATACAGCTGCCTAAACAATTGGCTGTGGTGAAATGTGCTGCCCATAACCAAGGGGAAGATTACATTACTGTCGGCAATAGATATGCCAATGACATGGCACAGTACTGTGCCAGAAATCAGTATTCAGTCAATCGGGCAAAGGAGAAAGAAATGACTTCCTATTCCTTAATGTTTACTAACGTTGTAGGGACATGGGAAGAAGTGAGACAATTGCAGGAAGAAGCAGGAGATGAGCAAACAAGGCAGTGGGTAAAAGCAGGATGTGCACCAAGGGAAAAGGATCATGTGTGGGTCTATCGAGATGGAAGACCAGTCTTGCCTGATAGCATGTTGTCTACCATGGCACGGATGTATCATGGCCAGGGACACATAGGGAGAGATGCTATGATCAGGTCGTTTAAGCAGACCTGGTACAACCCAAAATTCAGAATTATATCAGAGAGTCTATGTCAGAGAGGTCTAATTTGTCAGCAATACAATCCTGGAAGAAAGACAGTGGTGAGCCTAGGAACTATAGGCCGAGAAGGAGGGCCTTTTACCAGAATGCAGATAGATTTCATTGAGATGCCAACATGTAACAGATTGAGGTATGTTCTGGTCATAGTTTGCCTATTCTCCAGGTGGGTAGAGGCATACCCGACAAGGAGAAATGATGGATTGACAGTAGCAAAGCTGCTTTTGAGAGAATTCATCCCCAGGTTCGGGTTCTCAGTGACCCTTGAATCAGACAGAGGAGGACATTTCTATAATGAGATTTTAAAATTGGTCAGTGAAGCATTGAATGTACAACAGAAACTGCACTGTGCCTACCGACCAGAGGCTTCTGGTGTGGTTGAGCAAATGAATGGTACAATCAAAAACAGAATTGGAAAAATGTGTTTAGCCACAGGAATGAAATGGCCTGATGTCTTGCCTCTAGTTTTGATGACCATACGTGCAACCCCAGATAGAACTACAGGGTTAAGTCCTCATGAAATAATCATGGGACGTGAAATGAGGCATGCTTATATACCAGTCAACAAACTGATGACGATTTCTGATGACATGGTGTTGGAGTACTGTAAAGGCCTGGCTGACACAGTCCATTCTGTATTTCATCAGGTTGGAGCGGATGCCACCACCCTTGAAAAGAAGCCTGCCCATGATCTGAGCCCAGGGGATTGGGTGAGGATAAAGGTCCACAGAAGAAGAAACTGTTTGGTTCCCAGGTGGGGAAAACCAAGACAAGTCATTCTGACCACGACAACAGCTGTGAAGTGTGCTGGACTGAAAAACTGGATCCATGCCAGCCATACTCTGAGAATACCAAATCCAATGGATTGCAAAGAGAAAGAGTACTATGACGAATCAGAGTCAAGTACTGAATCAGACAAAGAAGAACCAAAAACACGAGAGAATCCTGAAAGGGCGGAAAACGAACCAAAACAGATTCTAGTTCCCAGAAGTGTCTCCCTGAGAAGAAGACTGCAGATTTCTGACAGCTCAGATTCTGAAGACGAGCAAAGAAGGAAAGGTCCTAGAAAAGAACCTAAAAAGAAGGAAGGAAAAGACAAAGAAGAAGCAGTAAAAGAAATTCAAAGAAAGCAAGTCCCAGATGAAAAACTAAGAGAATTTCCACCTGAAATAATAGATTTGAATGAAGAAGGGACAGATACAGTGAGAGAGGGACAGATTGCGGAAGACCCCCGAGGAGGTGTAGGGAACTGCAACATCCAGTTAGGTGAAGGGACAAGTAGTCAGCAGGAAGATTGCGTGCCGGAGACCCGAGGAGCGAAAGAAGTAGGGAAACCAGAACAAGTGGTGGATAAAGAGACTGGTGAAAAGGAAAAGAAAGTTGGGACAGAGTCAGAAGAGAGTGAGAACGAAATACCTGAAGGTCGAGTTCTGAGAAAGAGAGCTTGGAGTGAAGAAAATAATGAAAAGAATGTCAAAGCAAGTAAATTAAAAGGAACTGTAAAACCAGAAGTTTGGCCAAACAAAATAAAGAGACTAAGATATCGATTGACTCGAGTGAAATCACCAAGAGCTGAACAGGTGAATGAAGTTACGAGTCAGGAAAAATCAAAGGAGGAAGAAGCAGTTGTAACCAAAGAGTCCGGAAGGACAAGAAAACCTAACCAGAAGTATAAGTCGCCGGAATGGACGTATGTGGCCCTGCCTGAAGAACCCCAAGAGGCAGACAGTCAAGGAAATCCAGAGGAGGCTTTACTGAAAGTGGTTAAAGAATAAGAAGAATCAGAAATCCTGAGAGTTCTTTTGTCCGACATTGGAGAAGAAGAAGCGGAGATTCAGGAAATTCTGTATCCTGATTGGGAGAAGGAGGCAAAGGACGATGAGATGCCAAACTGAATAAACAAAGAAGCTGTTGAGGTGGAAAACGATAATAAAAGAGAAGAAGTAGAAACTAGTGGAGCCAAGTAGAAGCTTAAGAGCTTTGGGTTAGAAACTGGTCATAAAGTAGAAGAGGCTAAGTCAAAAGACACGGTCTATTTTAGAAAATGGCTAACACAGATGGTAGTAAAGGTAGATGTACATTCATGAAAAGATGGTGTAAAACATGTTGCTGTTGTACAGGATTATTAATGCTTTTCTGGAGTATCCTAGCTCTTGTAATATCATTTAAAGTCACAATAGATTCAATAGAAGGACATGGTCAAAACAAAACTAACATAGGTAAAATTTCAAAGGTAGTACCGACTGTAGAAACAAATGTTCATTTGTATAAAGATAGGTCTATTAACGATTTTTCTAATAATGTATTTTCAAAATTATTGTATGAATATGTAAAGACTATGGATGTAAGGGACTGCTGCGTCTGCATGCAGTTACCTGCTTCTGTGGCAGAGGGAGTGACTTATCATCACCTTCCAGCTACTTATGGAATAACATGTAGTGTAATAGCTAGCTTATTTTATGAGTTAGGGAAATTAGAGTATTATTTTTCAGATGTAGATAACATTTTTGCATTAGTGCCTGCTAATAATAAGCTGAATAAGGTAAGACCTGCTAAAGTTTTAGGTGAATTTTTCTTAGAGACTAGTGAACTAACATTAGAAGCTGTGTTTAAATATAATTTGACATGCAGTTTGCAGAAAGAAGAAATGACATTTTTGAATATGGTTGAAGAAAGAAGGAATAAGATGCACAAAAAGGCATCAGAAGGAAAGGTTGAGAAAACGGCTTGGGACATAGAAATGGAGAAACATCTGACAAAAGGAGAGGCAACACCAACAATAGCTTTAGATAGGCCTCAGAAAAGGGAAATTTTGTATAAGAAGGAATCAAACTGCATATGATAATCTTTTTGTAGGTAATAGTGAGTGCCATGATACATACCGAATCATGGGTGGATGGGGATTCAAAGGTGGAAGAGATCCAGTATTTCCTGGAATATATTTTATCTGTGGGAACAGGGCATATTATCGTTTGCCAGACCATTGGTATGGCACTTGTTATGTAGGCCTGGTATTTCCAAAAATCTTTCACATGGATAGAGAAGAAGGTGTAAATAGTTTAAATAGTCATTTAGTGCGTAGAAAAAGAGAATCTTGGGCAGAAATTGTGGGTGACATCTTTTGTGCATTGATACCAGCAGTGGGAATAACTCTGAATGCAAATAAAATTAGAAGATTATCTACAGTAGTGGATCGCTTGTCAACAAGCACTGCTAATGGATTCTTATTGGTTAATACTGAAATGGTTGCCATGCGTGCTATGGTAATGCAAAATCAACTTGCCCTTGACATTCTATTGGCAAAAGAGGGTGGAGTCTGTGGAATGCTGAAAGTTCAACATTGTTGCACTTACATTCCAGACGAAAGTAAAGATCTAAAAGTTTACATTAAAAATATTACTGAATTGCATGATGAACTTGTACCACTGGAGGTAGAAGATGTATGGACAAGAATGGGAAAGAAAATAGCTGCTATTAAAAATGTCTTAGCTAAAATAGGTAGTACTGTTATAGGTAAAATTTTGTTTCCATTAACATGTGTGATAGTTGCATTATTAGTGTTAAGATTAGGGTGTATGTGTTGTAGAAATAAGAAAACAAATAACAAAATAAAAAGAGATAAAATTAAGAGAAAAGAAAAAGATCCAGAAAAGGATTTTGAAGAAATAGCCTTAGATGAGTGGAAAGAAAATATGTATAAAAAAGCAAAAAGAGATGAATATGAAGAAACTGAATTTTGAGCTATGAGTAAGAAGTCATTTCAAATTTCCGTAAAAGGGTACTAAATTTGCGCTGCCTTGCACTGCTCTAGGTTTACCAAGCAACCCAGGACAACGCAAGGTGGCCTTGCATGGCTAGGTAAATCACATTCTAAGTTTTGTGTTGCCCTGCATCCCCTTGCATGCCGTAAGGCCAACGCAAAACCTTAATGAATCTAAGCCTTATTTATGACAGAGTTTCTTCACAACATTGTCTCTATAAGACATTTATAGGAATTTGGCGCCGCCTTATGAAATTGTGGTGATGCCATGAGTGAATTGGCCTTAATAACTGTAAAGTTGAGGGAGGAGCCAAGATGGCGACCGGAGCAGACGCTTGAGCGCCCGGCTCCGTCGGCCCGTGGCCTCGGACTACTATCCTGATGCCCATCCTCGCCGAATTTCGAGGTGCAACGTATGCGAAGACGCGCTGACCGCGCTGCCGCTTTCCCGGAGTCTCAGCCCGCCCGGATGCCCGAGTTGTGGGTGCTTTTGTCCTCTGCACTAAACCCCTGCGCCATTATGGCCTTTGCCGGCCCCCTGGAAGCTCCGCAGTTACCGGACCAGCTAGCGCTAACCTGAGCCCCGCGGTCCCGATCTCACCTCGCACCACGGATCGTTGCCGGATGAGCCCGGGGAGAGACGGCCGGACACCTTCTGCACCCTGTGCCTGACGGGCTGGAGCTGTGGGGTGGGCCCCGGTGCGGCGGGTCTCCTGCCCCGCTCTGAGGACCGCGCTGTGGGAGGCTGCTGACCCCCTTCACCTATTGCCTAGCCGGCGGCAAAGAGAACCTGCGAGAAGAGAAGCGACTGTCGGCCTTCCCTGCTGCGGCGTAGACCTGAGGGGAATTGACTCCTTGCCACGACCCCCCCCCTGGCCTTTGCAACGTACAGCGGCAAAACATGGCGTTGAGTGCCTGCTCGCGGCTGGGGGGTGATACTCCGGTCTCGCCCGCTGCCCACTTCGCCTTCCCTCTTCCGGACACCAGCTCCACAGTGCCGTCCCGGATTGCTGCCGATGTGGGGGCCCGGCTTCCGCTGACATGCGGCTCCGTTCTGGCTGTCCTGCGGGACTTTCAACTACAAATGTGCGCTGGCCTGCAGGCGCTGAGTGAGCGGTTTGACCCCATACTGTCGGCTGCGGGTCGTGAGCGCTTTGTTTGTCATCCACAGGGCGTGGGTCTCCCGGTGCTTTTGTCCTCTTGCGGGGACACAACGGCGGTGTATGATTGTGCTACACTGGTGCCTTCATCCGGCGTTCCCGGCACCCGGGATCCACCGCTCTCCACCTCAACTGCGGATACTTTGTCCCCCTGGTCATGGCTGCCTGCTTCATTGTTGCCTGCCTCACCGCGTCCGCAAGAGTATCCTGCTGAGCGACACCTAACGGCTTCGAGGAACCGTCCGCGGTGGCCTACTGCTTCCTTTTTGTGGAACTCCTGTTCTTTACTTGCCAGGTTTGGATTTTATGTGGTGCAAAGAGGGACCTCAATAGATGGTCGGCGGCCATTTCGTGATCCTACTTCACCATCTTCTCACAAGCGGCCATCTTGTCTTTGTCTGCTCGGGACACGGGGCCTTCATGTAGGGGCTGGTTTAATCCCAAGCCCGCGATCGGGCCAGGGCTAGATTGACTTCTATCGCCAGGGTTCATGGACGGGCTGGCCTGGGACTGGAACTGTATGTATGTTTTGTGCGCACTCGTCGCGACTTGTCTTCCTTCGCTTAAATTGTGGTGACATGGTATCTTCGCATGCAGTTTTTTGGCGTAGTGGGCTCTCAGTTTGTGGAGGCCATAACTGGCTGATGGTTTGGGGCGCTCTGGTGTCCCGTGGGCTCCTCCCCACCTTCTTTTCTGTTTTCTTAATTTCTTTACTCTATTCCTACTTTCTCTCTTGTCTATATTTCGGGTTCATTGGGCGACAGGCACTATGCCGGGGGGGGGGCAGGCCGTAGCCTCCGCATTGGTGTAGGGTGGGGGGGTAATACTCTGTTCTTAATTAGTTCTATGGGCCTTTTTCTTTTATGTCTCTGTGCTCTACTTGCCTCGATTCGGGGTCCGGGTGTGGGGTGGATCGAGTGGGGGCGGCTCTGGAGGGGTGCGTACTTGCTCATGTGACTATCCTGTTATATCTCTGCACCGCCTCACTGCTTGAGATTTTACTTCCATTGTTGTTTTTACTGATGTTGCTGCTCTCCCGTGTGGTGAAGCTATCTTGCGGACTCGAATCTCCTTTGTTCTTATCCTTCACTGACCTTTTTTTCCCTGATAAAATTATCTTAAAAACTTAAAATTAACCTTCACTTCTCCTTCCCCGGGTGTCAAAGATATCTCCAGTATGTAACTCATAACTCGTTGCTAATCTTGACCGTTGACGCACGGGGGATGTAATGTGGGTATCAGTGCTTTACTGTATCGTGGCCGGCCTGACGGTTGTAGGCCCGTATTTGTTCTTTTAAGATGCACGAATAAAGGTTTTTAAAATAAAAAAAAAAAAAAAAAAAAAATAACTGTAAAGTTGGGGGTTCTCTACTTATTTATAAAGACCAGGAGCAGAGGTAGTGAGTTGGAGTAAATTGCTTTATTTCCTATACCGGCGGGAGAGCGCCGGGAATCGTACCTCGTGGCAAATCGCGGCAATCGCGCATGCGCATTCGCTTGTTCATAGTCATTCTCGCGCGCTGCGTGACCACGCAGTGCGCGAGAACTAGAGCACAACACTAGATATCTCCCTTCTTTTATAAACAAAAGTAAATGGTCCTTAAAGTCCCGATGATCATTCAGCTACCCTCTAGTTCAAAGTCTCGGAAGTGGCTGGGTCTTACCACAACTCTGCCCACTCTAGTGCGCCTTACCGCAGTGGAGCATTCCTCTTGGGTACCTTCCTTCACTGGGCTTCCTGTTTGGCTTCTCGGGGTGCTCAGCTCTTCCCTCCTCGGGGTTCTGCTCTCCTCTCCACTCTGTTCCACGATCTCTGGTGTCATTTGCTCCCCGTGCATCTCTCTGCTCTCCTCTCCTGTCCTGTCTTCCTCTCCAGCCGCGTTGTTTCCTTCATTTTCCCTAGCGTTTGCGTCTTGGGGTGTCCTTACACTCTCCTCCTGGGGCCAACGTATGATTTGGTTGCATTTGGTCATGCGGTCTTGCGACCACACATTCCCATCACTGAGCAATGCAGCCCTGTCGTACACTTCGTTCACTTGTAGGGGAAGGCTGTATTTGCTGTCTCCCTTCTTTTTCTTCATGGCAGATCTGACTCTCACCCATTCCCCTCTCTCCAGGGTAGTGGCCTTCACTCTCCTCCGTTTTTTATAGTATTCAGTATATATTCTTTGGGCCTTCTCCAGGTTATGCTGTACCACTGCCGGAGACCACTTGCTGGTTATCGTCTTCTCTCTCCACACTACATTGTCTTTGGTGAAGGGATGTCGTCCCCTCAAGATTTGGAACGGGCTATACCCCGTACCTGTGGGGGTGATACGGTATGCCCATATCATATTCTGTACCTCCTTCTCCCAGTCCTTGCCCATCATGATGGCTGCTTGGATGGACCCCATGATGACTCGATTGAAACGTTCCACTTGTCCATTACTTGACGGATGATACACGGAAGTATGTTGTACTTTGATTCCGTTCTTCTCAGCATATTTGTACCATTTTTCCGAGGTGAATTGCGGTCCATTGTCGCTCAAAATGGTTCTCGGGATTCCTTCTCTAAGGAATACTGACGTCATGAACTTAATCACTGTCTCGGTATCCATCGCCTCTTGAATATGTATCTCCGGCCATTTGGAGTATTTGTCCACAAGAACGCACAGATATTGGGGCGTCCCTTGGCTGTCCAACACCGGTCCTAGAATATCTATCGCTACTTCTTCCCACGGATCCTTTGGTAGCGTGAATCTCCCCAGATCCGGCCTTAGAGGATTCAGTGTCTTATCCGCTCTCTGGCATTGGTCGCATTCCCTGACATGCCTCTCTACCTGGATGTCCATTCCGGGCCACCAGTACATGTTCTTCACCCTCATCTTGGTTTTCACTATTCTCAAGTGTCCTTCATGCAGCAGCCCGACCAGGCGAGACACTAACGCTGCCGGGGGGATGACTCTCTCACCTCTGTACAAGAAAAGTCCTTCGTCTCCCACTGACAGCTCCTCTCGGACTTCATAGAACTTTCTGAGCGCCTCTCGCAGCCTTCTATTCTCGGGCCAGCCATGTACGATGTGTTCCTTGGCCTCTCTAATTTCATTGTCGTCTTCGTATGCTTGGGTCCATTCCTGCTTACTTATTACCCTTTCGGGGTCTTCCATTACCACCACCATCTCTTCCTCTTCTGCTTCTGGGTTGGGGGCCTCCTCCATTGCTGCTGCTCTGCTGAGATAATCAGAGACTTTGTTTTGTGTCCCTGGTATGTACTCCACATCATACCTGTATTCTAGTAATTTTAGTGTCATCTTGGCTATGCGCGGCGTGGCGCTGGCATGTCCGCTGGAGGTGAGCACCTTGACCAAAGGCTTGTGATCCGTTTTGTGTTTGAACCTCGTGCCCCATAGGAATTGGCGGAACCTTCCCATGGCCCATACCACCACCAGCATTTCCTTCTCGATTACACTATATTTCTGTTCTGTAGGTGATAATGACCTGGATGCAAAACAGAGGGTCTCCGTCGTCCCTTCTCTCCTCTCCTGCATGAGAACTGCTCCCAATCCTTTTTTACTTGCGTCTGTTGTCAGTATAGATTGTCCTTGCGGATCGTATTCTTGCAGTGGTACCGCATGACTGATTTCGCGCTTCAATGCTTCAAATTCCTTTTGCGTTTCTTCTGTCCACTTGAACGCAGTCTTGTCCCTTATCAATTGTCTCAGATGGTGTGTCTTGGTGGCAAAGTGTTGCACGAATTTGCTATAATATTCTGCCAGCCCTAGGAATGATCTCACTTCTTCTTTGTTGGATGGTGCCTCAGCGTTACAGATAGCCTTCACGTTTGCTCGTTTGGGTGTAATGCCTTGTCCACCTATCTCATGCCCCAAATATGTGACAGACGTCATCCCTAGTCGGCACTTCTCCCATTCTGCCGTCAAACCGTTGGTCTCCAACACTCGAAGCACTTTGCCTAGCTTCATGTCGTGGTCTTGCTGGAGTGAGGTTTTCCCTAAGATTCGTATACCTCCTCCATTTTATCATTTTTAAGTAAAACGAATAACTGATTAATATTAATAGTATTAATGGTTTGCTGTGCTTGATTTAATCAACATTACTAATTAGAAAATACACGTGGGAATCGCATTTGCATGGCTTGATTGATACGTAAGCTAATTTCCGTACGCATACTAATGTGAGATATTTAGAATTTGCATGTTATAGGTTGCTTTGTGATGTGATTTGTGAATTGTGCTTTTAAATGTGAGTATAAACCGCAATGCGTGTTGCTTTTGCTAGATAAATATACACACATAGAGGGTTTAGTGAGGGAATAACATTTTAATAGTCATTTCCATGTATTAATTACGTTTTTGTGTTCCTTTGCTTAAGTTGACCTATCTGGAGTGGCCACAAAATGGCTGCCATCCCTATTTTAACGGACAGACGAGATACAGGAGTCACTGAGTGAAGTGCGCCTGCGCTAAAAGATGAGCAACAATAACCTCGTCCTGACCCCAGGCAGACTGTACTCGTGAAGGTCGAACCGGGAGGAGTGCCAATCCTCAAACAATGGACTTCCTTAAACTAAGAACTGTTATAAATGATGACACCATGGACACAAACCCGTATGGGAATCAACATGCCCTGAATGGACTAGTAACAGTTGCAAATTATTAATAAATTGAGAATTACATTTGATGAAACATTGAACGCATGGGTATCAGGAAGAATGATCCTGGTTCAACCAATGAGAATTGTTTAAAAACATGTATTGTAACATTTTGTTGTTGATTTTACTATAAAAGAAGTAGACTAGAGAGGGTCTTTTACTCCTTTACACTTTGACACTTTGAGGCTGGTCGCTTTACTTGATTTCCTGACGTTATGCTGACGGAGAGGACGGTGACACTGCTGGACAGCTGCTTGCCAGAGACTCTGATGGACTGATCAGATGCCCAATTCATTTACGAACTGATTGATCGATTTATGGGCATAAGAGACAAAGATCTGAATTTAACATAGAGGACGCCATTTAGCCAGATGAGGTAAATATGCGAAACAAAATATTGAATGCTTTATGATTTCCTTATGCTTTATTTAGATAAACATTTTAATTCATTTAAGAAGTGTGTTGGGTTATTAGTTGGAGTGTATTGATGCATATTTTTAGAAGAATTAGGTGTCGCTTTTCCCAGCAACTTAGCTGATCCATGGCCTATTCATGGGAGGAACTGTTAGGTTATAAAGTATTGAGACCCTGGTGAGGTCGGGAGGAATAGGTGAACTTGTTACTCATCAGGGAATTTGTACGTTTTTGCCTCCCATTTCCAGCGCATGGAATAGGTTAAAGGAATTCCCCTCTCTCTCTCTCTCCAGGACCATTGATCTAAAGTAGAATGAATGATTGGTGTTATGGGCCCCACCAGTGAATGAGTGAATGAATGTGGTTGCAGAAGATCTGTGGTCTGTGATATAGAAAGGGGATTTTGGTATTCAGCGCTGGAGCAGTCTCTCCTGTCTGACCCCATCACCAGTATGTCATCCTGGAAGTATTGGATGCCCTCGATGTCCTTGAAGAGGCGATGCATTAACCCCTTCGCCGTGGCATGAATTTTGCCGCGGCGCTGGGGGGGTTTGGGGCAGCGCGGCGCCGCCATGCTCGTGACGGAACCACTCCGTCATGAGCCACGGGCGTGCTGTGCTCATGACGGAGTGGTTCCGTCACGACTCCGCCCACTCGCGCTAATCGCCCGCACAGGCGGGGTATCAGCGCCGCGTGGGCGGAGCGGCCGCCAACGGCCGCAGCATGACGGAACCACTCCGTCATGAGCACACGGCGCCCGTGGCTCATGACGGAGTGGTTCCGTCATGAGCAGGGAAGGGGTTAATTTCTGAAACACTGCCGCTGCGGACGCTAGCCCAAACGGCATCCTGCGGAATTGATAACATCCAAACGGCATTATAAAGGAAGTCAATTTCCTGCTAGTAGGATGTAGATCAATCTGGTGATAGGCAAATGTGAGGTCGATGGTGGAAAACCACTTTTTCCCCTTTGTTTTGGACAACATTTCTTCAATGCGCGGCAACGGGAATTTCTCCACTACTAGGCACTTGTTAAGCTCCCGAAGGTCCACACACAGACGAACTTTTCCATTTGGTTTCGTGGCTACTACCAAGGGGGCCAACCACTCCGAGCTGTCTATGGGCTCTATTATTCCATTTTCTTCTAGTCTCCGCAGTTCAAGCTGTACCGCTTCTTTTATGGCTATCGGCACGTTGAAGACTTTGTGCGAGACTGGTCTCGACTTTTCTTTGAGTACTATTTTGTGGATGAATTTCTCTAATTTGCCCACTTTCCCCCCAAAGACTTTTGGGAATTTGCTTTTCATTTCTTCTAGTTTCCGGCCAGCTCCCTGGCGCTGTCAGTAGCACTTGCGTTTGCCCTCCTGGGTCTAACTTGATTCCGAGGTCCCTTTGATCCATCCATCCTAGAACGGGTGGGCCTCTTTCCGCCACATACAACTTGCACTCCGCGTTTCTTCCTTTGAATTCGAAGTTCAACTTCCTGTATCCCACCATGGGAATGGGTACGCCTGTGTACGACACTGGCCGTATGTCCGGTGGTTCTAGCCTTGATCCCAAGCTGAGCTCGAATTCTTCCTTCCATACTGCCTTTTGCACTATGGTGTACGGCGATCCTGAGTCTGCTATGATCTTGATTTCCACACCTCCTATTAGCATGTCACACTGTGGTTTGCGGGAGCGCTTGCTCCCGATGCCTAGCACTGGCTCATCCACACACAATATCTCGTCTTCTTCCTCTTGTTCGTCTTCTTCCACCTGTTGGTCTTGCATCACATACTTCACCATTGGTTTCTTTGTTTTCCGGCGGCACACTTTTTCATAGTGCCCCATAATGCCACAAAACATGCATTTAGCTCGGAAAGCTGGGCACCGTTTGTCTTGCGCACCATGCGCTGGACTACCACACCTGCAGCACACCGTGCTGGCATCTCTACTCGGCTTCCATGATTGTCCCGGTTTCCCTTTCCATTTACTCTGTCCTTTCCCATCGGGCAATATGGTTTTGCTCCGTCCCTGCGGTTCGGCTTCATCCACCTTGTTCACCATGGTTCTCTGAACGGTCTCCCTCTTGGCCGCATCCACGCACCTTTTCGACATTTCCGCCTTTTTCACCAAGGCTATTACTTCCTTCAGTGATGCTTCACTGTTTGTCCACAATTTGTCTTGTACGTTTTTGTTGGTAGTGTGCATAACTATCTGGTCTTTTATGAACTCATCCGTTAGGACTCCATACTTGCACGTTACTGCCAACTTCCTCAACGCCGCCACATAGTCATCTATGGGTTCACCGGTCTCTTGTTTCCTTTGCTGGAAATTGTATCTATCAATGGAGACGCATACTGCGGGCCGGTAGTGGGTGTCGAGGTCTTCTATCGTGTGTTTGAACACGTCATCATCTGTGTCCGGTCTGGTTGCAGGTACCAGGGTCTGATAGACTCGTATCCCTTCGGGGCCCAAATTGTGCAGTAGGATCCTTTTCTTCCTCGCACTGGGAAAGGCCTCCCCATTTTCATCTTCTAGCGCTGCAATGTAATTCTTGAAGTACTCTCTCCAATCTTCCCATTTCATTTGAGGTTCTCCTGGTCTCGGCAGGAACGGGATTGGTGTCATCAGTGAGGACGCTTGCGTGCTCATTTTGGCGCGTCCTTCTGGCACTGCCCCTGGGCCTCTCGGACTGCCTGGCGCGTCCGCTCTCTCACCTTGCGCTTGGTCTTGTCGGGGTTCTTCCACTCCCCTGTCCCTGCGTGCCGCTGCGTCCGCCAGGGTCTCTTTTGGGTTCAACTGGACTTCTCCGTTTTATTTCCTTCTTGTATTTCTTTCCTTGTTTTTTTCCAGTGTGTCTTCTGTCCTTGTTACTGCCTCTGCCACGCTCTCCCACCTTGTTCTGCTCCCTGGGGATGGTTCTCCTCCTGCGGTCTTCTCTGGTATCTTTCCAGCTCGACACCTGTGCCACGTGGTGTGTCTGTGATCGAGTTGAGTTCCTCTCTGATATTCACTTCCCTGCATGCAGGTCCCAGCCTCGTCGCCACTGTAAAGTTGGGGGTTCTCTACTTATTTATAAAGACCAGGAGCAGAGGTAGTGAGTTGGAGTAAATTGCTTTATTTCCTACACCGGCGGGAGAGCGCCGGGAATCGTACCTCGTGGCAAATCGCGGCAATCGCGCATGTGCATTCGCTCGTTCATAAGCATTCTCGCGCGCTGCGTCACCACGCAGTGCGCGAGAACTAGAGCGCAACACTACAATAACGCATAATTTCTGTTCCCTCAATCATCCTTGCAGTGCCTGAGCAAGGCCCCATACGTAGCTCTGCTGTGTTCTCCAATCCTGATCTGCAGCATTCCACTAGGAGTCTAAAACAACTGTGGGGCGCAGTGTTTCATCCTCCTGGTCCCAAATAATTGCCACGAATGACTATGAAGTACAAATAGCTTTTCAGGGTTGGAAATGACTGATGGGACAAGGAAAATTTGTCAGCCATTGACCACTTCAGACTCTATAAATACCCACGAGGCGATTTGTCATGCTAAATGAGCGCTAAATCAGGAAGTGGCCGTCTGTCAAGATAATGTGTCTACTTTCGCTTTACAGGCGAACATTCCCAGGCTATAGATGAAGAACACCAGCTCTGATTATGAAACCTTTAGAAATGTTTTCCGCGAAAATGTCTTCAAGTAAAAAGGAAACATTCTTCCAACATTAGATTTCATTTTTCTTTGCAAACTGTAAAAAAATATTTCTTTTGAATCTGTGTTCCCCTCTGCCGTCTCTGTCTGCTGTTGGAATATTCGTCATAGATGTGTGTCTCTTTGCTGTCCAGGGTCCTTATGAATAGAATGTTTGAGGAGGTTTCCTCCTTGCTGGTTTACTGGCAATAAATAAGCAGGGCGTTAAAAAAAAGTGTATATCCTAATGGAGGCATGTGGAGTTGAAGCGAAACTTCTAGGGAAATGTCACCTGAGAGTATTTCTTGAATAATCCGTGTTTTGTTTAACGCCGGTGAGATGTGTTAACCCCATTGCCGTTGGTGTAGGAAAATGTACTTATATAACTGGCGGGAAAAGCAATTCTTTGAAGCATCCTTCCATCAACTCTTGTAACTCAGGTAATGGAGGCTAATCCATGCGATCTATGTGGAAATATGCTCGCCGTGAGAGTGGGAAAGCCGAGGAAAAACTAATTTTTAAGTTTGTGGCCGAGTCAATGTATTCTTTGTTTGGACTTTTTGGTGGGTTTTCAAACCAAGACGGAACCTGATCAAACCACTGCTTTTCAACACATTTATATTCTAACCATCAGGAATAATTATCCACAATAACAAAGACTCTTTCAAAGAGGTTGCTGAAAGCCTGCCTTCCTCTACAATAAATATCTGAGGGATGCCAAGGAATTCCTGGAAGCAGTGGAGTTATGTTTTAGTTAAACTGGGAGGGATAGAGAGAGTGTGCATGTTTTTTGTGTGTGTGAACATGTGTGTGCGTTTCGCAGTGCAAGTCAGGGCTTTAAGTGAGCCGGGTCTCACCGGTGCTGAGCACCGTCAGTTTTTAAAGAAGGCCTCGAAACTGGTCTCTATCCGGCTCTGTTTTGTGCCCTGGCACAGGCGGTCCGTTTTTTCCAGACTGCAGTTGCATCAAGCATATCCATGTGCGCTTGCTTGCATTGCTCACTTCTCACTAGTGGAGAAGTTACAACATGACGTCATGCCAGGTGAGTCTTGTAGGGGAAGGGAAATCCTTTAAGGATACTCATTTTCTCTTTGGATTTCCCTTTTTATTTTGAAACTCAGGAGCAGCAACATTGTCATGGTGTCACCAGGGCTTTAAGTGGAAGCTTTTTCAATATTCTATACAACAAGCCAAAAATCACCCAGCAGGAAAATAACTGATTGTCCAACCTAGTGCTTTACTTTCATAAAGAAAAGTGCTTTACACACTCACAACATAATACACATAGCAGGCCTCAGATACAAATAACACGCTGACACTTGGGCTACTGCACCTTGGATTCCACCCCACATAACCCCTTCTACTGGGTGCCCCACCTTTGGTAATTCTTGGTAGGGCCTAACCTTGGGATCTAGCAACTCTCTTGGGCATATATCTAGGCTCAGGTGCGGATTATACTTTTTGGTCAGTAGTAGTCAGATATTCAATATGTTCCCTTTTGAAGACAGTCTCACCACGGCACAGTTGTCAGAGTCCGTTTTCTGATGCCTGGCAAGGATCTAAAGCACGCATCTCTCCTTGAATTCACTTCTAGAAGGAGACAAACTAGCTGGAGTTATGACCTGAGTTCTAGCAGAGGACTACATCAGACTACTGTTCAGGCTGTCATCTTACATTCTTGAAGTTGTGCAGTTGTTCCAGTCGACAGCAAATTATCCCAATGCATGGCAAGGGTGTAATGCAGGCCCCTTCAGCTCCTGCAGTGCAGGAAGGGCCTGATCCTATAGGGGCCCCAAACCCTTCAGGGGGTCCCCATATACAGCTGAAGGCCAATGAATATCTGTATCATATAAGAGACATAAGGGCCCCTCATCCCATTCTGCAGGAGAGGCCCATCATGTTGTGTTATGCCACTGGTGCACAGTGGACTTACATCTGGGTCTTGATAAGGTATAGCAGTTGGGCTGCCATGGGTGAAAGGTCATGGTAGCACAAGGGTAGCCACACCAAAATCTCTGGCAGCTACAACAGATTATTTTAGTCTCATGTCTTGATGCTCATGTCACTGTTTACATAAGGCATGGTCTCATAGTGGCAGTGCAACCCACCTCAGACACAGTTCATATTTCTAACAGAACAGTCTGCCACAAGCACAGTTCATGGTTGCAGTGACATTGTACTCTTCAGGCATGATTCTTGCATACACATGTGATGACCACAGTCGGCCATACCCACTTGGAACTGCATAGCATGGAGAGACTGTGTCCATGCTCTTTAGGGCACACAGTTTGCCCTGCACAGTCTTCCTTCTGGCGGACCCACACACCACCAGAAGTGAAGTTGCTTCTCTGCTGTTGCTGGTGCTTGTGCTTTCTGGACGGTCTCACCTGCTGCAAGGCTGGCAACCTCCTTCCATCTTTCAGGAGGCAGTTTGGCTTCTATACACTTCAGGTTGATGAAACAACTTCTTCCATCTCGGCAGGACTTCATGTGATGTCCCCTCACCTCTTAGAACCATAAGTGAGTCAGTGGCTCTCACCTTTATACTGTCACAGAAGATATGGGATGATGAACAGTTTCTTCCTTTAAGGCAAGACATTGGGTGATGTCCCCTAACCTCTGGGAAGCTGGCTGTTAGGGAATATATGATGATACAATGCAATCCATTACAACTCATGCTTTTACAACGCGGTTTTTACAACGCAACTACCATTAAATCGCATGATTAAAGGAATACACTAAAACTACCATTACAACTCAATCCATTACAGTGCATACTATTACTACGCATACTATTACTACGCATATGCCCTATGCTCTATGGAAAAAACTTATAAATTAGGCCCAAAGCCTAAGTTCATCATAATTAATGCTGAACACAACATTGTGTACATCATCTGCAGCTAAGCCTTTTCCAACTTGCAAGGAAGAGTACAAATTATTTTCCACTAAGCATTTCGCATGAAATCTGGCATATTATAAAATGCACCATTAAACGCTATGCCAATACAGATTCACAGGTGGTCATATTAAATTTTAAGTCCACCTCTTCAAGAAGAAGTCTTGAGTATTCTACAAAAATTAATTCAATATTCGAAGGATTAAAAGTTAACCAAACATGTTTTACGGACTGTAGTCAAATTATCCTAAACAAATCCAATCTCCATGCAAAAATATAAGTACAAAACCAATCATACATCTGTATCCAGTATCTCTAAACAAAAGCCATGGTTCCACATCTATTCTCAATCCATTAACCCAGTCAAGTTCATACTCGTAATGGCCCACTGTGCCTTTTCAATTCCAGCAATCACCCTAGTCTATCTCCAAGATTAATCCATTTAGAGAAAGTAATGTAGCTCACTTTCCAAATTTAGACTGACCTGAACAGTACTGAATCTGCTAATCCTCTACTCGACTTCTTCCTGTCTGAGCATCAATTCCATATCTCCCCCCGGTGTCTTTCTCTATCCTTTGGAATCCATGGAACTTTAAATCCACATTGTCAGGGTGACACTCCCTAATATGTTGTGCTATTGGAGATCTTTCATCCTTATTCAATATGGCGCTCCAATGTTCTTGGATTCTTAACTTCAAAACCCTCTTAGAAGTACCAGTGTAAATTTTAGTTCAGTTCCAGACAATTACATATACCACAAAACAACAATTGCAGTTGATAAATTGATTTACATGATGCAACTTCCTTGTGTTATATGTGAACATTTTCAATTTGTTATGTCAATAACTATATATAATACAAGACCCGCATGTATAGAAACCCTTTGGTTAAGGAGGCAACCAATTGGCTCCAGGTGTGATCACTGGTTCTAGATAGTTTCTCATCGCTTTGTTTCTGATGGTGGCAATTTTCCCATATGTTACGATGGTTTTGTTAGTAATCATATTGGTTAGCCCACCTTTAATAGATCCCAATTTTTACACAGTGTATTGCATATTAAGTTGTATTTAGAGCTATATGTTGATATAAATGTCAATTTTTCAAATGATTGCTTTTTGCATTTTTGTACTAAGGTGTCAGTTCTTTTGATTTTTTAGACTCTTGTTTATGCTTTTTTCAAAGCGAGCTCCAGGTAGCCTCTAACCCTGAGTCTGTTTTTCAGGTCAGTTAGAAAAACACCAAATTCCTCATCATTGCTTCTCCTAATCCTTATTATCTCACCAAAATGGATACCTGTGATGACTGATGTAGGATGAACACTATCTACCCTCAAGATATTATTTGTAGCTGCTTCTTTTCAAAATAATCTATTTTGAAATCTATATTCGGAAATGTACAGTTGGACATCCAAAAGATCAATATTGGAGGGGTCATGGCACATTGTAAAAAGTACATTGCATATGTTGTCATTAAGATAATTTACGTACTCTTTCAAGCTGTCCCAGGTGCCTCTCCAAATTATCAAAATGTCGTCTATGAAGCGACTCCAAAATACCACATCATCCCTTCACTTTCATGATTCCCTCTCAACCCACCCCATAAAGAGGAAAGCATAAGACGGAGCAAACCTGGTCCACATGGTTGTGCCTCGATTTTGGTGGTACTAATCCCGTTCAAAAAGAATAAAATGGGACGCAAGGCTGACTGCCGGTATGAATTCTCCTATGAGCTAAGTTTTGAGATGCGGAGTCGGTCATCTCTGAGACTCCGAGTCGCAAGGCTTTAGGGCCACGGTGGGGAGAGGCAGCCAGGTAGCTGCAACATTGCAGATCGGCTGGCATTAAGTCCGGTGGCAGAGGCATCACAAGTCTGTCTACAGGATGAAGCTCCCTGCAGTCTTTGGAGTCAGAGAGCAGCAACCGGTCTTCCTCTCTAGGGAACCTGAGGTGGGGAAAGCAGAAAAACACTAACAAGGAAGAGCGGGCAACAAGTTTGCACTTCCTGGCTATGGAGAAAGGTGCCTCAGTGGAAGGTGAGGTCGGTGATAAGCCCTCAAGGTATACTTTGTGAACTATAAATATCGGGGGCGGTAAGGTCGGACAGGCACATCTTTTCACCTCGGAGATTCCTCTGGGTTCAGTACAGGAAGCAAAGGACGTGAGCGAAGGAAGGTGGGGTCTTCACAGAGTGGGTGTAGGAGGGGCAACCAGTGTCTTGCAAAGCAGGAAAACCTGTAAATCCCCTTTAAAAAACATAGGGGAAAGAGGTAAAAAGCCAATACTCCAACCAATTAAAATGACACCTTCCCTTAAATCGTTTTTTTTATGTTTTACTTAGTTTGCAAAGAAAGGAAAATCCTGATGAAGTAATCTCTGCTCAGAGTGCTGGAATGGAGGCACCTAATGTGGATTTGAATGCTATCTCGAGCAGTATGAGCGGAGCATCCCTTCAAACATTGACAAATGAGGTCAAAATTAACTCCGGAAGAGCACAAAGGAACACAGTTACAGTCCCCATTAGCAATAGGTTTGAAGTTTTGGAAATAACGGAACCATCTGAGTAGGCAGAAGATCTCCATATAAGAAGGGATAAAAATGGCAAAAGCAGAGGGGGGGTCACTGGGAAACACAGAAGATTCACTGACGAGTTTTCTATTGGGGTTAAAGAATAAAATCAAGAGTTGTTTTGAAGTTTCGGAGGCCAATCAGGTTGGCATACAAGTTTCATGCTCAGAGCTAGCACGAAATTGGAAAAGGTTGACTCCTGCACCAAGGCCTTGGAAGATGAAGTAGGTTCGATAAAACAAGATGTGACAAAAAATGCAACTGAGATCTTTAAACTGGTTAAACAAAACCAAATGTTAAAGGATGACTTCGAGAGATTGGAGAATCACTCCTGAAGGAATAATGTAAGATTTTTGAATATCCCGGAAGCAGAGGAAGGCAGGGATATGAAGGCCTTTATAATCAGTCTACTCAGAAACATGGTCTTAAAAGGATAATAAGGATATTAATCTTGAGCAAGAGATCCAAAGAATGCACAGTGAGCCTTTTTGGCGTAACCCCCAAAGGACCAAACCTTGGAAGATCTTGGTGAATTTCCTTTTGTATTCTGTAAAGGAGGCAATTCTTAGCGGGCCCTAAGAAATGGGCCATATACAGTCAAGAGGTTCTCTGTTACAATAAGTTTAGACATCTGTAAAGCTACAGAACAGAGGCAATGGGAGCTCGGTAACAGGATGGAGGATCTGCGGAAGCTGGGGGCTAAGATGCAATCAAAATTCCATGCGCTGCTTTGCATAATGTGGGATAACCAAATGTATAATTACCTCGCTGTAGAGGATGTCGATGCATTAATAGATTCAATAAACAAGAAAAAGTAACTTACTAAAAAACTAAGAAGACGACTATGGATCAGTTGAGTCAGGAGATTGGAGGAAGGAACTTGGAGGTGCTGATGGGTGGCAAATTTGATTATTGAATCTTTGCTTACTTGTATTCTGCCAATAGGCAGCCTATAAGGCATTTGTATGCCTACTAAGATAGGGAGGCTTCCCCAGGGTTGGGATTGTGGGGAGGGGTGGGATGGTGGGGGTAGTGATGGTGCACAGGTGGGGAGCAGAGGGGTAAAAACAAACAAAAAGTCCTCAATATCGTTTGGCCAGGAATGTCTATGTAAGTTGAATCCAGAACAGGAGATGGGAACTAGAGTGGGGGGATGATGGCTAAACAAGGTAAAGGTATTGATATCCTCACTTGGAATGTGAATGGTCTCAGGTCTTGAGCCAGGCAGTGGGTGGTGCTGAGGTATCTTGAAGAGAGTCAAGCCCATATTATGGTCTTGCAGGAGACACATCTGGTGGCAAGTGAGAGTAAGGAACTATTTTGTAGATATGGTTGGGTCCAGAATTGTTTAGTTTCTGACCAAGAGCAATGCTGTAAGGGGGTAGCAATCCTAATAAGAAGGGTCTCTGGAGTTGAGGTTAAGTATTCTAGAACAGATAGTTCCGGTAGATTGGTTTTAGCTGGAATGAAATGTGCAGACATTTAATTAATCTGTGCCGGGTTTTATGGTCCAAATGAGGACGATACACAGTATAAAGTAGATTTGGAGTTTAAGCTAGTGGAGGCTTGGGTTCGGCTGATTAGGAGGGGATTTTAATATTCTGCTGGATCCCACTTTGGATCGTTCCACACGGAGGAATGGTGCTCCAGCGCCTAAAACACTACGAGCTGTTAAAAATATGATGCAAGACCTAGGGCTAGTAGATGTATGGAGACAACTAAGAGGACAGTCAAGAGGATACACTTACCATAGTAAAAAATATGGACATTACTCCAGATCAGATTATTGCTTGGTGGAAAGGGGCCTAGGGGCAAATATAAAAGAGATCATACACCATTCAGTACATATTTCGGACCATTCAGCCATCACTATGATATTACAGGTTCCAGGAATCAAGTCCAATGTAAGGTGGACATTAAACTGTGCTCTCCTCTTAGATAAGGAGGTGGTGCTTGCCCAAGAAAAGGCCACAGCTGAGTACTTTTTGACCAATACCGGTACAGCTTCCCCAGGAGAAGAGTGGGATGCTTTGAAAGCATGTATCCGGGGGGTATTAAAAAGCCTTGGTTGTTCTAAGAGAAGACAAGAGAGGGCAGAATTGGCAGGAATGGAAAAAGAAGTTGGTATTCTTGAGACCTCTGTACAAGCCTCAAGAGGTGGTAAAGATAGGGAGATGCTGTTAAAAAGACTTGAAGAGGCACAGTTAAATTATAAAAATTAAATTAGATTCCAAGTGTAAGGCAAGGTGGCAGGCTGGCAGTATGAGACAGTTTGAGTATGGGGAGAAAGCCGGGGCATTACTGGCTTGGAAAGCCAGGGTAGAAAGAACCAGGAATATGATTAAAGAATTGGTGGGCCCTCAAGGTGAGGTGTTAGATAACTGGGAAGATTGAAGAACCATGTGGTGTCTTTTTTTGACTCGTTATATAGGGAAGATATCTTTCTAGAACCCCAAAGGCTTAAAGATTGGTTGGGAGAGATTGGTCTTCCTATAAGGACTACAGAAAGAAAGGTGTGTATGGAAGCCTCGATCACTCTGGAGGAGATTAGAAGGGCCATGTGTAGAGCCAAGAGTGGGAAGGCTGCCAGTCTCGATGCTATCCCTTCGGAGGTCTATAAACTTTTAATAGAGGAAGTAGTTCCAGTCTGGGAGACCTTGTTTAATCTGGTGTATAAGGGGAGGACGTGGTTACCTGGGTTGTGGAAGGAGGCTACTCTAGTCTTGATCCTAAAACCAGCTGAGGACCCTAGAAAGGTGGAATCGCATCGCCCGATATCCCTGCTTAATGCAGATTATAAGATTTTTGTTAGTATATTGGCAGGAAGACTGGCCAAACTGGCACCCCAGCTTATACATCCCAATCAGAAAGGATTTGTTCCAGGGAGACAGATCCAGGAACTTACTCATCAATTATTTGGGAGTATAGACCTTGCTACAGCTCGTTCGATCCCCTTGGCTGTAGTTGCATTGGACGCTGCTAAGGCTTTCGCCCATGTTTGCTGGACCGATCTGTGGGAAGTCTTGGCGACAATGGGTTTTGACCCCTGTTTTACTACAACATTTAAAGCTCTGTATGAACAATCAACAGTTAGGATTCTTCCCAATGGCTTCCTTACAAGAAGCTTTCTGATTTCCAGGGGCACACAGCAGGTCTCTCCTATCTCCCCATTGCTGTTCAATAGCTATATCAAACCATTTGCTCAGTTATTGTGACAAGATGCTCAGGTTATTCCTAATTGTTCAGGTGCTTATAAAAACAAGGTTGCATTATATGAGGATGACCTTGCAATTTATACTTCCGACCCAGTTCAAACTATTCCCTAGGTGGAAGATTTGGTGTAAGAATTTGGGGTACTATCTGGTTACTTGGTTAATAATCCAAAGTCCGGGATAATGTGTTGGAATGTTCCAAATGGGAGGGGAGAAGTACAGAATGAGCTTAGATATCTAGGAATAAGCATAATAAAACCATTGGAGGAAATCCCCCAGTACAATTTGGAGAGGATAGTAAAGGAGGTTGCTACATCACTAGCTAGATGGAAGAACCTGTACCTGACCATATTTGGGAGAGTGAATTTAATTAAAATGGCGACGCTCCATAAGATGACATTCCTTTTTAACTGTATCCCTCTGACATTCCCCAAGTCTGCGATTGACAAGATACAGGGGAAATTAGTCAGTTTTGTCTGGGCTTGAAAGGGAGCCCAGCTTGCCTGGAAGAAATTGAGGCAGAAGCTTGAGAAAGGTGGACTGGCTCTCTCAGATTTAAAGTTATATTGTATGGCCTTTCAGTTTAAAAATTGTAGAATCCTTCTAGGCAAGCCGGGGTCTTTAATATGAGAAGGTTTGTTGGAAGAAATGGTAAGGGAGTGGGGCTCTAAAGGTTTTTTTGTATAAGTTTGAGGCAAGAAAGTTCTTCAAAAAAGTTACGTTGAAGATCTTAAAGGCAGACCTTACTCTTTAACTGGGAGTAAGAAAGATGTATGGAATGGGTTATTTCTCGGGTTTCTCCCCAATTTGGAACACCCCAGGTGTGCGTCCAAGATTGGTTGAGTCTCCCATTGAGGAGGACAGGAATTGAAGTATGGGGGATCTTCTTTCAGTGTAGGGTATGTTGCCTTGGGAAGTGCTGGTGCCAAAAATGAGTAAATCCCTTTCAATATTTAAATACCTGCACTTGTCATCTTGGGCTGCAGCCAATGCACAGGAGATCAGTGGTATCTAGGAATTTGATTCAAAGCTACAGGCCAAGGTCCCTAGGAAAAAGGAAGTTGCTGATTGGTATTGGACTTTTCTAGAAGCCGAGGATAGGAAGCTGAAGGCACCATACTCAATATGGGAAGGAGCTATCCAGATGACGGAGTCACAAACAATTTGGCAACTTTCTTTAAAAATACTCTAAAAGGTGGTCAAACCCGCCAATTTGAAACTTAATCATTTCTTTACTGTTAACAGGTTACACTGGGTGCCCCAGAAGTTACCTAAGTTCATACTAGAACTGATTCTGCAGATGTGGCATGTTAAGAGCCAATGACCTACATATGGTTTTTGAGTGCTAAGAACTACAGATGTACTGGCAGGATGTTGAGAAAGTTGTCAATGATATTTTAACCCCTTCAGTGCCGCGCCCTTTCCCCGCCCTGTGCCGGCCCTTTCATTAGCGGGCGGGGTTCATGACGAGCTGGACTCGCCATGGGCACAGCGCAACCGCGGCCCATGACGAGTCCAGCTCGTCATGGGCACTGAAGGGGTTAAGGGTTGAATATCATATTGAGCTCAACATTTGTACTGATGGGGTTGGAGGACCGCCCCAGTCAGCCCTTATCAGCAGTCAGAAGGGCCCTCCTGTTTTATTTGATGCTTTTAGCCAGGAGAGAGATTTGTAAGTGATGGATGAATCCCCTCCCCCTAAGGGGCTTGGTTGGCTTCAGGCATTTAGAACCATTTGCAAAATGGACACTGGCACTAGGGGACTCTTGCAGCAGGATATGGGACGATTTCCAAAGATGGTGTGGAACTGCAATGTCATAAGGAGATGTCCTATGATTACACCTGCATGAAACCAATAACCAGAAAACTGGTAGGACTAGAGCCAGAATTTTTATTGCAATAGGCCTGAGGTCTGACTAGGTCGTACACTAAGGCCTGGTTTTGCAGACATTAGTGATATGAGGATAATAAAAAAAAGTTATTTTGAAGATGAATTGACTCATTTTCAACAACATTATGGAATGATCCAAAAGACTGGCATCCCTTTTGAATATAGTACTTTATTGCCCGCTGTCCTAGATCATTTTCTATGGATGTATAAAGCCCTACTACATCAAGCCTCACAAAGCTCATGGTCGAGTCCCAAACCACATCCTGTAATTTGTTGAGCACATCTATTGTATCTTGGATGTATGATGGCAAATTCATGACTAGAGGTTTTACGAATGAATCCAAATATTCTGAAAGGTATTCCGTCAGACTGCCTGTGCTAGAGATGATCGGTCTTCCCAGAAGATTTTGCCGACATTAATGGATTTTGGGCAACATGTATATAAATGGAAATCTAGGATTAGAAATCTTCAAGTATCTGAATTCATTGTCTTCTAGAAGCCCAATTTCTTTCCAGGAAAATAACTTGTCATATATAAGTCTACTCCCCTCCCAGGTGAGATTATTCAACAGTTACTTGTATCATTTTTCATCAGTTAGTTGTCTTTTTATCTAATTGTTATAGTCCTTTCTACACATAATAATAATGTTACCACCCTTGTCTGCCTCTCTTATTACTATTGACTGGTCTTTACCTAGATCCTTCAAGGCCTTTCTTTCTTCTGGGGTGATATTAGCTCATCTATTGTTATATCTGTGTTTTATGGACTTATTATCTTCTATTTTGTGCAATGACACACAGTAGGTAACCTGAGCAAAAAAAACATGATTATATATGTAGCAATGGCTTAGCTTTACCTTCGAAATTCATACCATAGGGAAATCAGATTGCAGCTATTGACTTGTTTGTTAAAATAGCTATAGATGAATTACACTAAATAGAACGAACCTAAAACACAAAAGGCGGAAAGGGAAATCTGCGCAGGGTAGTGAACACAGTATCACAAAACACAATATCCAAATCAGTGTTACTGCATCAAGGTCACCTTACAACGACCACTCCGCGTTGTAAAATTGTAGACAAAGTCCACAAATAGTACAATGACACACAGTAGGTAACCTGCGCAAAAGAAACACAAAAGTAGGAGCAGCAAATAAAGTCCAAATCTCAATCCTTGATATTATCTTCTTCCTTTAGTCCAAGTTCAATGGATGTATATTCATGTTATGAATCTTCTTAACACGTGTAGTTCAAGCCAAAACCATGCCAACACGTGTTTCATCTGTATGTATGTATAGCACATTTATATAGCGCTCCTATCACCCATCGGGCATCCTGGCGCTGTGATCTAATGAATCCTGCAGCAAAATCAAAGCAGTATCGGCAAGCTACTCAGTCCTAGGAAACAAATAAGTTTTCAATTCTTTTTTAAAAAAGAGAAAGTCTCCTGAGCATCTAAGCGACAGTGGCAGATTGTTCCACAGCTTAGATGCCATATAGACAAAGGAGCGTCCCCCCATCCGCTCCTTCCGGATTTTAGGTACAACTACCAAATTAGCAGAAGCAGATCGGAGAGGTCTAAAGGGAATGTACCAAGAGAACATCTCCTGTAGGGGAAGTGGTCCCAAACCATGAAGGGCCCGGAAGACCAAGCATAATGCTTTAAACTCAACCCGCTGAGAGATAGGCAGCCAATGCAGATCTTTAAGTGCTGCAGATGACGAGTCAAAACGTCGGCGGGAGAGTGCTAACTTAGCAGCAAAGTTCTGGACTCGTTGTAATTTGCCTAATGCCGTGGTAGGTGCCCCCAGAAGCAGTGCATTGCAGTAATCAAGTCTGCTTAAAATGATACTGCGCACTAATTCTGGTCTGGCATGGGCAGGAAGCAGAGGGATAATCTTCCGCAGAGTGTGCAGCAGCCCCATACAGGAAGACACTGTTTTATCAACGAAACCCTCTAGTTGGAGATTGGGTTCCATTGTCACACCCAGGTTACGAACCGAGCTTGCCGCTGCTACCGCACCCTGAAAGGAGGGAGGCCAGAAATCTTGTGGTAGAGATCGTGGAACACGGTCCGCTGAGCAATATAACACCTCCGTCTTGGAGCTGTTAAATTGCAACGAATTATTGCTCAGCCATGTCGCCGTGGAAACCATACAATGGTGAAAGGTCTCCAATGACACCGCCTTCTCCCCCTCAATGGAGAAGATAAGTTGGGTGTCATCAGCATAATTGGTAGCACTTGTTAAGATCACTACGTGGTGTGGAGTTACTAGGTTTAGGTATTTTCTTTTGACTTACATTTATCTCACTCTTATTCTTATAATAATGATCATTTGATTCTATTAGAATACACACATATGAGCAGTGGTGAATCTTTTTTCTTTACTTTTCTTTTCTTCCTTCTTCTCGTTAATGAGTCAAATGTTTTTTGTAAGTTGCCCCTTTCTTGACTTTATTCATGACATCCTCTTGGTTTGCTCACCATTACTAAAATTCACTAAGGGTTTAGGGCACACTGCTTTTTTCAGAGTAGTTACTGGTTGCAATATACTGTAACCTGGTTACATCTATGCAGCTGTAGGCCATATACTTCATCAGGGCTAGAACCAAAGCAAAATAACCAGGTTACAGTATATTGCAACCAGTAACTACTCTGAAAAAAGCAGTGTGCCCTAAACCCTTAGTGAATTTTAGTAATGGTGAGCAAACCAAGAGGATGTCATGAATAAAGTCAAGAAAGGGGCAACTTACAAAAAACATTTGACTCATTAACGAGAAGAAGGAAGAAAAGAAAAAAGATTCACCACTGCTCATATGTGTGTATTCTAATAGAATCAAATGATCATTATTATAAGAATAAGAGTGAGATAAATGTAAGTCAAAAGAAAATACCTAAACCTAGTAACTCCACACCACGTAGTGATCATAACAAGTGCTACATACACTTACTAAAGAGAATCTCATCATAATCAATATGTTCGTAAAATAGAAGATATTGTAAATATCCCGAAAAAAAGCCTAAGGAAGCAAGAAACAATATCCTCATGATTTTTAAAAAATGACCAAAAAGGTTGACCTTAGCATCAAAAACCATATAGTGCACGTAATCATATCAATGTATCCACAGCACCAAAAGCCATCTATTTCGCCTAACCCTTTCGGATCCATTCATATCTGACAGTGAACAATGCAACAATAAAATCTAAATTCAAATGCTCGCGTTATCAAAATGACTATAAGTGTAAATATTAACGTGGCCAACTATAGAGTATAACCAAGACCACTGTGTCACCATGGCATGTTATACTAAAGCCACAAGTTAAACTGAGCCGATCTTAATAAAATTGAAGGTAAATCATTGCCCTAGTACTGTTGTCTGTAAGTAAGAGTTGCGCATAACAAAAGACAAAAAAGGAGAACCTTCATATTGATCTAAAGGGTCACAACAGTCGCTGAGCAACAGAGCGGCAGACTATACCTTAAAATCCAAGAGTAAATTGTTCATCCATCCCAACGTAAGGGTATATTATATGTACTGGAAAGTAGTATGACAAAGAAGATCACGGTAGACCATAAATCCTATTAGAGGGGCAACAAACGGGATTTGAAATTAACATTATAAAATTGCTACAATTGTAAAGCTATGTCCATATAAAAAGTAACAATAATGTAAAGCTATGTCCATCTAAAAAGTAACCATAAATAACTAAATACCTTAATCCGGCATTGCAAATGAAGGAAAGTATTCCTCGTGTCCTCCGTGGCGTGCAGCAAAAGCAACATCTTTGAGTGCCTATTTAAGTAATACCATATTATAGAAACTAAAGATGGTCTAACAGGATCGCAAAGCTCTAATGCACTCCCTACTACTAGAGTTAAAAAATGGGGTCCATATTGGAAGTATAGACGTAAACCACTCGGTCTCCATGGTAATCACGATAGTCTCTATAAATCCGAGAGCTACAGAATATTGACACCTAGCTGGTATATTAGTGTAAAGTCGCAAAATCCAGTTTCTTAAGTACAAAAACAGAAACGAAATGTACATGAGCTACACAACTACTAATCAACGGAGAAAACAAAAATAAAGTACAAAAGAGATAACTTCTAGCAACATAAAATCCCGTAATTCTAGAAAAATTACTCAAATACTAACGCACCTATCGCTATCTAAAATGACCTGTTCCTAAATAAACAAGTGTTAGTAAGTACTGTATTGGATAGTGAAAGTAGAGTAAAAGAGTAGGTATATATGAGTACAAAGGTAAATAGAAAAGACCAGAAATGACGTCCTAGCCCATAGTCAAAGTAGACACAAATACAACATCCACACTCATCCAAGGGAGGCAAGCTGCTTCTCCCGTAAACAGAAAATTTCAATAAGAAGGCACAGTATAACAACAATGTTAAGATATTGCAGACAAATTAAAACCCCACATTACATGTCGTAAATAACATATAAACATATATATGTCTCAGTCTATACATAAACCGTAGGTCAACAGTAATGACATCATCAAGTTCCAAGGCAATACTGCACTTCATTATTGATATTGATCCCCAATTCCACCGCAAGTAGTTTGAGAATCCAGCGTGCTTCTGCCTGGCGTACTTTCACTTCCCGATTACCAACCCTAGCGTCAAAGAGTATAGCTTCCAAACCATGAAATTGGAATGATAATTGCTTACGTTGTTCTGCACAAACAATTCAGGATATGTTTGGTGTCTAAAGCGGGATGAAATAGACTACCGTAATGGTAGAGTTTTTACTTTTGCCAAGAAGTTTGACAATTTGGTCAAACAAGATTTACAACATGGCGGCAGTAGATCCTATCTAGCGATAGGTGCGTTAGTATTTGAGTAATTTTTCTAGAATTACAGGATTTTATGCTGCTAAAAGTTATCTCTTTTGTTCTTTATTTTTGTTTTCTCCGTTGATTATTAGTTGTGTAGCTCATGTACATTTTGTTTATGTTTTTGTACTTAAGAAACTGGATTTTGCGACTTTACACTAATATACCGGCTAAGTGTCAATATTCTGTAACTCTCGGATTTATAGAGGCTATCGTGATCACCATGGAGACCGAGTTGTTTACGTTTATACTTCCAATATGGCACCCATTTTTTGACTCTAGGAGTAGGGAGTGCATTAGAGCTTTGCGATCGTGTTAGACAGTCTTTAGTTACTATAATATGGTATTACTTAAATAGGCACTCAAAGATGGTGCTGTTGCTGCACGCCAAGGAGAACATGAGGAATACTTTCCTTCATTTGCAATGCCGGATTAAGGTATTTAGTTATTTATGGTTACGTTTTAGATGGACATAGCTTTACAAGTGTAGCTATTTTATAATGTAAATTTCAAATCCATATTTTTGCCCCTCTAATAGGATTTATGGCCTACCGTAACCTTCTTTGTCATACTACTTTCCACTATATATAATGTACCCTTACGTTTGAATGGATGAACAATTTACTCTTGGATTTGAAGGTATAGTCTGCCGCTCTGTTGCTCAGCGACTGTTGTGAGCCTTTAGATCAATATGAAGGTTCTCCTTTTTAGTCTTTAGTTATGTGCAACTCTTACTTACAGACAACAGTACTAGTGCAATGATTTACCTTCTATTTTATTAAGTTCGACTCAGTTTAACTTGTGGCTTTAGTATAATATGCCATGGTGACACAGTGGTCTTGGTTTATATACTGTATAGTTGGCCACGTTAATATTTACACTTATATTCGTTTTGATAACGCAAGCATTTGAATTTAGATTTTATTGTTGCATTGTTCACTGTCAGATATGAGTGGATCCGAAAGGATTAGGTGAAATAGATGGCTTTTGGTGCTGTGGATACATTGATATGATTGCGTGCAATATATGCATTTTGATGCTATGGTCAGCCTTTTTGGTGGTTTTTTAAAAATCATGAGGATATTGTTTCTTGCTTCCTTATGCTTTTTTTGGGGATATTTACAATATCTTCTATTGTACGAACATATTGATTATGGTAAGATTCTCTTTGGTAAGTGTATGTGGCACTTGTTATGATCACTACGTGGTGTGGAGTTACTGGGTTTAGCTATTTTGTTTTGACTTACATTTATCTCATTCTTATTCTTATAATTTTGATCATTTGATGCTATTAGAATACACACATATGAGCAGTGGTGAATCTTTTTTCTTTACTTTTCTTTTCTTCCTTCTTCTCGTTAATGAGTCAAACGTTTTTTGTAATTCGCCCCTTTCTTGAGTTTATTCATGACATCCTCTTGTTTTGGCCACCA
The DNA here is from genome assembly GCF_964204655.1 of Triturus cristatus. Taxonomy (NCBI): domain Eukaryota; kingdom Metazoa; phylum Chordata; class Amphibia; order Caudata; family Salamandridae; genus Triturus; species Triturus cristatus. The sequence goes on from NC_140590.1 coordinate 1,367,089,490, forward strand.
TTACTAAAATTCACTATGGGTTTAGGGCACACTGCTTTTTTCAGAGTAGTGACTGGTTGCAATATACTGTAACCTGGTATTTTGCTTTGGTTCTAGCCCTGATGAAGTCTATGGCCTACAGCCGCATAGACGAACCACGTGTTGGCATGGTTTTGGCTTGAACTACAAGTGTTAAGAAGATTGATAACATGAATATACATCCATTGAACTTGGACTAAAGCAAGAAGATAATATCAAGGATTGAGATTTGGACTTTATTTGCTACTCCTACTTTTGTGTTTCTTTTGCTCAGGTTACCTACTGCGTGTCATTGTACTATTTGTGGACTTTGTCTACAATTTTACAACGCGGAGTGGTCGTTGTAAGGTGACCTTGATGCAGTAACACTGATTTGGATATTGTGTTTTGTGATATTGTATTCACTACCCTGCGCAGATTACCCTTACCGCCTTTTGTGTTTTAGCTTCGATCTATTTTGTGTAATTCATCTATAGCTATTTTAACAAACAAGTCAATAGCTGCAATCTGATTTCCCTATGGTATGAATTTCAAAGGTAAAGCTAAGCCACTGCTACATATATAATCATTTCTATATACAACATCGCAGAAAGATCTTCCACTTTAACATTTACGTCATCGGACAATGATAACAAAATGTGAACATCATGGACATCGGCAATTGCCAACTCAGATCTTTTTCTTTTTGCAGGTACATCACATTTCTCATTCATGGCAACAAAAAAAATTCAATTTAAGTTCCCTAGCAAATTTATACAAGTCAATCTGCTATTCAGTAAAATCACATCCCATATCTGGACATAAAGTGATACGACGTTGTAAAACATTCAACTCAATAGTGCTTAGATGTCTATCAGAAAGGTTGATTGCTGGCAGAGTTTCCTCTCCCTCATAACCAGAGGAGGAAACCCCTTTGCACAGGTTTAGGGTTTGTTCCTGTTCTTGCTGCTAGTACCCATGCTTGTATTTTCTATGTTTCTGCATTCCCCCTATTTTCCTTGGTTTTTTTACTCCCAAACTTCATACACTGAATCTCTTTGGAAAAAGAGGAGCTCTGTGGAGGCTTGCGTCCAGTCATATTACTAGGACCCGGGTCATCATTGGATGACAAGTCCGAGCTACTGTCATTCACAAAACTTAGTTCAGCTGCTTGTTCACTCATTAATATACCCTTTAACTTGTTAACTTCATCATAACTTTTAGCAAACGTGAACACCCGACCTGTACTATAATCTTTCTCATCTCTTCCGATTTTCTTGAGATTTCTTTCCTTAATCTGTAGCTGGTGTTTATTAATGACTTCTTTAAGAATGGCATAATTCCTATCATTGAGATCCTGTAATTTAATTCCTTTAATTTCTTTTGCTAGTTCAGTTATTTGTATTTTCAATTTCTCCACCTTTCTTTCTGTATTCTTGCTCAAAACATGTATCATGAAGAATGTGGACGAATATAAATTGTTCTCCCATTCTTTCAAATGGCCATCATCTAGATTGTCAAATGTAGGGAAAATTACAATTCTCAAGCCTCTGGGATGCGTTTGTTATCAATATAATTTTTCATGGTGACCCCATCCCACCACTTCAAAAGTTCTGTTTTTTTTAATTACTCCAATTTCAGGTATTGACTCAGAAGACTGTCTTTAAATGAATGTTTAGCCCCCTCTCTTATTCATGTTTTGCTTTGTTTGAATAGAGCTGCTGCTAGTTTTTCACGACCATCATCCATAATGGTCATTTTTAAATTTTCAACACTTTATCACTACACATTTGCAGATCCGGCCCCCTCCAATCATACACAAAAAATGAGCACCAGCAGCGTGGGCCTAAATGTCGCACTAGTGTATCTTACTGAATATCTTGAACACTCATACGCTCTACTTCGCTTGGCCCCACTGCTTAGAAGTCATGACTATTGAACATCCAACAAAACAATTGAAAAGGAGTGTCTACTACATTAATCGATTTCTCTGCAAAATTTCTGCAATCAAAAAGTCAAACATATCCAATAAGTAAAATTCAGCAATATGGCCTTGACTGGGTTAATTGATTAAACTATCTAGAACCGTGATCACACCTGGAGGCAATTGGTTGCCTCCCCAACCGAAGGGTTTCAATACATGTGGGTCTGCATTACATGCAGGTAGGAAGTCAACAAATTGAAAACGGTAACATATAATACAAGGTTGATACAACATATAAATCAATTTATCATCTGCAATAGTTGTTTTGTGGTACATGTAATTGCCTGTAACTGAACCAAAATTTACATTGGTAGAATTAAGAAGGTTTTGAAGTTAAGAATCCAAGAACAACAGAGAGCCACATTGAATAAGGATGAAAGATCCCCAATAGCACAACATATTGGGGAGTGTCACCCCGACAATGTGGATTTTAAATTCCATGGACTCCAAAGGATAGAGAAAGACACGGGGGGGGATATGGGAATAAAGCTCAGACAGGAAGAAGCCAAGAGGATTAGCAGATTAAGAACTGTACAGGTTGGTTTAAATTTGGAAAATGAGTTAAATTACTTTCTCTAAATGTATTCATCTTGGGGACAGACTAGGGTGATTGCCGGAAATGAAAAGGCACAGAGGGGCATTACGAGTGTGAACTTGACTGGGTTAATGGATTGAGAATAGATGTGTGATCATAGCTTTTGTTCAGGGATACTGAATACAGATGTATGATTGGTTGGAGACTTATATTTTTTATCAAGATCCTGCATGGAGATTTGATTTGTTTAGGATAATTTGACTACAGACCGTAAAATATGTTTGGTTAACTTTTAATCCTTGGAGTATTGCATTATTTTTTGTAGGATACTCAAGACTTGTTCTTGAAGAGGTGGATTTAAAATCAAATATGACCACCTGTTAATCTGCATGGCATATTTTTTAATGTTGTATATTCTATTATGCCAGATTTCATGCGGAATGGTTAGTGAAAAATAATTTGTACTCTTCCTTGCAAGTTGGAAAAGTCTTAGCTGCAGGTGAAATACACTATGTTGTGTTCAGCATTAATTATGATGGACTTAGATGCTTTGTATTTTAGGAAGCTTGGCAACCTGATTAACTTAATCAGGCATCAGATGTAGCATCCAGCATATTAGGGGGAATTACGGAGAAACGTGTTTAACTAAACATACATTGGTTTGAACCAGAGATGAAACTTTAATAGATACGTGAGCTACTCATTTATATGTGAAGATACGCTTAGTTTTTTGTTTTCACTGAACATGTATTTAGGGAAATTTCTATAAGCTAGATATGTTGTCCCTCAGACCGTAGTCGGAGACAGGCCTAAGAATGAGATTTTTGTTTTCACTAAATACGTGGTTTGGGGGAAACCTCTATAAGCCAGAAAAGCCGTCCACTGAATGACAGTCGGAGACGGGACCATAGAATGATGAGAGATTTATGTGTTTTGATTAAATGATGTCATTTTAAGTTGAATTTTCTAGAAATGGTGTGATTGGCTAAAATATTTGATAGGACTAGAGATAGTTCTCTTTGATCGCATGGCTATTCTAATCTATATACAAGTTAGGATATGCTATGATTTGATGAGAACAAAGACGTTTTAACATAACGAGGTAGGGAGGCAGTGGAGATTTTGTATTTGTGCTTGTAGATTTTCTGATATAGGGAGGCAGTGGAGATTTTGTATTTGTGCTTGTAGATTTTCTGATTTCAATGATTAAATCTCTAAGAAGTGTTGTGAGTTGTCATAAATGCTCGGTCGGAAAAGCGTGAGGAAGAGGCAACCAGGGAGCTGCAATGTTGCAGATCGGCTGGCATTAAGTCTGGTGGCAGAGGCATCACAAGTCGGGTTACAGGATGAACTTCCCTGCAGCCTTTGGAGTCAGAGAGCAGCAACCGGTCTTCCTCTCTAGGCAACCTGAGGTGGGGAATGTGGAAAAATGCTAACAAGGAAGAGCAGGTAACAAGTTTGCAGTTCCTGGCTATGGAGAAAGGTGCCTCAGTGGAAGGTGAAGTCGGTGATAAGCCCTCAAGGTATACTTTGCAAACTATAAATATCGGGGGCGGTAAGGTCAGACATGTACCTCTTTTCCCCTCTGAGACTCCTCTGGGTTCAGTACAGGAAGCAAAGGACATGAGCGAAGGAAGGTGGGGTCTTCACAGAGTGGGTGTAGGGAGGGAGACCAGTGTCTTGCAAAGCAGGAAAACCGGTAAATCCCTATTAAAAAACATAGGGGAAAGAGGTAAAAATCCAATATTCCAACCAATTAAAATAACACCTTTGCTTAAATCGTTTTTTCATGTTTTACCTAGCTTGCAAAGAAAGGAAAGCCCTGAAGAAGTAATCTCTGCTAAGAGTGCTGGAATGGAGGCACCTAATGTGGATTTGAATGCTATCAAGAGCAGCATGAGCGGTACCTCCCTTCAAACATTGACAAATGAGGTCAAAATTTACTCCGGAAGAGCCCAAAGGAACACAGTTACAGTCCCCATTAGCAATAGGTTTGAAGTTTTGAAGTAACTGAACCATCTGAGGAGGCAGATGATCTCCATATAAGAAGGGATAAAAATGGCAAAAGCAGAGGGGGGTCCCTGGAAAACAGAAGATTCACTGACGAGTATTCTATTGGGGCTAAAGAATAAAATCAAGAGTTGTTTTGAAGTTTCGGAGGTCAATCAGGTTGGCAAACAAGTTTCATGCTCCGAGCTAGCACAACAATTGGACAAGGTTGCCTCCTACACCAAGGATTTGGAAGATGAATTATGTCCAATAAAACAAGTTGTGACAAAAAATGCCACTGAGATCTTTAAACTGGTTAAACAAAAACAAATGTTAAAGGATGACTTTGAGAGATTGGAGAATCACTCCTGAAGGAATAATTTAAGATTCTTGAATATCCCGGAATCAGAGGAAAGCACGGATATGAAGGCCTTTATAATCAGTCTACTCAGAAACACGGTCTTAAAGGATAATAAGGATATCAATCCTGAGCGAGAGATCCAAAGAACGCACAGCGAGCCTTTTTGGCATAACCCCCAAAGGACCAAACCTAGGAAGATCTTGGTGAATTTCCTTTCGTATACTGTTAAGGAGACAATTCTTAGCGGGCCCTAAGAGATGGGCCATATACAGTCAAGGGGTTCTCTGTGACAATAAGATCAGACATCTGTAAAACTACAGAACAGAAGCAATGGGAGCTAGGTAACAGGATGGAGGATCTGCGGAAGCTGGGGGCTAAGGTGCAATTAAAATTCCCCGCAATGCTTCGCATAATGTAGGATAACCAAATGTATAATTACTGCGCTGTAGAGGATGTTGATGCATTAATAGATTCAATAAACAAGAAAAAGTAACTTACTAAAAAATAAGCAGACAACTATGGATCAATTGAGTCAGGAGATTGGAGGAAGGAACTTGGAGGTGCTGATGCAAAGCAAATTTGTTTAATGAATCTTTGCTTACTTATATTCCCCCAATAGGCAGCCACTAAGGCATTTTTATGCCTACTAAGATAGGGTGGGTTCCCCAGGATTGGGTTTGTAGGGAGGGGTGGGATGGTGGGGGTGGTGAAGCTGCACAGGTGGGGAGCAGAGGGGTAAAAACTAACAAAAACTCCTCAATATCATTTGGCCAGGAATGTCTATGTAAGTTGAATCCGGAACAGGAGGTGGGAACTAGAGTGGGGGGATGATGGCTAAACAAGGTAAAGCTATTGATATCCACACTTGGAATGTGAATGGTCTCAGGTCTTGAGCCCGGCAGAGGGTGGTGCTGAGGTATCTTGAAGAGAGTCAAGCCCATATTATGGTCTTGCAGGAGACGCATCTGTGGCAAGTGAGAGTAAGGAACTATTTTGTAGATATGGTTGGGTCCAGAATTGTTTAGTTTCTGACCAAGAGCAATGCTGTAAGGGGGTAGCAATCCTAATAAGAAGGGGCTCTGGAGTTGAGATTAAGTATTCTAGAACAGATAGTTCCGGTAGATTGGTTTTAGCTGGAATGAAATGCGCAGACATTTAATTAATCTGTGCCGGGTTTTATGGTCCAAATGAGGACGATCCACAGTATATAGTAGATTTGGAGATTAAGCTAGTGGAGGCTTGATTTCTGCTGATTAGGTTGGGATTTTAATATTCTGCTGGATCCCACTTTGGATCGTTCCACACGGAGGAATGTTGCTCCAGCGCCTAAAACACTACGAGCTGTTAAAAATATGATGCAAGACCTAGGGCTAGTAGATGTATGTAGACATCTAAGAGGACAGTCGAGAGGGTACACTTACCATAGTAAAAAATATGGACATTACTGCATGATTAGATTATTGCTTGGTGGAAAGGGTCCTAGGGGCAAATATAAAAGAGATCATACACCATTCAGTACATATTTCGGACCATTCAGCCATCACTATGACATTACAGGTTCCAGGAATCAAGTCCAATGTAAGGTGGACATTAAAGTGTGCTCTCCTCTTAGATAAGGAGGTGATGCCTGCCCTAGAAAAGGCCACAGCTGAGTACTTTTTGACCAATACCGGTACAGCTTCCCCAGGAGAAGAGTGGGATGCTTTTAAAACATGTATCTGGGGGGTATTAAATAGCCATGGTTGTTATAAGGGAAGACAAGAGAGGGCAGAATTTGAAGGAATGGAAAAAGAAGTTGGTATTCTTGAGACCTCTGTACAAGCCTCAAGAGGTGGTAAAGATACAGAGATGCTGGTAAAAAGACTTGAAGAGGCACAGTTAAATTATAAAAATTAAATTGGATTCCAAGTGTAAGGCGAGGTGGAAGGCTGGAAGTATGAGACAGTTTGAGTATGGGGAGAAAGCTGGAGAATTACTGGCTTGGAAAGCCAGGGTAAAAAGAAACAGGAATACGATTAAAGAATTGGTGGTCCTTCAGGGTGAAGTGTTAGATAACTGGGAAGATTGCAGAACCATGTGGTTTCTCTTTTTGCCTCGTTATATAGGGAAGATATCTTTCCAGAACCCCAAAGGCTTAATGATTGGTTGGGAGAGATTGGTCTTCCTATATTGACTAGAGAAGGAGACGAGTGTATGGAAGCCTCAATCACTCAGGAGGAGATTAGAAGGGCCATGGCTAGAGCCAAGAGGGGGAAGGCTGAGAGTCTTGATGCTATCCCTTTGGAGGTCTATAAACTTTTAATAGAGAAAGTAGTTCCATACTGGGAGACCTTGTTTAATCTGGTGTATAAGGGGAGGACGCGGGTACCTGGTTTGTGGAAGGAGGCTACTCTAGCCTTGATCCTAAAACCAGCTGAGGACCCTAGAAAGGCGGCATAGTATCGCCCGATATCCCTGCTAAATGCAGATTATAAGATTTTTGTTAGTATATTGGCAGGAAGGTTGGCCAAACTGGCACCCCAGATTATACATCCCAATCAGAAAGGATATATTTCAGGGAGACAGATCCAGGAAGTTACTTATTAATTATTTGGGAGTATAGACCTGCTACAGCTCGCCCGATCCCCTTGGCTGTAGTTAGTAGTTACATTGGATGCTGCTAAGGCTTTCGACCATGTTTGCTGGGCCTATCTTTGGGAAGTCTTGGTGATAATGGGTTTTGGCCCCTGTTTTACTGCAACGTTAAAGCTCTGTATGAACAATCAACAGCTAGGATTCTTCTCAATGGCTTCCTTACAAGAAGCTTTCTGATTTCCAGGGGCACACAGCAGGGCTGTCCTATCTTCCCATTGTTGTTCAATAGGTATATCGAACCATTTGCTCAGTTATTGCGATGAGATGCGCAGGATATTCCTTTTAGTTCAGGTGCTTATAAAAACAAGGTTGTATTGTATGCGGATGACTTTGCAATTTATACTTCTGAACCAGTTCTAACTATTCCCTGGGTGGAAGATTTGGGGTACTATCTGGTTACTTGGTTAATAACCCAAAGTCCGGGATAATGTGTTGGAATGTTCCGAACTGGAGGGGAGAAGTACAGAATGAGCTTAGATATCTGGGAATAAGCATAATAAAACCATTAGAGGAAATCCCTCAGTATAATTTGGAGAGGATAGTAAAGGAGGTTGCTACATCAGTAGCTAGATGGAAGAACCTGTACCTGACCATATTTGGGAGAGTGAATTTAATTAAAATGGCGATACTCCCTAAGCTGATATACCTTTTTAACCTTATCCCCAAGTCAGCGATCGACAAGATACAGGGAAAATCAGTCCGTTTTTTCTGGGCATGAAAGGGAGCCCAGCTTTCCTGGAAGAAATTGAGGCATAAGCTTGAGAATGGTGGACTGGCTCTCCCAGATTTAAAGTTATATTGTATGGCCTTTCATTTTAAAAATTGTAGAATCCTTCTAGGCAAGCCGGGGTCTTTAATATGAGGAGGTTTGCTGGAAGAAATAGTAGGGGAGTGGGGCTCTAAAGGTTTTTTGTATAGGTTTGAGGCAAGGAAGTTCTTCAAAAAAGTTAGGTTGAAGATCTTAAAGGCAGCCCTTACTCTTTGGCCGGGAGTAAGAAAAATGCATGGAATGGGTTACTTCTCGTTTTTCTCCCCAATTTGGAACCCCCCTCAGGTACACCCGAGTGCCTCCAAGATTGTTTGAGTCTCCCATTGAAGAGGGCAGGAATTGAAGTATGGGGGGATCTCATCACAATGCAGGGTATGTTGCCTTGGGAAGCACTGGTGGCAACAATGAGTAAATCCCTTTCAATATTTAAATACCTGCACTTGTCATCTTGGGTGGCAGCCAATGCACAGGAGATCAGTTGAATCTGGGAATTTGATTCAAAGCTACAGGACAAGGTCCCTAGGAAAAAGGAAGTTGCTGATTGGTATTGGACTTTTCTAGAAGCCGAGGATAGGAAGCTGAAGGCACCATACTCAATATGGGAAGCAGCTATCCAGATGACGGGGCCACAAACAATTTGGCCATTTGCTTTAAAAATACTCTACAAGGTGGTCAAACCCGCCAATATGAAACAGAATCATTTCTTTACTAGTAACAGGTTGCACTGGGCACCCCAGAAGTTAGCTAAGTTCATACTAGAACCAATGCTGCAGATGTGGCATGTTAAGAGCGGATGTCCTACATATGTTTTTTGAGGTGCCAAGAACTACAGGTGTACTGGCAGGATGTTGAGAAAGTTGTCAATGATATTTTCGGGTTGAATATCACATTGAGCTCAACATTTGTACTGATGGGGTTGGAGGACCGCCCCAGTCAGCCCTTATCAGCAGTCAGGAGGGCCCTCCTGTTTTAGCCAGGAGAGAGATTTGTAAGCGATGAACGAATCCCCTCCCCCCAAGGGGCTTGGTTGGCTTCAAGCATTTAGAACTATATGCAAAATGGACACTGGCACTGGGGGGGCTCTTGCAGCAGGATATGGGACGATTTCCAAAGATGGTGTGGAACTGCAATGTCTTAACGAGATGTTCTATGATTATTCCTGCGTGAAACCAGTAAACAAGAAACTGGCAGGACTGGAGCAGCAGGGCCAGAATTTCTATTGAAATAGGCCTGAGGTCGGACTAGGTCATACACTAAGGCCTGGTTTTGCAGACATTTGTGATATGAGGATAAAAAAAGTTGTTTTTAAGATGAATTCACTCATTTTCAACAACTTTATGGAATGATCCAAATGACTGGCATTCCTTTTGAATAGATAGTACTTTATTGTCCTAGATCATTTTCTATGGATGTATAAAGCCCTACTACATCAAGCCTCACAAAGCTCATGGTCGAGTCCCAAACCACATCCTGTAATATGTTGAGCACATCTTGTATGTTTGATGGCAAATTCATGGCTAGAGGTTTTACACATTAATCCAAATATTCTGAAAGGTATTCCGTCAGACTGCCTGTGCTAGAGATGATCGGTCTTCCGAGAAGATTTTGCCGAGATTTATGGATTTTGGGCAATGCGTATATGAATGGAAATCTAGGATTAGAAATCTTCAAGTATCTGAATTCATTGTCTTCTAGCCAATTTCTTTCCAGGAAAATAGCTTGTCAGATATAAGTCTACTCTCCTCCCAGATAGGATTATTCAACAGTTTCTTGTACCATCTTTCATCAGTTAGTTGTCTTTTTTATTTCATTGTTATAGTCCTTTCTACACATAATAATAATGTCACCACCCTTGTCTGCCTCTCTTATTACTACTGACTGGTCGGTACCTAGATCCTTCAAGGCCTTCCTTTCTTCTGGGGTGATATTAGCTCGTCTATTGTTATATCTGTCTTTTATGGACTTATGATCTTCTATTTTGTGCAATTCATCTATAACTATTTTAACAAACATGTCAATAGCTGCAAACTGAACGGTATTAATTTCAAGGGTAAAGCCAAGACACTGCTACATATATAATCCATTTCTATACCCAACATCGCAGAAAGATCTTCCACTTCAACATTTACATTATGGGGCAATGATAACAACATGTGAACATCATGGACATCTGCAATTGTTAACTCAGATCTTTTTCTTTTTCTTTTTGCAGGTACATCACATTTCTCATTCGTGGTAAAAAAAAAATCAATTTAAGTATCCTAGCAAATTTATACAAGTCAATCTGCAATTCAGTAAAATCACATCCCATATCTGGACATAAAGTGATACGACATAGTTAAACATTCAACTCAATAGTGCTTAGATGTCTATCAGAAAAATTGATTACTGGCAGAGTTTCCTCTCCCTCAAAACCAGAGGTGGAAACCCCTTTGCACAGGTTTAGGCTTTGTTCCTGTTCTCGCTGCGAGTACCCATTCTTGTATTTTCTATGTTTCTTCCTCCTCCTTATTTTCCTTGGTTTTTTTACTCCCTAACTTCATACACTGAATCTCTTCGGAAAAAGAGGAGCTTTGTGGAGGCTTGCGTCCATTCATATTACTAGGACCCGGGTCATCATTGGATGACAAGTCCGAGCTACTGTCATTCACAGAACTTAGTTCAGCTGCTTGTTCACTCATTTTTATACCCTTTAACGTGTTAACTTCATCGTAACTTTTAGCAAACGTGAACACCCGACCTGTACTATATTCTTTTTCATCTCTTCTGATTTTGTTGAGTTTTTTTTCCTTAGCCTGTAGCTTGTGTTAATGACTTCTTTAAGAATGGCATAATTCTTATCAGTGAGATCCTGTAATTTAATTTCTTTAATTTCTTTTGCTAGCTTAGTTATTTGTATTTTCAATTTCTCCACCTTTCTTTCTGTATTCTTGATCAAAATATGCATCATGAAGTATGTGGACGAATATAAATTGTTCTCCCATTCTTTCAAATGATCATCATCTAGATCGTCAAATGTAGGGAAAATTACAATTCTCAAGCCTCTGGGATGCGTTTGTTATCAATATAATTTTTCATGGTGACCCCATCCCACAACTTCGAAAGTTTTGCTTTTTGAATTTCTCCAATTTAAGGTATTGACTCATAAGACTGTCTTCAGATGAATTTTTAGCCCCCTCTCCTATTAATGTTTTGCATTGTTTGATTAGAGCTGCTGCTAGTTTTTCACGATCATCATCCATAATGGCCATTTTTTCATTTTCAACACTTTATCACTGCACTTTGCAGATCCGGCCCCTTCCAAACATACACAACATATGAACACCCGCAGTGTGGGCCTAAATGTCACACTAGTGTATCTTACTGATTATCTTGAACACTCATACACTCTACTTTTCTTGGCCCCACTGCTTAGAAGTCATGACTATTGAACATCCAGCAAAACAATTGAAAAGGAGTGTCTACTTCATTCATTGATTTCTCGGCAAAATTTCTGCAATCAAAAAGTCAGTTTAGAAACATATCCAATATGTAAAAATCAGCAATACGGCCTTGACTGGGTTAATCAATTAAACTATCTAGACCCATGATCACACCTGGAGGCAATTGGTTGCCTCCCCAACCAAGGGGTTTCTATACATGTGGGTCTGCATTACATGCAGGTAGGAAGTCAACAAATTGAAAACGTTAACATGTAACACAGGGAAGATGCACCATGTAATTCAATTTATCATCTGCAATAGTTGTTTTTTTGGTATATGTAATTGCCTGTAACTGAACTAAAGTTTAAATTGGTAGAATGAAGAGGGTTTTGAAGTTAAGAATCCAAGAATAACAGAGAGCCACATTGAATAAGGATGAAAGATCCCCAATAGGACAACATATTGGGGAGTGTCCCCTGACAATTTGAATTTTAAGTTCCATGGAATCCAAAGGATAGAGATATGGAAATTAAACTCAGACAGGAAGAAGCCAAGTGGATTAGCAGATTGAGAACTGTACAGGTTGGTTTAAATTTGGAAAATGAGTTAAATTACTTTCTCTAAATGTATTCATCTTGGGGACAGACTAGGGTGATTGCCGGAAATGAAAAGGCACAGAGGGGCATTACGAGTGTAAACTTGACTGGGTTAATGGATTGAGAATAGATGTGTGATCATAGCTTTTGTTCAGGGATACTGAATACAGATGTATGATTGGTTGGAGACTTATATTTTTTTTCAAGATCTTGCATGGAGATTGGATTTGCTTAGTATAATTTGACTACAGACCGTAAAACATGTTTGGTTAACTTTTTTTTTTTTTTTTTTTAAAACCTTTATTTCCGCAAGAATCTGGACACAGCTATTCAGCCGACAACCCGGAGGTTCGGCAGCTTCGATAGGAGAGGACAAAGAAGCGTCCACAGTGCATTGAAGGAGCAGTGAAAAGGTTTCATTTTTAAATAATTACAAACACACAACAAACCCCAGCAAGGCAACAACACTGAATGCCCACGGCGATAGCTCCTCAGGGGGAGCCGGACCCCAATCGTCTAACAATCACAGTGCTATGATAAGGGGAAAAAAGGGGGAAAAGCAGAGGCCCAAGAAGTCAATTAACCATCACATCTGCATACTGAGCTGGAAAGAAGGTCAAGAAGAAAGCTGTTCCTCGGGGGGATCCAGATCAGGGGCAAGACATATTCCCCCCCTGTATTGATTCCACCGCCCCCAGATGGCGTGCCACTTCCGAGGGCGGCCTCTAGCGCAATACACTGTCTTCTCCCTGAGCATACTCCAGTCCATATTTTCTTTCCATGCTGTTAACGTGGGGGGCCCCACGGAACCCCACAAGCGCGCGATGTCCCTCTTAGCGACCATGTTACCCAGAGTCACCCACTGGGTCTGTGCCTCATCGTGATCAGTGGGCCCCCAGACATTCAGGAGACAACACCGCGCTTCCGGCTGCATAGCAATGCCCGTCACCTCCCCCATCACTGCATGGACTCGCCTCCAAAATTCCGTGATGACACCACATTCCCAGATGATATGCAGGAAAGTACCCACCATACCACATCCCCTCCTACATAGGCCGTCCTCAGAGAATCCCATATGAACCAGCCGTGGCCCCGTCACATACACTCGATGCAGTATCTTGAGCTGCACCAACCTCAGATGCGACGGGATCGCAACCTCCTTAGGAGAGGAAACAGCAGACTGCCAGTCCTCATCATCCTACTCGAGTCCGTCCCTAGTCCACTGGTCCCGCAGCCCCAGAAGCAGATCAGCCCGAACATTTATCAGTTTCTTGTAGATAAGCGAGATCGTGCTCTCTGGCATATGGCCATCAAGGATCCGGTCCTCCAAAGGAGAGGACTCAGGCACCTTCTCACCCTCCACGAGGACTGACCGCAGGGCATGACGCTCCTGAACATAGCGGAAAAACTCAGATGCCCCCAACTCATACTCCTTCTGCAACTCTTCAAAGGACTTCACCCTCCCCTTAATCAACACATCTCCAACCCTGGAGATGCCGATCAAGTCCCATTTATCAAACCCTTTCGTATGCCAAAGCCTACCCAACCTTTCAGATTCAAACAACGGGGTAGCTAGGGTGAGCCTATCCTTCCAGCCCAGAGAGTCAGTCGCCATCTTCCATACACGGACCGCCACCCCAGTGGGCCCCGTGAGGGACGAGTCAAGGGACCGCGAGTACAACGCCCTATGATAGTTCCCACCGTGCAGCAACCATCTGTCCATGGCATAACCAGGGCTGAGGGCCGGGCCATAAAAACCATGGTTAATCGCGGACAACTGGGTGGCCCAGTAATAGCGTCGGATGTCTGGAAGCGCGATACACCCGTCATACCATGGAAGCGTCAATTTAGCAATTGCTATCCGCGGCTGCCCGTCCCACAACAACGTTCGTTGGAGGCTTTCGACCTCCCGAAAGTACTTGGCCGGCACCCAATCTAGAGTATTCTGCAGTGCGTAGAGGAACCGAGGAAGGGACATCATTTTGAACAAGGCAGCGCGCCCGACGAGGGAGAGCGGCAACCTCCGCCAGCCCTCAACATCCCGCCGCAGGCGCGCCAGGGGGGGAGCAGGTTTCTCTCATACCACAATGCGGGGTCCATGGAGATAAAGATCCCCAGATACACGAAGCCCTGCTGAGCAATCTGAATCGAACAAGTTCGCGGGACCGGTGGGACCTCACCACTCAGGACGTATAAATACGATTTACTCCAGTTGATGATGAGACCCGAATTCCTACCGAAAGATGTAAGAACGTCACAGACCACTATAAGGGAGTTCTTGGGCGAGGCAAGATACAACAGGATATCATCAGCATATAGCGAAATGCGGTCCTCGTGTTCGGGCGACCATCTAAGGCCACGTATATCCGGGTGCCAGCGTATCCACGCCGCCAGCGGTTCAAGGGCAAGGGCGAACAGCAGAGGCGACAGGGGGCAGCCCTGCCGAGTCCCCCTCCCAAGCCGGAACGGAGTCGATGCTCGGCCATTTACCACCACACTCGCAAGGGGTCCCTCATACAGCAACCTCACCCAGCTCACAAAACCAGGGCCAAAGCCGAACTTGGCTAGCACAGCCCACAAATACGCCCATTCCACCGTATCAAAGGCCATCGTGGCATCAAGAGACGCCACAATAGCCGGTTCTCGCAGCGTGCCAGCCCTGGCGATCACACCATGAAGGCGCCGAAGGTTTAACGCGGTGTTGCGATGCGGAATAAAACCGGATTGATCCGGGTGAATCAAGTCTCCAAGTACCCTGACCAATCGGCCCGCCAGGATTTTAGCCAGAATCTTCGGCTCGGCGTTGAGGAGTGATATGGGCCTATATGAGGCACACTTGTCTCGGGGTTTACCATCTTTGTGTATCACAACAATTGTCGCTAGCCTCTGGTCCAACGGGAGGGTCCCACTCCCCCGCGCCTCCACGAACATGGCGCGCAGGTGAGGGGCTACCCTATCCGGGAACAGCTTATACAGGTCAATCGGCAAGCCATTCGGGCCCGAGGCCTTGCCCGAGTTCAGCGCGCGAATAGCTCCCGCCACCTCATCGACCGTTATGTCTCCATCAAGATCATCTCTATCTACAGCAGAAAGACAGGGCAGAGCGATATCCCGCAAGAGGTCACGCGAGTCCTCGGGCGGCCTGTCCGACACTGAGGCATAAACCTTACGGAAATAGTCCGAGAAGCACTGTACAATCCCCTCAGGTTCCACAATCACCTCTCCCCCCTCTCCCGTCAGCTCCGGCACTACTCTATTAACCCGTTCTTTTTTATCCAGCCAAGCTAGGAGCTTCCCGGCCTTGTCACCAACATCATACAGGCGGCCCTGCTGTTCCCCACTGAGGGTCTTAGCGGCATTCGTCACAAGGTCCTTATACTCGGCTTGCTTCAAGCTCAGCTCATGCAGTGAGGCCGCTGTTACCTCCTCCTCTAACGCTCCCTCCAAAGCCACGATCTCCTCCTCCACCTGCATAACCTCGCCATCTCTCCGCCGCTTGGCCGCCACCACAAGTGAGAGGGCCTCCCCTCGCAACACGGTCTTAAATGCTTCCCATAACGACACTGCCGAGTCCACGGACCCCTGATTGTCCCTGAAAAAATTATCAACCGCCTTCACAAGTGCGCTGCGCATCTTGGTTTGGTTAACTTTAAATCCTTGGAATATTGCATTATTTTTTGTAGGATACTCAAGACTTGTTCTTGATGAGGTGGATTTAAAATCAAATATGACCACCTGTGAATCTGTATGGCATATTTTTTAATGTTGTATTTTCTATTCATTCGGAATGGTTAGTGTAAAATAATTTGTACTCTTCCTTGTAAGTTGGAAAAGTCTTAGCTGCAGGTGAATGTACACCATGGTGTGTTCGGCATTAATTATGATGGACTTAGATGCTTTGTATTTTAGGAAACTTCGCAACCTGATTAACTTAATCAGGCATCCGATGTAGCATCCAGCATAATAAGGGGAATTACGGAGAAATGTGTTTAACTTAACATACATTGGTGTGAACCAGAGATGAAACTTTAATAGATATGTGAGCTACTCATTTATATGTGAAGATACGCTTAGTTTTTTGTTTTCACTGATTATGTATTTAGGGAAAATTCTATAAGCTAGATATGTTGTCCCTCAGACGGTAGTCAGAGACAGGCCGTAAGAATGAGATTTTTGTTTTCACTAAATGCGTGGTTGGGGAGAAAACTTTATAAGCCAGAAAAGCCGTCCACTGAATGACAGTTGGAGACGGGACCATAAGAATGATGAGAGATTTATGTGTTTTGATTAAATGATGTCATGAAGTTGAATTGTCTAGAAATGCTGTGATTGGCTCAAATATTTGATCGAACTAGAGAGAGTTCTCTTTGATCGCATGGATATTCTAATCTATATACATGTTAGGCTATGCTGTGATGTAATGAGCACAAAGAGGTTTTAACATAACGAGGTGGGGAAGCAGTGGAGATTTTGTATACGTGCTTGTAGATTATTTGATTTCAATGATTAAATCTCTAAGAAATGTTGTGAGTTGTTATAAACGCTTGCTCGGAAAAGCATGAGGGAGTGGCAGCCAGGGAGCTGCAACGTTGCATGTCGGCTGGCATTAAGTCCGGTGGCAAAGGCATCCCAAGTCGGGCTACAGGATGAAGCTCCCTGCAGCCTTCGGAGTCAGAGAGCAGCAACCGGTCTTCCTCTCTAGGGAAGCTGAGGTGGGGAAAGCGGAAAACCGCTAAAAAGGAAGAGCGGGTAACAAGTTTGCAGTTCCTGGCTATGGAGAAAGGTGCCTCAGTGGAAGGTGAGGTCGGTGATAAGCCCTCAAGGTATACTTTGCAAACTATAAATATCGGTGGCGGTAAGGTCGGAAAGGCACCTCTTTTCCCCTCGGAGACTCCTCTGGGTTCAGTACAGTAAGGAAAGGACGTGAGCGAAGAAAGGTGGATCTTCACAGAGTGGGTGTAGGGTAGGTGACCAGTGTCTTGCAAAGTTTATCTTCTTATCAGATTGTTGCAACGGAACCTCCAGCTGATATCTGAAGTGGGTTTTTGGGGATCAATTTTGTCCATACCCATTCTCAAGATTCACAATGTTCTGCCCCACCTGAGTTATTCAAATTGATTTTTAGTCGGTACATATGGGCGACCCACTGAGAAAGTATACTGGCTGTCTAAGTATTGTTTTATTTTAAATAAACAATAAGCTATTGAAACCCACCCGGGCAGTAAGGATTTTAGACATGCACATTGGTAAACAGTATGAATCCGCGTCAGCAGTACCAAAATTATGAAACCAAAAATATGTAACACAAACATGTAACAAAGTTCAGCTTATTTGAACAAGAATTCATAATTGACACGTTTTGAATTAAGTTTATCAATGTAATGACAAGTTATAATGAATTTATTAGGTGGAAGTGACCATGCTAAAATGGCTGCCTGTTTTTTCAAATAATATGATGGATTTGGTAGTCCTATTTTGATGTTTATAATTGTAAGCACTATTTTGGTAATGGTAGAAACAAACGCTGTAAACCCGTGAACAAGGAGCTGCTACTCCGAAACGCGTTGGGCGTTTTTGCTGGTGTTAATTTAATAAAACAGCATGTTGAAAGGAACTAGGAGTTGAAAGGAGGTAGCTGCGCGCTCTACAAAATTCAAAATAATAATAATAATAATAATAACTTGGGCCCTGGCTTTGTTTTTCACGAAAGGAACCCAAAAGGAGATATATATATATATATATATATATATACACAGATCAAGCAACACCTTACGTGCAAAACGGAATTTGCAGTATATGTTTTGGAATGTAGTTGCCATCTGAAGTATATAGGGAGTACAAGATTAGCTGCACATAAGAGAATATTGCAGCATATACGAGCGATCATTAACAAAGATCAAAACTATCCAGTCGCAAGACACTTCCAAACCTTTCATGACAGTGATCCCAATCATTTAAAATATTTTGTCATAGAGGCTATCCCGGTCACCAAAAGGGGAGGGGACAGAGAAGCGAAGCTTAGGCGGCTAGAAACTCACTATATATTAGAATTTGACTGTAAGCATCCAAGAGGACTAAATGCAACCGAGGACCTCTACACTTATTTGTAATCTCCTACCGTACTTGAAAAATGGATTGTACCTGAAATAAGGAATTTGTGAATTATTTACTATGTACTTTTGGCCTTGTCTATTTATAGGATATCTTATTGCTCTTATCTCAATATTTATTGTATTTTAAACTTTTTAGACTTACATTTTAGACATATGGTTTTAATGCTTTTTATGTTTACTGTTTGCTCTGATGGTTTTTAGATCAATGTTATCATATGATATAGCAAATACCAGCTTAGTCATCCTGACTCCCCTATTAGCATCTCTATTGGCATGTATGTAAAAATATCAATTCCTCTTGTTTTATATTTATTCAAGTATATTTTTATTGGCTCATTCGGACTAATTTGCCCTTTCTGCACTTTTTCGTTTATTTAGTGCCTCTGGTTTGTATTAATGAATTTAAATTTTGTAAGTATGGGAATTTAATGCAATGATTATTTATCAATGCACCTCTCTATTGTATTCAATATTGAGGCCCTTAATACAGACATTTGTCTTCAAATTACATCCGAGGCAGTACTCACGAAGTAGTTTATATGGATTAACGGCAAGTAGATTCCAATCATTCATCTAATATTTATTTTTTTCACACAATAACACATGTAAGTAGGAATAGAACGACTGAAAATATTTCCATGAAGGTTATTTACCTATCTGTATTTAAACAGTTATTTGTAAATACCTTAACGACTGAGAATAGTCCTATGAGGGTTATTTACCGCTCTGTATTTAAACAGTTAATTGTGAATGCCATCAATGTTCTTAATTGTTATAATTGCCTTCATGGGTTTTTATGATATGTACTAAGGAGGTATTTTACCAATATTGTTTTTTGTTGTATTTTTACAAACAAGTCTACAGTACATGAACTACATATGCGGATCCTTATTAATAGGATACAAGTTCAGTCTCTCTTCATTGTCTAATAACTTCAACATGTGTGATAGGTTGGTTTTGCAAGCACTAGCACTTTAAATATTGAGAAAAAATCTCTGAACATTGTCATGTGATCAAGGCCGCTTTTGACGGCTGAAACGCGTAATGGCAGACAAGGAGAAATAAAAAACCTTTGAATCACACAACGAGGTCCACGTTCGTTCTTGTTTTTCTTGGAAGAAACGTGTGAGCGAAGCAAGCTCATATCCTGCTGGTGTTCGACTGTTACCGGCTCATGGACCCCCCCCCCGAGGAGAAGGCTCAGCTAGCGACAGCCGCTTGCCCTGTTCCAGGCATCCGCTTTCGATTGCACAGGCTCGTTCAACTGTTTCAGCGGGGACCCCCGGGGCACTATTTGGAGTTCGTTCAAACGAAAGGAAGCAGAGCCCCCCAGAGTGGTGAGACCAAGCGGCATGGAACTCTAACCACGGAATTTCACAAGCAGACCGAGGCGTACCGGAGCATCCCAGCCCCCACTCACCGGCGTTTCCATCAGGATTGTCCTGCTCGGCGGAGCGGTCAACGGACGGAGGCGCTTTCTGTAGTGACGGCGTGGGAAAATCTTCTGGTAAACCATACTCAAGGTACGCTGCTTGAATTTTAACACCACACGGGTCGGGAGGTTTTCAATCCTCCGCATAATCCTCTGGTTTCATTTGGAACGACTGGATTACACAGGAGGATCTAAATATATTTCATCTTTATATGCAAATATGTCTGCCGACATGCTCAGAACTCGAGAACTTGCCGCAGAGGAGATGTTCTCGGATGACACTGGGGACACAAATGGTGCTAATAGAGGAAGAAACAAAGAAATTAATGCCAATGGCGGTGCTATTGGGGTAAGGGAGAAATTCAAAATGTTGGAAAAACTAAAAAAACAGGAGCAGTCCAAATGGTGGGAAGCACGCTCCCTCAAAAGGTATCTTGATGTGGGACGAATACCTAGAGGACTTCGCATTATGATAGCCCCTAGTTATGAGGCGCCTAATCCACTTATGATGGCCGAATGGGGAGAATGCAACCTGGAATCGTCGCGACGCCTGGTGGAAATTCTGGTCAAATATGCTGATATAGACCGGGAAGAGTTACAAGGAAAAATTGATGTCCTGGAGGGTGATATTACTGCCACTGAAGGAGATTCACAGGCAAACCACAGACTCAGGGAAGAAATGAACGGTAGGCTTGCCAAAGAGGAGGAAAAAATTAAAGCGCGTAAGACCTTTAAGTTCAAACGGGACCGCGATGACTACGCGAGTGGTCAAATATTTACATTTGCCAGGCGTTTCGATTCACTACGAGAAGCGACAGCAAGGAAACGCACGCAAGGTAAAGACACAATCGCACCAGCACAGCAATGCAGTGAACTGGCTACCGCGTCTGACCTTAGCTCGGCTCCGGATAGTGAATCAGACAATGAAAGCAGCAGAAGGATCACCCAAGATGGAATCAAACTGACTCTGGGGGAAGAATTGGACATTTTAAAACAAAGCAGGCGGGACACACTAAGACCACGCAACCAGGGGCCAGCAATAAAACAAAATCAAAAAGGCGAAGGGAGCGACGCCAGGCAAGCCGAAAAAGGAGAATTCAGGAAGCGGGGCCGAGGCAGGGGAAGGAGGCAGTAAAAGATACTGGAAACGACAGCGTCATCCCCCCTACCGACGAGCACGACACTAACTCTATCATAAACCTGGCAAACATTAACCTTTCGGCAGCTGAAACCCAAATTCTAACTCTGGGACTGTCCCACTGCCAGGAGTCAAACTTTCAGTACACTACTACTCGTGTGGATGTCTATCAATTCATACGGAAACTGAAACTACTCAAATTTCACCAGCTCAGAGCACTCACCGATCAATCAGAAAGAAATGCGCCGAATGTGGAACAAGATATCTATTCGGGATTGTTCGTTTCTGATGCGGAAACATACCGTGATATTCTGGAATTGGGTGAGGTAGCGCAAACCAATGGATCCTGCATGTCCCCCTTGGAAACATGTGTTAGACCAACAACCCCGTTCAAAAACAAATCTAAATTTGTACCAATCATGGCAAGGGATAGGCTTGATGCATTTAATGAACATGTGGTCAATCAAATTAAAAAACGTAACCACATAGTCAACAGCCCGGACAGGAAGTATACCAATAAAGAAAGGAAATATTACCAACTCATTGCAAAACTACAAAAGGAAGACATTGTTGTCAGGAATTCAGACAAGGGGGGAAATATTGTTTTATGGTCTATGGAGGAATATCTTAAAGAGGCTTATACCCAACTCAATGATGAGCAATGCTACAGGAAGAGCACTCCCACCAAATACAAGAGTACACAGGAAGTGCTGGCCAAATATCTGCTGGCATGGAAAGGCCTGGGATTATTGAGTGGGGATGAGTACAAATTCCTCAAAAGAGAACATCCTACGATTCCATGTATATATTTTATACCTAAAGTACATAAAAACATGAATAAACCCCCTGGCAGACCAATCATTGCCGCTTGCGATGGACCACTGGAAAATCTATCTAAATATATAGACTACTTTCTGCAGCCATATATGAGGAACTTAGAATCGTATATTCAAGATACATGTGATTTTTTAAACAAAATTAACAATCTAGAATGGAGCACAGATTACCTACTGATAACTTTAGATGTGTGCTCACTATACACATGTGTACGTAATAAGGATGGCTTGAGAGCAGTAGAGTATTTTCTTAGCAGCAGATCCATCGTGTATGCTCAACACACAAAAATGCTTTTGGACATGTTACTATTTAGTCTTGACAACAACCTCTTCCTTTTTAATGGTCAAATGTACCAACAAACGCAGGGTATAGCCATGGGGGCCAGTTTTTCTCCCAGCTATGCCTGTATTTTTATGGGCTGGTGGGAGGAACTGGTCCTCATGCGACAATTTGAATACACCTATAACAATAATGTTATTTGTTGGCTCAGATTTATTGATGATTTGTTTATCGTTTGGAGGGGAACTGAGAGGGAAGCTGTTGAATTCATTGATCAGATCAATCATAATGATATCAATTTAAAATTTACTCATACCATCAGTAAACAGACAGTGTCCTTTCTAGATGTGCAGATAACAGTGGAAAATAGCAGTTTAACCACTACATTATTTCGAAAGCCCACTGCAGGGAACACTATCCTCCATGCGTCGAGTGCTCACCCTCCTCACTTAATCAAAAGCATTCCATACGGGGAAATGCTACGTATTCGGAGAATATGTAGCAGTGAGGAGGAAATGAAAATCAAACAGCAGGAGAGCCGTACCAGGTTCCTAGCTAGAGGATATAATGCAGGAGTGGTTGACACAGCCATCAGAAGGTCACGTTCCAAGGCAAGAGAGGAACTTTTAATTTACAGGGCCAATCGTCCAGAGCAAAGGGTCAATACTTCCGCCCAACCGGTTAGACTGATTCTGTCATACTCTAAACAGGAAAGGGAGATCAGAAATATTATCAAGCGGAATTGGCATTTCATACAGGATGACCCGGTGATAAGAGGCAATATGCCTACTAATCCCTCCATCACTTATAGGAAAACAAAAATTTTGGGTAACAAATTAACAAACAACAGTCAGGATGTGAGTCGCAAGGATATGTGCCTCACTGCTAGAAAGGGTTTCTTCAAGTGTTCTACTTGTAAGGCCTGCAAATTCGGTAACAACGCAAAAACATATACTACAGCATTCTCACCCAAGATCCGGGAGATCAAGCAACACCTTACGTGCAAAACGGAATTTTCAGTATATGTTTTGGAATGTAGTTGCCATCTGAAGTATATAGGGAGTACAAGATTAGCTGCACATAAGAGAATATTGCAGCATATACGAGCGATCATTAACAAAGATCAAAACTATCCAGCCGCAAGACACTTCCAAACCTTTCATGACAGTGATCCCAATCATTTAAAATATTTTGTCATAGAGGCTATCCCGGTCACCAAAAGGGGAGGGGACAGAGAAGCGAAGCTTAGGCGGCTAGAAACTCACTATATATTAGAATTTGACTGAAAGCATCCAAGAGGACTAAATGCAACCGAGGACCTCTACACTTATTTGTAATCTCCTACCGTACTTGAAAAATGGATTGTACCTGAAATAAGGAATTTGTGAATTATTTACTATGTACTTTTGGCCTTGTCTATTTATAGGATATCTTATTGCTCTTATCTCAATATTTATTGTATTTTAAACTTTTTAGACTTACATTTTAGACATATGGTTTTAATGCTTTTTATGTCTACTGTTTGCTCTGATGGTTTTTAGATCAATGTTATCATATGATATAGCAAATACCAGCTTAGTCATCCTGACTCCCCTATTAGCATCTCTATTGGCATGTATGTAAAAATATCAATTCCTCTTGTTTTATATTTATTCAAGTATATTTTTATTGGCTCATTCGAACCAATTTGCACTTTCTGCACTTTTTCGTTTATTTAGTGCCTCTGGTTTGTATTAATGAATTTACATTTTGTAAGTATGGGAATTTAATGCAATGATTATTTATCAATGCACCTCTCTATTGTATTCAATATTGAGGCCCTTAATACAGACATTTGTCTTCAAATTACATCCGAGGCAGTACTCACGAAGTAGTTTATATGGATTAACGGCAAGTAGATTCCAATCATTCATCTAATATATTTTTTTTTTCACACAATCACACATGTAAGTAGGAATAGAATGACTGAAAATATTTCCATGAAGGTTATTTACTTATCTGTATTTAAACAGTTATTTGTAAATACCTTAACGACTGAGAATAGTCCTATGAGGGTTATTTACCGCTCTGTATTTAAACAGTTAATTGTGAATGCCATCAATGTTCTTAATTGTTATAATTGCCTTCATGGGTGTTTATGATATGTACTAAGGAGGTATTTTACCAATATTGTTTTTTATTGTATTTTTACAAACAAGTCTACGGTACATGAACTATATATGCGGATCCTTATTAATAGGATACAAGTTCAGTCTCTCTTCATTGTCTATTAACTTCAACATGTGTGATAGGTTGGTTTTGCAAGCACTAGCACTTTAAATATTGAGAAAAAATCTCTGAACATTGTCATGTGATCAAGGCCGCTTTTGACGGCTGAAACGCGTAATGGCAGACAAGGAGAAATAAAAAACCTTTGAATCACACAACGAGGTCCACGTTCGTTCTTGTTTTTCTTGGAAGAAACGTGTGAGCGAAGCAAGCTCATACACACATATATATATATATATATATATATATCCAGCTCTAGAATCTTCACTCGTCGAATGAAGGGGACCGCACACAGCAAGGTTTCTCGGTAATATTTTATTTTATAACCGAGATAGCAGCAGGACGCGTTTCGGCGTTCGCGCCTTTTTCGACTTGTATTACAAGGTGCAGTTAGTTCGAGTATGTATATATCCGGGTCACTGATTCTAGTTCCGGTTCACTGACCATGGACAAAGAAAAAAGACTTAATAGTATTTCTCGTTCCGAATACAATTACGAAGAAATAGTAATCTTATCACCTAATCACATTCACATTTCATGTAATTTAGTCCAAACGATATTTACATTTCATGTTAAATTCATCAGTGAGGATATAAACAAACAAAATATAATCATGACAGATAATCGTGTCTATAGCAATCAAAGTATATCTTACATGAGTGGCCTTCAAATCTTAAAAGAACCAAAACATAATTGAGCTCTATATGAGCAGAATCGGCCAACGATCATTTCTGAGGCAGTAGTTAGCATCTTGCATAGATAGCCTTATTAGCTTTAAAGCAGTCAAAACAAAACAAAATTGAGCCCTATATGGGCATTAGTTACAGCGTAGCAAAAGTGATGATAATGGATGGGTCCCAAAATGTCCGAATATCTGTACGCTACCCTAGATGACATGCCAGTTCTTCCTCTGTATTAAGACCATAAGGAGTGGTAGTTTGGAGGTCAAAAAGAAAGCGGGATTCTAATCTTCTCAATCTAAGTTCCCGATTTCCCATACGGTCACTAATTGCAACGTGGTCCAGACAATAAAATGCTAGTAAATTTCTATCACTGTTGTGATATTGGGCAAAGTGTCTAGCCACGGGATATGAAGGATCTTGTTTTTCGATGGCTCGTGCATGTTCTAGGATGCGTTTTTTAGTGGGGTGAATCGTGCTGCCAATATATTGCTTGGGGCAGGGACATGTAAGGCAGTATACACAGAATGGTGTGTTGCAAGTTAAAAGTTTGTTGATGTGTCTGGGTTTCTTCATTCCAGGATCATTGTATGCTAACACTTTTTTACTGTGCCTACACACCTTGCATTTAAGATAAGGAAAAAAGCCGGTGACATTGCTGATACGTTGAATGAACGGTGTAGGTTCATAATAACTTTAGACCAGTTTATCTTTTAGAGATCTACTCCTCCTAAATGTTATTTGTGGATAAGCTGGTAGGGAATCACCGATAACTCCATCTGATTTCAGGATATGCCAGTTTCGACAGAGAATCTTTCTCAGGGTGTTAGTCTCATTGGAAAAGGTTGTGATAAACCTGCAAGTGTCTTGGTCCGTCTTTTCACTTATATGATGGATACCCAATTGAGATTGCCTGGGAATTCTGTTAACCTTGCTTAAGGTTTTTATTAGTAGATTGGGGCAATAACCTCGTGATCTAAATCTTTCAATGGCAGCAGATGCTTCATACTGGAAGTCTATTTCACGAGAACAATTTCTTTTTAGACGCAGTAATTCTCCATAAGGAATACTATTTTTTAGTGATTTTTGATGACTGCTGTGTACTTCAAGTATTGAATTCCCTGCAGTCTCCTTTCTAAAAAGAGTTGTACATATTCTCCCATCTTGGACAAAAACCTTAAGATCTAAAAAGGGAACTTGTTGCGTGCTGAGCTGTCCACTTAGATGGAGATTCAGGGTGTTGTTATTTAATGCTGCAATGTATTCTTCAGCCTCACTTTTGGGTCCCTTCCATAGGATATATATATATATATATATATATATTCACTTAAAAAACCATAGGTTTCACACACGTTATAGTTAGGAATTAGCATTTAAAAAACCTTGCAAATTCACTTAAAAAACCATAGGTTTCACACATGTTATAGTTAGCTGGACATTTCCCTCGTAAAAAACCATTGAAATTCCCCCGTTATAGTTAGTGCAGGCTACTATAACTCACGCGACCGCAATCCTCTGCTGATGACGTCAGATAATACATCACTGTATTTAGACACCTATTTACCCATGTCTTCTTCCATTAATCTTTAGCTATACATATATTACACATATTTATTTTTCAGAAAGACACATATGTAATCAGTGATGTAATATCTGACGTCATCAGCAGAGGATTGCGGTCGCGTGAGTTATAGTTGCCTGCACTAACTATAACGGGGGAATTTCAATGGTTTTTTACGAGGGAAATGTCCAGCTAACTATAACATGTGTGAAACCTATGGTTTTTTAAGTGAATTTGCAAGGTCTTTTAAATGCTAATTCCTAACTATAACGTGTGTGAAACCTATGGTTTTTTAGGTGAATTTGTACGTTTTTTTAAATGCTAAGTTATGTATTTATTAATATATTTTTTTTTCAGGTTTTTCACCGTGCACGCACTTGAGATGTCATCAGTGATGTCATCAGTGATGTCACTGACCATGTCATGAATGATGCAATATGTGACATCATCAGCAGTGCATTGCGGGCGCGTGAGTTATAGTTAGCAGAACTAACTATAATGGAGGAATTTCTATGGTTTTGTACGAGTGAAATGGGCAGCTAACTATAACACCCCTGAAACCTATGGTTTTTTCTGTGAATTTCTAAGGTTTTTTAAATGCTAATTTCTAACTATAACGTCTCTGAAACCTATGTTTTTTTTTCAGTGAATTTCAAAGGTTTTTTAAATGCTAACTTTTAAGTTTGATAGTAGTTATATCTATTTTTTTGTACTGATTTTCTATAGTTTTTTAACTGTTTAATTATAAATATTTTATTCATTAAATAACATATATTTTTCTGAAAATTGCAAAAAAACATTTTTTAATTAAAACTGAAATATTGATTAATTTTCTTGTTTTCATTTTTTATTTTAATATATTTATATCATTTTCTTTAAAAAAAAATTTTAAATTTTTTCGCAGTCGCGCATTCAAAGTGTACACATCACGGTGGGTGCGCGCATTCTAGCCGCCATTTAGTCATGAAGGATCCGCGTATGGTGTGCGACGGCTGCGTGTTTTTCAGTTACATCATATACATTTAATATCACGTGATATGCGCGATTGGTATGCGACCGGTCTGCGACTCCTGCTCCCGCGCATTCGCGACACATGCGCATTACGGTACAAGATGTTTGCGCGGTTGCGGGTCCCGCGTGACATCATATACGTGCTGGGGCGCGCTGGGTGCGCGACTCCCGCAAAAAAAATGTATGTTCCAAAATGATATGTATGTGTCTTTAATATACATATTAAGGCAAGAGATTATGTAAGATATTCATCAAAATAATATATTTGTACTTATAAGAAACTTATATTATTTTTAAATATATTTTCGCGAAGTCGGGTGCGTGCGTCGTGAGTGCAGAAAACCAGGTCAGCAGAGCTGCTGTAGAGCCAGAGGACCAGGTCAGCAGAGCTGCTCTAGAGCCTAAGAACTAGGTCAGCAGAGCTGCTCTAGAGTCAGAGAACCAGGTCAGCAGAGCTGCTGCAGAGCCAGAGAAACCAGGTCAGTAGAGCTGCTTTAGAGGGAGAGAACCAGGTCAGCAGAGCTTCTATAGAGCCAGAGAACCATGTCAGCAGAACTGCTTCAGAGCCATAGAACTGGGTCAACGGAGCTGCTTTAGAGCCAGAGAACCAGGTCTGCAGAGCTGTTGTAGAGCCAGAGAACTAGATCAGCAGAGCTGCTCTGTAGCATAAGAACTAGGTCAGCAGAGCTGCTCTAGAGCCAGAGAACCAGGTCAGCAGACCTGCTGTAGAACCAGAGAAACCAGGTCAGCAGACCTGCTTTAGAGAGAGAGAACCAGGTCAGCAGAGCTGCTTTAGAGCCAGAGTCTAGAGCTGCTCTAGCTGACACTGACTGACTGACACTGACTGACTGACACTGACTGACTGACACTGACTGACACTGATTGACACTGATTGACTGACACTGACTGACTGACACTGATTGACTGACACTGACTGACACTGATTGACTGACACTGACAGACTGACTGACACTGACTGACTGACATTGACTGACACTGACACTAACTGACTACTCTCTACTACTCTACTACTGACTCTCTACTACTCTCTACTACTCTCTCTCTACTACTCACTCTCTACTACTCACTCTCTACTACTCTCTACTACTCACTCTCCACTACTCTACTACTCTCTACTACTCGCTCTCTACTACTCACTCTCAACTACTCACTCTCTACTACTCTACTACTCACTCTCTACTACTCGCTCGCTACTACTCTCTACTACTCACTCTCTACTACTCACTCTCTACTACTCACGCTCTACTACTCTCTACTACTCACTCTCTACTACTCTCTATTATTCACTCTCTACTACTCACTCTCTACTACTCACTCTACTACTTTCTACAACTCTCTACCACTCACTCTCTACTACTCTACTACTCACTCTCTACCACTCTCTACTACTCACTCGCTACTACTCTCTACTACTCACTCTCTACTACACTCTCTACTAATCTATCTCTCTACTACTCTCTACTACTACTCTCTACTATTCACTCTATACTACTCACTCTCTACCACTCTCTACTACTCACTCTACTACTCTCTGCTGCTCTCTAGCCCTCACTCTCTACTACTCTACTACTCTCTCTCTACTACTCACTCTCTACTACTCTCTCTCTACTACTCTCTACTACTCACTCTCTACTACTCACTCTACTACTCTCTACTACTCACTCTCTACTACTCTCTCTCTACTACTCACTCTCTACTATTCACTCTCTACTAATCACTCTCTACTACTCGCTCTCTACTACTCACTCTCCACTACTCACTCTCTACTACTCGCTCTCTACGACTCTCTACTACTCACTCTCTACTACTCTCTACTACTCTCTCTGCTACTCACTCTCTACTACTCACTCTCTACTACTCTACTACTCTCTACTACTCGCTCTACTACTCACTCTCTACTATTCTCTAGTACTCACTCTACTACTCTCTCCTACTCTCTACCACTCACTCTCTACTACTCTACTACTCACTCTCTACTACTCTCTCTCTACTACTCACTCTCTACTACTCACTCTCTACTACTCTATACTACTCACTCTCTACTAATCTCTACTGCTCATTCTGTACTACTCACTCTCTACTACTCACTCTCTACTACTCTCTACTGCTCACTCTCCACTACTGATTCTCTACTACTCACTCTCAACTACTCTCTACTACTCACTCTACTACTCACTCTCTACTACTCTACTACTCTCTCTACTTCTCACTCTCTACTACTCTCTCTACTACTCACTCTCTACTACTCACTCTCTACTACACACTCTCTACTACTTGCTCTCTGCTACTCGCTCTCTACTACTCTCTAGTACTCACTCTAATACTCACTCTCTACTACTCTCTACTACTCACTCTCTACTACTCCACTACTTCTAAAAAGAGTTGTACATATTCTCCCATCTTGGACAAAAAACTTAAGATCTAAAAAGGGAACTTGTTGCGTGCTGAGCTGTCCACTTAGATGGAGATTCAGGGTGTTGTTATTTAATGCTGCAATGTATTCTTCAGCCTCACTTTTGGGTCCCTTCCATAGGATATATATATATATATTCACTTAAAAAACCATAGGTTTCACACACGTTATAGTTAGGAATTAGCATTTAAAAAACCTTGCAAATTCACTTAAAAAACCATAGGTTTCACACATGTTATAGTTAGCTGGACATTTCCCTAGTAAAAAACCATTGAAATTCCCCCGTTATAGTTAGTGCAGGCAACTATAACTCACGCGACCGCAATCCTCTGCTGATGACGTCAGATATTACATCACTGTATTTAGACACCTATTTACCCATGTCTTCTTCCATTAATCTTTAGCTATACATATATTACAAATATTTATTTTTCAGAAAGACACATATGTAATCAGTGATGTAATATCTGACGTCATCAGCAGAGAATTGCGGTCGCGTGAGTTATAGTTGCCTCCACTAACTATAACAGGGGAATTTCAATGGTTTTTTACGAGGGAAATGTCCAGCTAACTATAACATGTGTGAAACCTATGGTTTTTTAAGTGAATTTGCAAGGTTTATTAAATGCTAATTCCTAACTATAACGTGTGTGAAACCTATGGTTTTTTAAGTGCATTTGTACGTTTTTTTAAATGCTAAGTTATGTATTTATTAATATCTTTTTTTTTCAGGTTTTTCACCGTGCACGCACTTGAGATGTCATCAGTGATGTCATCAGTGATGTCACTGACCATGTCATGAATGATGCAATATGTGACATCATCAGCAGTGCATTGCGGGCGCGTGAGTTATAGTTAGCAGAACTAACTGTAATGGAGGAATTTCTATGGTTTTGTACGAGTGAAATGGGCAGCTAACTATAACACCCCTGAAACCTATGGTTTTTTCTGTGAACTTCTAAGGTTTTTTAAATGCTAATTTTTAACTATAACGTCTCTGAAACCTATGTTTTTTTTCAGTGAATTTCAAAGGTTTTTTAAATGCTAACTTTTAAGTGTGATAGTAGTTATATCTATTTTTTTGTACTGATTTTCTACAGTTTTTTAACTGTTTATTTATAAATATTTTATTCATTAAATAACATATATTTTTCTAAAAATTGCAAAAAAAACATTTTTTAATTAAAACTGAAAAATTGATTAATTTTCTTGTTTTCATTTTTTATTTAAATATATTTATATAATTTTCTTTAAAAAAATTTTTTAAATGTTTTCGCAGTCGCGCATTCAAAGTGTACACATCACAGTGGGTGCGCGCATTATAGCCGCCATTTTAGAAAAGTCATGAAGGATCCGCGTATGGTGTGCGACGGCTGCGTGTTTTTCAGTTACATCATATACATTTAATATCACGTGATATGCGCGATTGGTATGCGACCGGTCTGCGACTCCTGCTCCCGCGCATTCGCGACACATGCGCATTACGGTACAAGATGTTTGCGCGGTTGCGGGTCCCGCGTGACATCATATACGTGCTGGGGCGCGCTGGGTGCGCGACTCCCGCAAAAAAAATGTATGTTCCAAAATGATATGTATGTGTCTTTAATATACATATTAAGGCAAGAGATTATGTAAGATATTCATCAAAATAATATATTTGTACTTATAAGAAACTTATATTATTTTTAAATATATTTTCGCGAAGTCGGGTGCGTGCGTCGTGAGTGCAGAAAACCAGGTCAGCAGAGCTGCTGTAGAGCCAGAGGACCAGGTCAGCAGAGCTGCTCTAGAGCCTAAGAACTAGGTCAGCAGAGCTGCTCTAGAGTCAGAGAACCAGGTCAGCAGAGCTGCTGCAGAGCCAGAGAAACCAGGTCAGTAGAGCTGCTTTAGAGGGAGAGAACCAGGTCAGCAGAGCTTCTATAGAGCCAGAGAACCATGTCAGCAGAACTGCTTCAGAGCCATAGAACTGGGTCAACGGAGCTGCTTTAGAGCCAGAGAACCAGGTCTGCAGAGCTGTTGTAGAGCCAGAGAACTAGATCAGCAGAGCTGCTCTGTAGCATAAGAACTAGGTCAGCAGAGCTGCTCTAGAGCCAGAGAACCAGGTCAGCAGACCTGCTGTAGAACCAGAGAAACCAGGTCAGCAGACCTGCTTTAGAGAGAGAGAACCAGGTCAGCAGAGTTGCTTTAGAGCCAGAGAACCGGGTCAGCAGAGCTGCTCTAGCTGACACTGACTGACTGACTGACACTGACTGACTGACACTGACTGACACTGATTGACACTGATTGACTGACACTGACTGACTGACACTGATTGACTGACACTGACTGACTGACACTGATTGACTGACACTGACTGACACTGATTGACTGACACTGACAGACTGACTGACACTGACTGACTGACATTGACTGACACTGACACTAACTGACTACTCTCTACTACTCTACTACTGACTCTCTACTACTCTCTACTACTCTCTCTCTACTACTCACTCTCTACTACTCACTCTCTACTACTCTCTACTACTCACTCTCTACTACTCTACTACTCTCTACTACTCACTCTCTACTACTCACTCTCAACTACTCACTCTCTACTACTCTACTACTCACTCTCTACTACTCACTCGCTACTACTCTCTACTACTCACTCTCTACTACTCACGCTCTACTACTCTCTACTACTCACTCTCTACTACTCTCTACTATTCACTCTCTACTACTCACTCTCTACTACTCACTCTACTACTTTCTACAACTCTCTACCACTCACTCTCTACTACTCTACTACTCACTCTCTACCACTCTCTACTACTCACTCGCTACTACTCTCTACTACTCACTCTCTACTACACTCTCTACTACTCTATCTCTCTACTACTCTCTACTACTACTCTCTACTATTCACTCTCTACTACTCACTCTCTACCACTCTCTACTACTCACTCTACTACTCTCTGCTGCTCTCTAGCCCTCACTCTCTACTACTCTACTACTCTCTCTCTACTACTCACTCTCTACTACTCTCTCTCTACTACTCTCTACTACTCACTCTCTACTACTCACTCTACTACTCTCTACTACTCACTCTCTACTACTCTCTCTCTACTACTCACTCTCTACTATTCACTCTCTACTAATCACTCTCTACTACTCGCTCTCTACTACTCACTCTCCACTACTCACTCTCTACTACTCGCTCTCTACTACTCTCTACTACTCACTCTCTACTACTCACTCTCTACTACTCTCTACTACTCTCTCTGCTACTCACTCTCTACTACTCACTCTCTACTACTCTACTACTCTCTACTACTCGCTCTACTACTCACTCTCTACTATTCTCTACTACTCACTCTACTACTCTCTCCTACTCTCTACCACTCACTCTCTACTACTCTACTACTCACTCTCTACTACTCTCTCTCTACTACTCACTCTCTACTACTCACTCTCTACTACTCTATACTACTCACTCTCTACTAATCTCTACTACTCACTCTGTACTACTCACTCTCTACTACTCACTCTCTACTACTCTCTACTGCTCACTCTCCACTACTGATTCTCTACTACTCACTCTCAACTACTCTCTCTACTACTCACTCTCTACTACTCTACTACTCTCTCTACTTCTCACTCTCTACTACTCTCTCTACTACTCACTCTCTACTACTCACTCTCTACTACACACTCTCTACTACTTGCTCTCTGCTACTCGCTCTCTACTACTCTCTAGTACTCACTCTAATACTCACTCTCTACTACTCTCTACTACTCACTCTCTACTACTCCACTACTCTCTACTACTCACTCTCTACTACTCATGCTCTACTACTCTACTACTCTCTACTACTCTCTCTCTACTACTCACTCTCTACTACTCACTCTCTACTACTCTCTACTACTCACTCTCTACTACTCTCTACTACTCACTCTAATTGACACTGATTGACTGACACTGACTGACTGACACTGATTGACTGACACTGACTGACTGACACTGATTGACTGACACTGACTGACACTGATTGACTGACACTGACAGACTGACTGACACTTACTGACTGACATTGACTGACACTGACACTGACTGACTACTCTCTACTACTCTACTACTATACACTATACTATATACTATATTATCTACTGGCGGTCGCCAGTAGATAGTTATAGTTACATCCTAGTTTCCATAGGAAATCTCAAAATTCTATTTTGAATAACTTTGGCGCCGGTTGACGAATCCTCGCGAAATTTTTTAAAAAAATGGGGCGCTCCGGTCCGCTCCTATTCTGAAAATTTCACGGTGATTCATCAAGCGGGGGCCGAGAAAAAAGGGGGGTCCCAAAACGCATTTTCCCCCTGCATTTTTCCATAGGACCTTTAGTTGAAGGTACAGCCCGAACGGCTGAACAGAATTACGTGAAATTTGGCAAAGAGGTAGTCCTCAGGTCAGGCATGTGCCTTTTGCATATATGGTGTAAATCCGTTCAGTAGTTCCTGAGAAAATCAAAAGTAAAATCACATATATATCTGGGCGGAGCCTAACCACACATCTCATCGTGAGATCTGATTGGCTGTCAGCACTTCATCCAAGAAGTGTTGGCAGCCATCTTGGGACCAATATACATGATAGCACCTCATTAAAAAGCCTTGCAGTTAATAGAAGGTGTTAAGACTTTAGTTACATTATAAATCATTTGTTGATGGTACCATACTCATTTTAGGAATTGTGGTATGTTCTAAGGTGATTTTACCATGTGAAAAAGCCTTCTGCTGTGATATCATGAATCATGTTTGAGAGAAAACTATTTTCTTATGCTTTTCCCACAGAGGTTTGGAAGGTGATCTATAAGCTAAACTGAGAGTATATTTTCTGTAAATTCACATTATCTTTCTCAGTCATGTGAGAATGAAGTCTGACATTCTCAGTAAAACATGCACATCCAACAAGGGTAGAGACTGTCAGTTGATTCATTTGTGTTCTACTGCAGCTTCCCAGAGTGTTCTAACGAACAACTAGAGCGCTAACAGTCTTACTTATGACAAAAGTATGGCACACCTAAAGCCTCTTGATTGGAATAAATTGGTAACACTTAAAACATTTAATTTACAAAGGAACAAAATGAGGGGGTTCATTTTCCCATAGAAATTATGATTAGTTCTGCAGAAAGAAAAATTAGGGCACATTTTGACTTCTCAAATCCTTTTCTATTTCATAAAAATATTCTGACATGCAGACTGAAACATACACTTTTAATACCAGCAGCAGACTTCAGTGGTGAGCAGTAGCTTTACTACAGTGATCTAATGAGCAACTAGAGTGCTAACATTCAGAATTTATGGCAAATGTGTGACATATCTGAATACCTTCTTGATGGAA
Source organism: Triturus cristatus (assembly GCF_964204655.1). Lineage (NCBI taxonomy): Eukaryota > Metazoa > Chordata > Amphibia > Caudata > Salamandridae > Triturus > Triturus cristatus. The sequence continues at coordinate 1,367,124,913 of NC_140590.1, forward strand.
TCAAAGTAAAAAACTGAAAGCATTTCCTACTGAGGAGACTGCAGTAAATGAGGAAATTAGGAAACTTCATAACAAATAAATATCCCAAGATGGCCACCAGAGACAAAAGAGCCCAAATGCAGCACAAATATCACCCAGATGTAGCCCACATGTAGCCCAATGACAGAAGTGTGCAAAACACTTATATTTTGTGTATTTGCAGTTTTATATAGTGCAGACTTGTCAGGTATTGGAGTGCTTTACATGAGCATTGGTTACATCACACAAGATCAAATTAATTTTGGTTGTAGACATGGGGAGATTAAGTGATTTGACTAGAATCACAGAATGTTGAGCTGAAGCAGAAACTCCAACCTGGTTCCCCAGTTGCAAAGTCTGCAGCTCTGGAAGTAACACCACATCCTCTCCCCTAGGTGCAACATATAATCAAGTGGTAAACTGGATTAAAAACAAAGATTACAAATAATTTAAAATGTCTTTGTTGCTATTTGAAAACTCAGAAAATATGTCCTCATTTTAGTTTTTTAGAGCACTAACCATAATTTTGATGCAAATAAGACCCTCTCATATATGTAATTTCTAAAGGAAATACTCTAGGTATTACAGTTTTGATTGCATCAAGATGACGTCAGGCGTTACACACTTTTGTAATAAATATAGAATTTTAGCAATCTAGTTGTTCATTGGGATACTGTTGAGAGGCAGAGGCCAGGGGCACGGACTCTGAAAATTGAAGGCAGGTAGGAGAGTGCAGAGGCAACAATTTGACCACACTGGGCAGGCAGGAAGGGCAGTGGCAGCACAACAGACTATGGAGGGCAGTGGAAAGGGGGGCAGGGGCAACAAACCAACAATACAGGACGGCAAGAGAGGTTGTGGCAATATAATAGACCATTGTGGGCAGAAGGAAGAGGCAGTGGTAGTATAACCATACATGCCAACAGACCCGTTTCAGCCAGGAAACGTCCAATGTTTTTAAGCTCAAAGGGGCTTGATTTGATCTGCCTCCTGTCTACAATCTCCTCTTTTTCAATGTAACTCAAAGGGGAATATCAATACCCCAGTTTTTTTTCAAAATCTCCCTCTTACCAAGTTCAAAATGTTCGCAAGTATGGTACATTGGATCATGGTAGGCAGAAGGAATTGGGGTAGGGACATGGACTCGGATAACAGAGGACAGGAGGGACATGGAGAGGTGCACCAAACTGACCCTACAGGGCAGGCATCAGGGTTTGCAGCAGCACAATTCACCACACAGCGCATGCGGGACGGGAGTGCAGCACAACAATCAATAGAAAGCAATAGGGAGGGGACAGGACCATGCACATGGACAACAGAGAACAGAGGGAAAAGAGGCAATGGTAGCTAGCTGACCATAATGGACAGACAGGAGAGAAAGCTGCAGCATAACAGACCATAAAGGGCAGGAGGGACGGATCAGGGGCATTACAATGGAACAGACAAGCCAGGAGGGAGGGGATAGGTGTCTGCACATGGAAACAGAGGGCTGGGGGCAAGGGGGCAGGGCAGGAGCAGCACGATGACCATGAAGGTCAGGCAGGATGGGCACTAGAAACAAAACACACCATGGAGAGCAACAATGAGACTATGATGGCATACACACAGACCATGGAGGGAAGGTGGGAAGGGGTCAGGAGCAGCTAGCTGACCACACACGGAAGGTGGGAGGGGCCATGGCAGCACAGAAGACCATGCATGGCAAGCGGGAGGGTTAGTGGCAGCACAATGGCTATGATGGGCAAGAAGGAGGGTGCAGGGGCATGCACAAAGGACCATGGAGGATAGAAGGGAGGGTCAGGACCTGGGCACAGACAAGAGAGTTCAGGGGAAGGGGCCTCACAACAGACCGCGTGGGCAGGCAGGAGGAGCAGTTGCAGCACAACAGACCAGGGAGGGCAGAAGGGTGTGGCAGTAAAATAGACCATGGAGGACAGGAGGAAGGGGATAGGGGCATGGCATGTGGACAGGCAGGGTGGAGGTGGCAGGGACAGGTTACAGTCATATGAACTGCTAGGCAGGTGGGAGGGGAGTGGCAGCTCAACAGAACACTCAGAGTAGATAGGAGTGGCAGGTCCATGGAACATGGTGGGCAAAAAGGATGGAGAAGGGCATGCACAAAGACATCGGAGGGCAGGGGGAAGGAGAATAGGGGCAGCAAGCTAAGCACAGAGGCTAAGCAGGAGGTCAATGATGGGCCATAGAATTGGGCAATGGAGGGCAGGAGGAGTGGACTGGTACATCATGCTAAATGGAGGGCAGTAGCAGCACATCAGACCATGCATGGCAGGAGGGAGGAGGCTAGTCCATGGATTCAGACAACAGAGGATAGGGAGGAGGTGGATGGGGCAGCAAGCTAACTGTTCAGAGAAGGTGGGTATTAGGAACTGTTTTTAAAATGTGTGTCTGTGCGAACTACTTAAAATATGAACAAGTATGCAGCATAATCTCACTTTTATTCAGGAAGAAGAGGACGTTTGTGTCTGTGACTCCGGGCTTACTTGGCTTAAACACCCCCTGACCCCCCACCCCCCATCGCAAAATGTAATGCCTGTGACAAGGGTAGGTGGACGCAGTGTTATATAGAACATAGTCCTGAGAGCACGATTGAAAGTGAAAACTAGATATAGTATATGGTATAAACTATGCACCAAAAAGTGTGATATAAGATGAACCGGGGCATGAAATATAATATGCAATACATTGTGTGCAATGACAGATTCATTGGAGAGCGCGAGATAGCACAGGCACTAGAGCGTGCTATGCGATATGTGCCTTGGAGTGTAATATGCACAGGGCAGTGTTGTGTAACCTAACTAATCTCTAAAGTTGTAATATAAAATATGTGCTGGCGAGTGTAACGTTGCATATGCACTGTGACAAAGATATGGATCCCAGATTGTAATATGTATGGCATAGCGCTGTGCGTTATAACATAGGCATCAAGGAAGGCACGTTAGATGGGGCAATATAACCCGTGCGAAGGCAAGTGTGGCATGACATATTCACGGGGTGGTGTTACAGTGCACATGGGCTAGAGAGTGTCATAGCATACGCACTAGCTGGTGGAATACAACACAGAGGTGTGAGGCAGTCGGCGGGCACTGGTGGGTGTAACACAGCATTGGGCTCAGCCAGGAGCACGCTGTGACTCTCAAGTGAGGTTCGTCTCCTTTCCAGAGAGTAAAATAAAAAGTATTACACATCCGGCGGTGGATGTGTGTTTTATTAACCGTGAGGGGGGGTTTCTTGCATAGTTTGGTCGAATTTTTGTCGAATCCCCTTTGAATGGCTTGGTGTGCGTGTATATTAAATGTGCCCATCAATAGCTACCCATGTTTGTATAAATAAACGACAAGGGTGTCTACTTGGAGAGTACCCACCGGTGGGGGCTCCGGGATTAGGCACGGTAGGGCGTCAGACACGTCAGAGCTTCACTAGCGGTGTAAATACATTCCATGTGGATTCATTCTATGCATAGTCACCTTTTAATGAATATCACGCAAATCGTCATGGTGATACGGTTTGTCCAGCATGTCCTAGGTGTTTCTATAAATATATTAAAAAAAAATATTAATAAAAAAACAAAGGCCGGCCTCGTGGGATGGGGTCTCCGGGGCCATAAGTGGAATGAGGAGGGGGGCAACGCAGCCCCCTCCTAAAGAATAAAAAAAACAAAAAAAAAGGCCATGACCCGGGGGTTGGGGTCCCTGGGGCCGATTAAGGCCTTGGGAGGGCCAAATTTATTTTTTTCAACAAAAACAATTAGGGTGCAGGCCCTGGGGGATGGGGTCCCCAGGGCCAGTAAAGTAGAAAAAGAAGGAGGGCCACACAGCCCTCCTTCTTAAAAAAAATAAAAAAAATAAAAGACCGGCATCGCGCCGGAGGCCACGCCCCCTCCTTGCAGCACTCTGCAAATGCACCCCCTGGTCAGTTGTAAGTTGAGGAATTAATTCCCCTTCAATACTGAGGGTCCCTGAGGGCCAACTAGCCAAACAGGTATCTCCAGTATGCGCCAGGGAGCTGCGTTGCAGACAGGTGTTCTGACGCCACGCCCCTTTTTACACCTCTATGCAACGCAGCTCAGTGGCGCTTACTGGAGGTACCTAGTGGGCTAGTTTGACCCTAGGGACCCTTAGGATTCATGGGGACTTAATCTCTCAACTTAGAACGGCCACAGGGCGCGTTTACACAGTGGTGAAGGGAGGGGACGGGGCCTGAGGTGACGTGTGCAAACACGCCCAGTGGCGCGTTTTAAGTTGGGGAAATAATTCCCTTTCAATCCTGAGGGACCCTGGGGGCCAACTAGCCCACCAGGTGCTTCCAGTAAGCTTCACTGCTCTGCGTTGCAGAGAGGTGGTGCAGGCCGTGCCCCTTTTTACACCTAGCTGCAATGGCGCTTACTGGACATACCTAGTGGGCTATTTTGCCCCTAGGGATCCTCAGGATTCAAGGGGACTTAATCTCCCACTTTTAAAAACGGCCACAGGGCGTGTTTACACAGTGGGGAAGGGAGGGGACGGGGCCTGAGGTGACGTGTGCAAACACGCCCTATGGCGCGTTTTAAGTTGGGGAAATAATTCCCCTCCAATCCGGAGGGCCCCTGGGGGCTAACTAGCCCACCAGGTGCTTCCAGTAAGCGTCACTGAGCTGCGTTGCAGAGAGGTGGTCCAGGCCGTGCCACTTTTTACACCTCTCTGCAATGCAGCTCTGTGGCGCTTACTGGAGTTACCTAGTGGGCTAGTTGGACCCTAGGGACCCTCAGGATTCAAATAAACTTAATCTCCCAACTAAAAACGGCCACAGGGCGTGTTTACACAGTGGCAAAGGGAGGGGACGGGGCCTGAGTTAACGTGTGCAAACAAGCCCTGTGGCGCATTTTAAGTTGGGGAAATAATTCCCCTTCAATCCTGAGGGACCCTGGGGGCCAACTAGCCCACCAGGTGCTTCCAGTAAGCGCCACTGCGCTGCTTTGCAGAGTGGTGGTCTAGGCCGTGCCCCTTTTTAAATCTCTCTGCAAAGCAGCTCTGTGGCGCTTACTGGAGGTACCTAGTGGTCTAGTTGGACCCTAGGGACCCTCAGGATTCAAGGGGACTTAATCTCCCAACTTAAAATGGCCACAGGGCATGTTTACACAGTGGGGAAGTGAGGGGACGGGGCCTGAGGTGACGTGTGCAAACACGCCCTGTGGCGCGTTTTAAGAGGTAGTTTTAATCCCCTGCCCTATTATATACTAGGGGCTTACAGAGGAGGTCATGCTGATCACAGGGGGACCCCAACGTATAGTGTTCCCTAGTGTATGTCGGTGTTTTCACTGTATTCTGAGTGTCTTTTAACATAGCACTGGCTCTAGGACTGGTTAGTCAGACTCAGTTAACACCAGTATCCGTCTGAAAAAGTTGAGGGTACAGGATGATTTTGCAACAAGGCTTCTTTCTGCTCTTCTGTTTGTTCTTTCTGCACGTTATCCTTCTTCCTGCACTTTTCTTCGTCTTTGAGGACTTCTGTTGCTTCTTTCTGCATTTCTTTTTTTTCTTTCTGTGCGTTTTTTCTTCTTTCCTCACATGTCCTATCTCTGTAGCCATAGTTAGAAATTAGCATTTAAAAAACCTTTGAAATTCACTGAAAAAAACATAGGTTTCAGGTACGTTACAGTTAGGAATTAGCATTTAAAAAACCTTAGAAATTCACTGAAAAAACCATAGGTTTCAGGGGCGTTATAGTTAGCTAGACTTTTCACTCGTACAAAACCATTGAACTTCCCCCGTTATAGTTAGTTCACCTAACTATAACTCGCGCGCCCGCAATGCACTGCTGATGACGTCACATATTACATCACTCATTACCTGGTCAGTGACATCACTCATGACATCACTGCTGACATCTCAAATGACATCACTGATGACATCACTGATGACATCATCCAGTGAATGTGTGTTTTTCGGAAAATTACATAGGTTTTATATATGTATATCTCAAGGTCGATGGAAGAATAAATGGGTATATAAGTGTCTAAATGGATGATTTGTTTTTGAAAAATTGATTGTATAACTGACTGATTAAGTGTATCTTAGTGAATACATGGCTTAGTGAGTAATGTTTAAATATGTAAATATCTGTATCAGTCTCTCACTTTGTGTATAAGTGGCTGCATGGGTTGGTTAGTAGCTACATGAGTGTCTATATAGGTTATTAGTTGGTTTTTTGAGTATCAGTATGAGTGTCTGAGTGTCTGTATGGTTTGGTGGGGGTATTGCGTAGTGCATAGGTGCATGAATGAGTGACTCACTGTTTGTATGTGTTGAAGACAGCATGTGTGCAGGACTGTATGGGTGGATGAGTGTGTGCATGGGTGTGTTAGTGAGTGAATGACTGTCTCAATAGTGTCTTTATGAGTAACTACATATGTTTTAAACTAGCATATGTGACTATTGGTGTATACAAGTGAGTATATGTGAGAGTTAGAGATTGAAAGAGTTCCTGTATGAATAAGTATGTGTTTCTATAAGTGATTGTTTAAAAGACTAAGTATGTGTAAGTTTCTGTAGAAGTGATTCTTAACACTTTTGGACTTTCTCTATTATTTTTGTTTTTGTGTTGGTGTATATTTAACAATGGTAGTGTGTTCTTACATGTTGGCAACTACTTCTCTTGTCGGCCTGTATCATTGTAATGTTCATCCAATTTATTGTTCATAGTTCTTATCCATCTATAGATGAAAATACAGTTTTTCATTAAAATTCATCCCTTTTGGATTCTTTGTGCGTAATCTGATTATATACTTGGATTCCAGCTGTCTAAGTTTCTCTTTTCTGTCACCCATTCTTTCGTTGTTTTCTACCATGTCTAAACCAAAGAAATTCATCTTTCGCCAGTCACCATTTTGGCAGGAAAGTAAATGTTTGGCAGTTGCATCTGTTGGATCTTTGTTTTTAACCGCCCGGATGTGTTCCAAAATCCGTGTTTTTCAACATGCAGATGGTACTGCCTATATACATCTGGCCACAATTACATTGGATGGCATAAACCACATATTGTGATGAACATGTTATTCTTTGGTTGATGTGGATGACTCTTCCTTCTGGATCTCTTATTTCTTTTTTGTTTATGCCAATCTTATCAAACTTAAAGTTGTAATCAAAACAGTAGTAATATTAGTAATATCTCATTACTAATATTTCTACTGTTTTGATTACAACTCTAAGTTTGATTTATGAGAAAAGTGAGAAAACTGAAAAACACTATCATTTCCTATAATTAGTGAAATGTAAATCATGAAGTAGCGATAATCGGTAAAATGCTGAGTGAAACAAATATGTCTACTTAAAGAGAAAGAAAAAGAAAACAATCTGTCACGAGGGAATCTGTAAGCACGATGTTGCAGTGGAATTATATTACTAAACAGTCAGGTGAGTTTGTCTTTACCGCTGCTCTCATGTGATATTTGAAATCTGAAAAAGTCACCTTCACCTTCCTGTCTTGCTGAGAGGAAGTTAATGGGCTGCCCCGTGCCCATGTTGTGAGGCCGCCCTGAAGGGCCAGGAGCTCCGGTAACAGGGGATGAGATGTTAATTGAGGAGCTCGGCTCACTCGCACCCCCCAGCCTACTAAGGATTGCATTTGCGACTAGAGCAAAAAGGTCGGTGCGTGGAAGGGATTCTGGCAGAGGAACATGCTGTCATGATCGTGCAGTATGAAGGCGACTTTTTCAGATTTCAAATATCACATGAGAGCAGCGGTAAAGACAAACTCACCTGACTGTTTAGTAATATAATTCCACTGCAACATCGTGCTTGTGCCAAGAGACAAATATCACCTCTAAGGATTAGAATATATTTGATTTTCACAGTGCATTGCAATAACACATACAAAGCACTATGGGAATAGTAGTTTGATGATTACAGTCACGTGTTGCACCATTTTAAAAGCATGCTCAAGCGCATCTGGGCGCTTGTGATCCAGTCCGTGAACAAGGCAACACCCCGAAACGTTGAACAAATGGAAGCAGGCGCTTGAAAATTTTGAAATAAAGTCATTTTCAACTGTATTGGGTCTCACTTTGTGTGTGAGAGGAAGTTAATGGGCTGCCCCGTGCCCATGTTGTGAGGCCGCCCTGAAGGGCCAGGAGCTCCGGTAACAGGGGAACGCTTTGTGCGTCTTTGAGATATGTATATATATATATATTATCTACTGGCGGTCGCCAGTAGATAGTTATAGTTAGGACCGAGTTTCCATAGGAAATCTCAAAATTCTATTTTGAATAACTTTGGCGCCGATTGACGAATCCTCGGGAAATTTTCAAAACTAATGGGGCGCTCCGCTCCGCTCCTACCCTGAAAGTCTCGGGGTGATTCGTCAAGCGTGGGCCGAGAAAAAGGGGGGGTTCCAAAACGCGCTTTCCCCATGGATATTTCCATAGGGACTTTAGTCGCAGCTACAGCCCGAACGGATGAACAGAATTACGTGAAATTTGGCAGAGAGGTAGCCATAAGGTCCATGAAGTGCCTTTTGCAGGTTTGGTGTAAATCTGCTCAGTATTTCCAGAGAAAATAGCATTTAAATCAATATATATATCTGTACGCGCGCAGCGTGCGCGCTGGGTGCGCGCACCTTGCCGTGCGCGAGCGCAATTCTGATTGATTGTTAGATCTTAGTAAACATTCGAATCGGTCGAAACCAGGAAGTGTCGGCCGCCATTTTGTCTCTCGCACTCTGAGGGGGTGAAAAACAAATGTGGAGAACGTGAAAAGGGGGCAGGGTGGACAGTTCCTGACCCCCTAGCCATGGTCAGGGGGTCCCAGAAGGACCCCCAAGGGCAAAATTTGTTTTTATTTTTTTTTCGAAAAATCGCCGAGTGCGCGCACCCTGCGCGCACCACCCAAACGGAAAAAATTCTGCGAAGTTCGCGCAGCGTGCGCGCACTCCGCGATTTTTCGAAAAAAAAAAACATGTATTTGGCCCTTGGGGGTGAAGCGCTCCGTGCCCACCACGGCACGAACTGCGTAAAGTGGGCGCACGGTGCGCAAAGCGCACCGCGTGCCCACCGCGCGCTCGGTGCGCTTCGCGCACCGTGCCAGTGCCGTGAAAAAGTTTTATTTAAAAAAATATATTAATAAATACATAACTTAGCATTTAAAAAACCGAACAAATTCACTGAAAAAACCATAGGTTTCACACACGTTATAGTTAGGAATTAGCATTTAAAAAACCTTGCAAATTCACTTAAAAAACCATAGGTTTCACACATGTTATAGTTAGCTGGGCATTTCCCTCGTAAAAAACCAATGAAATTCCCCCGTTATAGTTAGTGCAGGCAACTATAACTCACGCGACCGCAATCCGCTGCTGATGACGTCAGATATTACATCACTGATGACATATGTGTCTTTCTGAAAAAAAAAAAATGTAATATATGTATAGCTAAAGATGAATGGAAGAAGACATGGGTAAATAAGTGTCTAAATACAGTGATGTAATATCTGACGTCATCAGCAGCGGATTGCGGTCGCGTGAGTTATAGTTGCCTGCACTAACTATAACGGGGGAATTTCATTGGTTTTTTACGAGGGAAATGCCCAGCTAACTATAACATGTGTGAAACCTATGGTTTTTTAAGTGAATATATATATATATATATATATAAATATATATATATATATATATATATATATATATATATATATATATATATATATATATATATATATATATATATATATATAATGATACCCTTTGAGGCATAGAGTGACATATAAATTATGCAAAAAATAAGCAGAGTACTCTGGGTAGTTCCCAAAATTAGGTAGCCTTTGCACTTGCCTTTCATTCTTTAGCGGTAAGGCAAGTGCTTATTATTTGATGTGGTTCAGTTAATTTATTTCGACTATTTTTCCTTTTGTAATGGTATGATTTGTACATTTCAATATTTCAAGGACCATATGCCAAATAAAAGAACGGACTGATTCACTTGTATACGTTCTCTTACACTCCTTTGTAAATTAGCCCCAAAAGTCAGATTCCCCATTAGTAAATTTGCAAACGGAATACAGTCCTTTCAATTTGTAGTAACTGTATATGACATTTCCTAATATATTCTCTTTAGATATCGTCAATTCACAAGGACCTGTAAGCTTACATGCATATGGGGTACCCATTTAATACTCATACGTGCAAATCAAAGGCTTTCCAAATCAGACTCGCATTTCAGTCAATTTTAAAGTGATAAATCCATGCACAATTTAATAAATGTGATTGCACCTATGTTACACTCTCCTCTGCATCCTCTCCATACATTTACAGCCCTCTGTAAAACATAATGGTTTTAGACATGGCCTAACCAAAAAAGAACTGGAGCTCATTTTCTGTTGACACCTCATCTGTGGTTTTGCAAGATAAATATTTGTTCACAGTCAAGAGTAAAGATGTCTCAGAGCTACACACAGACTGCTGTTTTATAAACCTTCATAAGTGTTTGGCTGAGTTGGCAAATCATCAATATAAACTGGTGACAGAACTTACCCACACTATGTAATGTCACAAACATAGAGACTATTCAGTAACAAAAAACACAAGAAAAGACCATGCAGTTTTGAAACACGCAATATGCCTATGCAAGAACTATTTTAGAAGTTAGTACCAAGAAAACAGGAACAGAGGAGGGCCACTTAGGCTGCTAAATTAAGCCTTTAAAATACAAAAGGCAAATGAGCCCTTTATGTTTCTGTTTAGCCACAACACAAATCTTTTAGGTATAGAAAAACTTCTCGTGCAATTCTATAAAGAACGAAATTGATCTTAGGTGGCGCAAATAAAAAAAAAAATATTTTTCTAGGTTTGACATGGAGTGGAAATCCTCATTCAGCATAGTAAACATAAATGTTGCAACAACTTGACAATTATTTTTGACACAATGGGCAGGTACAATATGGGCCTGCAAAATTAGAATACAAATTGTATACTCTCTAATTTCCTCGATTCCTATTTTGACACCTAATGGAGAATGTCACACCAAAATTGTATGTGATTCATATTCCAAGGGGCCCAAACAGTGCATGTGTATCATTGATCGCTGTTGATTCGCAGAAAATTTCACATGGTGGGAATCATGGGAGAAAACTCATGTGAATGGCGACCACATTGCAGTCCTGTTTTGGTCACAAGAGGAGTTTGCGCCCATGAAAGTGTTACCCTGCTCGTTGTATTAGCGGCCTAAGATGGGAAAACGCTGGTTAAGGAATCAGGCTTACAACCTCTCTAGAAGCATTTTTGTGGCCCTGGTTATCACATTTCTTCAATTTAACACTTTATTTTAACGAAAACTTATAACTGAGCGAAAAACCAGTGAGAGCACAATTAGTGCTCAATTGATAATTAGTGTATTACTAAATATGAATGAAAAACCTTTGTGCCTATTTTGTGATCTTGCTACAAACTGGTTTAGCGGTCTGTCCCAGACAACACTGTACCTAATATTTACCATATACTTAGAGTATTCTCTGGGTCTGCCCTTGCTTCTGACTGGATGTTTTTTCTTGTCTGGTTCAATTCCCTACTTATAATAGGATGACTCTCTGCCCTATTTCTGTGTTGTCCGGCCCTTGGAGCATTTAGATTTCACCCTTATGTTTGATTAGTTGGCTGTTTCTTTCCACTGCTGAGGTCCTGAAATTATTTTTTGTTTGGTTTCTTCTGATATTTAGCACTCAATGAGAGTTCATGCCTTGCCTCTCACTCAGGGCCATAGTCTCAAGTAAGTGGTGGAGAGAGGCGTTAGCCTTCTTGGCTTAACGCCTCTCTCCGCCACTTCAGAAAAGCGAGCCTGCACCCTACTCTCCAGGATATGGTGTACCCTTGCGTTTCCCCCTGCGATGGCGCTAAGTTTCACAACTTAGCGACAATGCAGGTACCCTTGCACCAGAGTGCAAGGGTGTCTGCAAGCAGGGAGGTTTGTTTATGTACAGTTAGGTGTCCCTTCCTGCACATAAACAAACCTTAAATGCCAGTTTGTAAGTTACATGTGTGCTGCTTCATGCAGCACACATGTAAGTTACAAAATGTCATTTTAAAAAAAGGTTTGTTTATGTACAGGAAGGGACACTTTCCTGTACATAAACAAACCATGGCATTTTGCTTTTTCCATGTGTGCTGCACAAGGCAGCATACATGGAAAAAGCAAATTCAAGAAGAAATAAAGCTTTTCTCCTCTTTTCGCCACCTTAAGACCAGATTTTTCCTGGTCTTAAGTTTGGTGCTACCTCCCATTTATTCTGCCCTATTGAATATGAGTTAGCGTCATACTCAATGGGTGTAACGGTGGAACGCCCACTGCAATACCCACTGCACGCCCCTGCACGCTAAAAACATTGTGAAGGGGGCCCTATTCACAAGGCAGCATTAAGCCGCGATAAGCCACTTAACGTGGCTTAATGCTGCCTTGTGAATAGGGCTAAGCAGCTATCGCCACAACAACGTCACTGAAAGTGACATTGTGGTGGTGATGGGGGCTTGAGAATATGCCCCTTAGTCTCTTCGTCTTTCTCTCTTTCCTTCTGTATCCCACCCTCTCTGTCTCTCTCTCTCCCCATTCATCTCCACAGTCATCCTCAGTTTCCTTAGTCCTCTACCAACCCCCTTCATGCCTCTGTATTAGTTTGTCTCCCTGCTTCCACTACTGGCTTTTCAGTGCTTGTATAATTGTGTCTGCACTGGCAAAGCTAATGGAGGCGGGAATTCATCTTGGAATGTTATTTATATAGTTCCAAATCAGCTAGCACATTGTGTATAAGCTGAAGATGGTGGGCATCTTGAAAAATAACATTCCAGGATGGCATGGCCTGCCAACTTTAGGCAGGTCTTGTCCCAAACCCTTTTCCTTATTCCCCCTTATTTTTCTGATCTTGTTTTTGTTGCCCTTTGGACTCTGTAAATGTTACCACTGCTAACCAGTGCTAAAGTGCATGTGCTCACTCCTTAAAACATAGTAACATTGGTTTCTCCCCAAATTGGCTTATTTAATTTACTTGTACATCCCTAGTAAAGTGGTACTACATGTGCCTGTAGATTAAATGCCACTAGTGGGAATTCAGCACCGATTGTGCCACACACTTAATTAGTCATTTAAACATATCCCAGACCTGCCATTGCAGTCTGTGTGTGCAGTTTTGAACTACCGTTTCGGCAAAATAAACCTTTTACCAGGCCCAAACCTTCCTTTTTAATACATTTAAGTCACCCTTAGGGTAGGCCCTAAACAACCCACAGAGCAGGATGCAATGTATCTAAAAGGTAGGTTATGTACTTTTAAGTTTTACATGTCCTGGTAGTGAAAAACTCTTAAATTAATTTTTCACTAACGCAAGTCCTACCGCTCCTATAGGTTAACATTGGGGTTAGCTCATCATATTCATTAAGGAAAACTTCCAAATGGAAACAGATACCCAGTTCATGTTTGGTGTCTTTGGAATTGAAATGAGAACCCTCTTTTATGGTAAAGTCTGATTTCCAATTTCAATTTTGAAAATGCTACTTTTAGAATGTTTACATTTTAATTACAGTGTTTAATTACATGTTATTTATACTATGTCTGTCTCCTTACTTGCTGTTTTGTGTGTACTAGTTTTTCTTTCACTTTTTCATCATTTGGCAACTATTTGGAGCCAACCACAGCATGTGGATGTCTACCATTAGAGACACTGTGTTATTGTTTACTGGGAGAGCGATCCTGATGACGCATTACACCGCATATGCAGAGACTATGCTAGTTTTTTCTTTCTATTTTTTTACTTTCCCTTTCCAGGTTGGACGACTAATATTTAACATAGATGCAGGTATTTTTTAGGGGAACATCAACACTACAAATCATGGTATAAGTGTGGGGTATGATTACCACCCACCTTTTATAGGTCCTGAAGAAGCGCTGTGGATCATTTTTGGACTATAGGGCATGAAACATGTCAACCTGATTATAGATTTGAAGGTGCTCTGGTACATCATGTCCTTACAGTAGCCCCAACCCCTTTAAGGGTTTTTTAACCCTGCCATCCCATTATAAGTTTTGTTTTCTAATAGCAACTACACAGTTTCATACCTATTTTTGCTCACTCCTAAATACACACTCACTCCACCCCACACATTTATGATGCCCTCATACTTGCACCCCTCATCGTATGGCAAATACAATAAAAGATCTCTGCCAAAGTGACCCTCTGCGAGGCCCCTAGGGCATTGCAGTGCTGGCCCTACGAAGAGCAATGCTCGATGATGAAGTATGACATCCCCAGGGATGTGTGAGGGCATAAAGAAGGAATCCTCAGGAATTTCCCCTCCTTATTTTGTTCACTGTCTTGTCTTCCTCTCTACTTTTTCTGGTAGGAACAGTACCTTCCCTGTTGGTTTGATTTTCCTGCCTTAGCCATTTATTGCCTGTAGCCTATATCTGCATCACATGGCTAGATGTAGTTGATCTTTGAGTATTTTTACCAGACAGGCACACACAATAGAGAGCTTAGGTGTGAATGGATGGACCATCACTGGCAGGATGGGGGACAGAGCTGGACATAGCCCCACTTACACCTAATTAAGATGTGTCCTGCTTTCATACAAATAATTCATACCCCTGTATTTAGTCTGGTGCACTGGCAGGTGAGGCAGAAAACCTGTGCACTTGAAAGGGAATCCTCTAGAAGCTTCTCCTATTTCAAAGGTAGAAATATTGAACCTCAGACGCCGACTCTTCAGTACACTTCTGGACCTGTGGAAGACTCTGCCAGGAATGAGGACTGCCGTGCTGCTGGGAGGACTGCCACTCTGCTGGACTGCTAACCTGTAGGACCGCTGCCCTGCTGTGCAGACCTACTGCCCTCTTACCATGTGTGAGAAGAACTGTACCTGCAATGTGTACCCAGGACCACCAGAGTGACTTCAAGGGCTAGTCTGATATAACCAGCATCTATACTGTGCAACTGTGAGTCCCACCCTGCCAAGTCGTGCCACCCCAGTCCTGGACCCTTGGAAGTGGGCCTGAAGGTGCTCTGCCAACGCATCTATGGAACCAGCTAAACTGACGTATCTCCTATGCTGCGTGGAGCAACTCTGAGCAGAACCAATGCATCACCTGCATGGAATTTCCGTTTGCAAGCACTTGGCATCGCCGTCTCAGCCTCATTTGAACTGCCAGTGTGAGACACATCCTTGACACAGGACTTCGCATTTCAAGCCCCCTCGTCGTTTGCTCCTTGATGAGGATGCAGGACCTCGCATCGCAGCCTCGCAACTTACCGGAACTGACGCATCTCTGACTTCGCATCGCCTCGTCTGCACGACACATCTTTGACGTGGGACCTCACAACACTTCTCAACCAGGATGTAAGGTTCTCTTGCTCAGAGAACCTAACTGGGTGCCTGCGGCCAGCCTGCACTTCATTGCCATCAGTCCAGTCCAGAATCCTTTGTCCCAGTCCAGACCAACAAGATATCCACAGTTGGCGCTTTGCTTTTTTTGCCACTATTTTTCACTGAAACCTCTAAACTTGCATAGCTCCGGTTCTACTGATTGGATTTTTGTCATTTTGGTCTTCTATTATTTATTAAAATGGACTCTATATTGCTAATTTGGGATTCTTCTAGTGTTGTGTTTTCACATTGTTACAGTTTGAAGTGTTGCATATTTACTTTTTACATTGTCTCTAAGTTAAGCCTGACTGCTCTGTGCCAAGCTACCAGAGGGCTGAGCACAGGTTAATTTGGGAACTGCTTGTGACTTCACCTGACAAGGACTGTGGTTGCTGCACAAGTAGGGTTTCACCCCCCTTAACTAGTGGCCCAATTTCTTACAGCCACTTCCTGATGTTGGCTTGCCGTTGCTTGCCAGGCAACTTTACAAGCATTGGCAAAGCCAATAGTAGTAAAAGTAACCATCTTGCAATGTTATTTTCTTTACTTTCAAAATAGCTGCTACTTTGTGGCTAAACACAAGGTGGCAGTCATTGTGGAAGGATTTAAATATATTTGGCCATTAGGAACATTATTTGAAGATAGTCACAAGGTTATGTCTATATGCAATATAGCAACCATCTATGAAGTATAAAAAAATAGCAGTCCAAGAAAGCCACCTGCAACTAATGGCTTTACTATTGCTGGCCCACCACATTGGCAAAGCCAATACTTATAAGCACATTACTACATTATCCTTTGATCCTTTTCTGTACCACATACAATCCTATGACTGTATGTGGCCAATGCCGTATATTGGTCCAGATAAAGTAATTTCCAGCACATGAACAAGCCATAAACATGGAAAAAGCAAAGTGTTTCAATTTATTGGACAACGCAAACTATCAACACTGACAGACCATTTACAAACCAGTTCACTGTATGAAAGTTGACAATCTAGACTGATTCGACCAGACAAACATATAAGGAGACACAAAAAATCCCACCAGAAACCAGTCAACTGTTCTGAAGACCCATCATCAATCAACGTTAAAATACTTCTTGGCTGTATCTGCTCTCATTTTCAAAATAAACAAAGTGTCCAATAGTATTCTCAAAGTAGGCCAGTTAAACCCATCCTGCAATAAAACACATTCTCTGGGTTCCACAGACCCCAGTCCTCTGGAAAACACAATCTAATTATTAGACTTCACTAGGGTTTCTCTACCCCACAAGCCTTACCCTGAAGACGTTTTACCCTGTTTTAGGTATGCTTCAGACAGTCTTAGATGTCAGGTAGACTTCACATCAGGATAGTACACAAGACAGAACAAACAACATACAGTAGTGCATTGGCTTTTTTGGGTTAGCCACATTTAGGTCATAGCTTGATGAGCTGTCCATCATATTTTGAATCAGCACACCACATTTCACAGTTGTTTACATTTACATTTTCCCTGGTGGCAAGTAACCAAGTAGTTATATATGAAATATTTGTATTGTAGTATGACTTAAAGAAGAAAATGCACTATACAGAATGCAAGCCATGCTTGTACAGACATAACATTTGGCCATCTACATGTTGGGCATCAATGTCGATTAAGTAGTCCTTGACCACTGCACTTAGCTATGTGTGGTATTCTTTCCATTTTGATCAAATCCAATTATTATTTTTTTCTAACTACAAGTCCTTATTTTACATATGGTACAACCTTTATTACTTCTTTGGTACAATTTCAACCATAGTCGTGATTGCATTGTGTCATACACTTGGTGGTTTTCACAATGGCATTCATATTAACCAGGTGGGGTTTAGTATTACTTTCATTTTTCCCATTTCTTTTTTAACATGAAGTACAACTTAAATTAAATGTTTGCATTATTTCATCATTTCAGCTAACAGGCTATCATTCCTCCTTCCTTTTGCAGGTTTTCACACTGGGTAAACAAATTATTATTAAACTCAAGTAAATTCTTATGGTTCAGTACCCTTATTCTACAAAATGCATTCCTTAGTATTCTCGAAGGTTCAGCATACTTATTATAACATTTCATACACAGGTTCATGTGATTCAAAGTCTCAATAAATATATTTTGAAAATAGTTCTTTATTCGTATTCTTCTTCTTTTTATTGATTTCCTTAAAAGCAGTAGCTAATGTGTTTAGTCCTCATGGACCTCTTCAGGACACTGTTCTAAGTCCTTCTTAATGATGACACTGTGCTGGTGTGTATATTATAAGTGATGCGTCAATTTCTTTATAGAAAACTTGCTCACTAAATCCTCTAGAGTTGGACCCAAGCACACCAATCCATGCAATGGGCCACTGTGTGGAGTGATTCCAATTTTCATTAGCAAGGGAGTGTTCAAAAAAACATTTTCAGGACTTGCTGATAAATTTTCCTGAGTCTGAATTTGTGTGCTCCAAACAAAAAGTTCAATCTACGGTATGGTCCCAAGATTTAATCTATAAAAATGGACTCATCACTTATAATATACACACTAGCACAGTGTTGTGGCATATGCTGGAGTGGCAGAAAATGGAGTGGCACAGAGAGGAATAGCATAGAGTGGAGTGTCATAAAGTTGAGTTGCATATACTAGAACAGTGTAGAGTGTATTGGAATATACCGTAGTAGCTTGCAGTGGAGTGGCATAGACTGGAGTGTCGTAGAGTTGAGCAGCATACAGTGGAATAGCAGACAGTGGAGTGGTGTACAGTGCAGTGGAGTACACTGGAGTGTGTAGAGTAGAGTGGTATACAGTGGAATAACATAGAGCAGAATGGCGTACAGTGGAGTGGCATATAGTAGAGTGGCAGACAGTGGAGTGTACAATAGACTGGCGAATAGTGTAGTGAGGTACCATGTAGTGGCGTACATTGGAATAGCGTACACTGGAGTGCGTTACAGTGGAGTGGCATAGAATGGAGAGCCATAGAGAGTGTAGTGGTGTACAGTAGAATAGCATAGACTGGAGTGGCGTAGAGTAGATTGGCATACAGTGTAGTGGCGTAGAGTGGAGTGGATACTGTAGATTGGAGTGTTGTAGAGTGGAGTGGGGTGGGGTATAGTGTAGTAGGGTAGACTGTAGTGCATTCAGTATAATAGTGTACTGTGGAGAGGCATAGAGTGGAGTGTTAAGGAGTGTTGTGGTGTACAATGGAATAGCATATAGTTGAATGGAGTGGCATAGAATGGAATGACATACAGAGGAGTGTTGTAGACTAGAATAACGTTGAGTGTTACTGGCGCTCAATGAAAAACGTAGTGTGGAGTGGCTATAGTGGAATAGTGTAGAGCAGGCTGGCATAGAGTCGAGTGTCATACAGTGGAATAGTGTTGAGTGTAGTATTGTACTGTGTATTGGCATAGCATAGAGTGGCTTAGAGTTTAGTGCCTTGGAATGGAGTGACATACAGGGTAATAGCATACATTGAAATGTCATAGAGTAGACTGGTGTATAGTGAAGTGGTGTACAGTGGAATGGTGTAAAGTGCAGAGGCGTATAGAGAAAGAATGTACAGTGCAGTGTTGCACACTGAAGTGGTGTACAGTGGAGTCATATAGAGTGGAATAGCGTAGAGTGTAATGATGTAGAGTGTAGTTGCATATAGTAGGAATAGTGCACAGTGCAGTAGTGTGTAGTGGATGGGTCCACTGTGTTTTGGAATGCACTGGGGAGTATTAAAATGGAGTGGAGTAGAGTATAATAGTGTACAATGTAATGGTGCACAGTGTAGTGGTGATGAGTGGAATAGGGTAGAGTGGAGTGGCGTACAGTGGATTAGCATAGAGTGGAGTTGCGTATAGTGAAGTGGCTCTGAGTGCAGTTGTGTAGAGTTAAGTGGCATTGAGTGGAGTGGTGTACAGTGGAGTGTGGTAATTAAAACAGAAATAGTGTGAAAGTGTGTTAATGGATGCAGATTTAATGTGGAAAGAAAATGGATTATTCTGTGTAAATAGCGATTTTTGGTAGTAGGTGTGAATAGTGTAAATAGTATTAAAGGTATAATTCTTAAAATACCTAGTTATGTATTGTGCTGCGGTGTACCGCTGTACAGTATGCAGTAAACCGCAGTACTGGTGCATGAGAAGGCAGTATGTGATTGGCTAGTGGCTGTTTTTGCCAAATGTAAAAAACAGCCATGTTGTTTTCAGCATATTGCTGCTGCATTCTGGTTTAGGCTTTTAGATGAAGGTAAGTAGTAGGTTTTATTGTTGTTCCCTGCCTATTACCACATTTTAAAAATGTTAAAAGGTAGAGAAATGTATTTATAATTTTCCATATACTTTTCAGCAGTTTAAGGAGGTCGGCAAAGTTTTGTGGAGATTCATCAAATTGGCACAACGTTATTCATGGGAAAAAATTTGAGGCATTCTTATCTCTGGTACTCTGGTAACTCTAACTAAGGTGTGGATACTGGTATACCGGCAATCATCCCAACCCAAAATGACCACCACAATTTAAAGGGGCACACACAAAAAAGCTTTTTTTACATTTTAAACATTTTACATATTGCACAAGCAAGGACAGTCTGGCAGTAGTCAATTAATTTTTCAATGAGTTTTTCTGTCAAGTCCCCACAACATGTCATAATAGTTGATATTAATTTCAAAAGTAAGTTTTAATTTTCATATATAAATTTAAAATTCGATTCACTACTTACTGTAAAGTACCCGTATGTTGTATGAATATATATTGGTTGTGATCTGATCTCCAGTCACTGTCAATCTAATTTTAACAAGTGGGGGATTAATCTTTTCAATATTCATTGTTGTACCACAAAACAGAGAAAAACAGTCCATATTCGAGAAATAAGAGGATTTAAGTAGTTGTCTCGGGCCAAACAGAATTATAGGGCATTTACTGTTATGTGTAAGCATAACAGTATGATATGCAAGTTTTCACAGAGTGTCATCTCATGTCATAGAAAGCGCAAGAAAATGTGCAAAGAGGCATATGAAAAATGTGCAAAGAAGGTGTGCAATCCGATGTAAGTTTCCTAATGATGTAATGAGAATTGATGGTGCCATGTAGTATTGCCACTGTAAGTCATTCCCTAAGGGTCCTAAGTCTGTCTCATTGCAGTAATAGTCTGACAGTCATTTGGGGACCCAGTTACATATTGGTATCCAGAATCTGTAAACAGTACTGGTATGTATAAGGTGCTATGTGCTATAAACTTTACCATGATAAGATCACATTGTTTATTTCAATGTACAGTACTTTGATGTCAAAGTGCTATGTGCTGTAAACTATACCACATCTATCAAAAGTTACTATCATAACCCATATATGTTACATTTAGGAGACATAGATTATAAAAATAATAATAATAATATTCCTGTTCATGCACAAGTAATAACATTCTCTTTAAGATGTTAGGTCTTTAAAGTGCTAACTGCTGTAAACAGTATAATAATAAGAGACTTGTTCTTTTTTCTTTAAACTAGGGATTTTACAGATTTTTTATGGATTTATTTAAAAAGGTTCTTTAAAAAAATCTTTTTTTTAAATATCAGCAATAACATATAGCCCTTTTAAAATTTTGGTTAAACTTTAAAGTGCTAGTCTAGTCAGCAAACAACCATATAAAAAGGCCAATGTGATGTGTCTAATCATTGCTTATAAGAATGACCTGATTTCTATCGTACATTATAGGTCTTCACAATCTCAATCTTCTATATTCTGTTTGCATATACCCATCAATCATTTTCTTAAGACAATCAAATAGTTAGTACATCGAAATATCACGTTTTGATTCATTCATGATCACATCGGTAGGAAACAAAGACAGAGTCTCAAATAGTTCGCCCATGGATGTGTACCTATGTCTTCCTTCTCTATGTATCCATATTTCCAGATTTTAATAGACTTTGGGCTATGCGTGGAAGTAGAGGTATACTGAGAACCCCACTTATTTCTCCGACTTTGTTAGATGTGAATATAGAGCTCAGCATCACTATTCAGTCCTTCGGGAGTCTCTGTGCCCAGTAGGAGAAACTTTCTGGATTCCTCACAACGAGATCTAGTTCTGTGTTTCCTCCTTGTGGTTTTTTTTTGTAAATGTTTGATGCCATAATATTTCATATTATCGGTTTTCCCAACATGTCTTTCACATATGTGCTTCACCATGGCATATTGATAGTCTTTATTAGCAATTGCCCTCAGATGTTGCAGTATACGAAGCTTACGTTTATTGATGGTGCTGCCCACGTATTTGGTGCCACATTGGCATACTAAAACGTATACAACTGATTCTGTTTCACAGGTGATTTTCTCCTGTATCTTGTTTGTTGTACGATAGATAATTGCATATTCGCTTTTATTTATGCCCTGTCTACAAGCCTTGCACTTCGTGCATTTAAAGAAACCTCTGGTGTGAACTGGGAGCCATGTCATTGTGTTTGTTTGAGGGTCAGTTGGTTTAAAAAGTTAACTGGTTTGAAGATCACCCAATGAGGGTGCTTTGCTGTAAGTAATGGTAGGTTTTTCTGGCATACTTTTTTTCATGTCCTCATCATTAATAGGATTCTCCAATTATTTCTGAGTATGTTTCTTACCATGGCACTAGACGTGTTGGCATTCATTATGAATCTTACATCCTGATCATCCTTGCCTTTGATTTGGTTTGGCTCCAGATTCGGTGTGAGTAGTGTCTCTCGTTTTTTCACTTTTGTTCTCTGTAATGCATCTTTTAAAACTGTTTCTGGGTACCCTATGATCAAAATTGTTCATACATTTCCTTTGTTTGCTCTGTAAAGTCTTCCTCCTCAGAGCAGCATCTTTTGATTCTTAAAAACTCTCTGTATGGAACACTCCATTTCAGATGTAGGGGATGCCCTCTGTTGGCATGGAGAATACTATTGGTACTTTTGGATCTTCTATACATTCTACTACAGATTTTGTTATCTTTAATGTAAACTGTAGTATCCAGAAAGTTGATCTCTTGGTTCTGGATGTCAAATGTAAATTGAAGGTTAAGCGTGTTTTGATTCAAGGATCTTAAGACATTTTCCAAATCTACCTTCTCACCTTCCCAAATTAGGAAGAGGTCGTCGATAAAACGAACCCACAGAACCATCTGCTCCATTTTCGTCTTGTATTGTTCACTCCAGATTGTTTCTGTTTCCCAGCTCCCATGAGTAAATTTGCATACGTTGGGGGGAAAGATATGCCCATGGCTGTCTCCTGTGTTTGTAAATAAAATGTGTTATTAAAAATGAAGACATTGTGATGTAGACAAAAATCTATCATATCCATTAACATGTCTGAGTGTTCCAAAAGCGGGGCTGAACGGGTTCTTTGAAAATACCTAAAGGCTTCCATACTATCATGATGTTGAATCGAGGTATACAATGAGACCACGTCCACAGTGGCCATCTGGTAATTTGGTTTCCATGGGAGAATATTGATTCTGTTAAGAAAATCTTGTGAGTCACGTAGATAGGATGGTAAGTCTTTAACATACGGAAAGAGGAATATATCTATAAACCTAGAGGTGTTTTCCAGCAGGGCACCAATTGAACTAACAATCGGTCTACCCGGTGGGTTGTTTATGTCTTTATGCACCTTCAGTAGAAAATAGATTGTTGGAGTAATTGGATGCAGCATGTTCAGATAGTTGTATTCATCTATGTCTATCAGTCCTTTTTCCTACCAGCCTTTTAGTTTCTGGGAGAACTGGACCATGTGATCTTGTATTGGGTTACCAGGGAGTTTTTTGTAATGTTTTCTGTTGCTAAGTTGTCTATTACCTTCTGCTAAATATTGGTGTATACTCATAATTACAATATTTCCACCTTTGTCGCTGGGTTCAAGATCCCTTAAAGCTTCCTATTCCATTATGGTTAAGTTTTGTTTAGCTTTTTCTTTTCTCTTATGCAGTCTAGTAGTCTCGGTTGACACCATGTCTTTTAGTTCATCTGTTACGATCTCATAAAACACATCAATTTTGTTGCCGATGGTTAACTGGGGGCAGATTTTGGACTTTGTCTTACATCCACTCCTGGATGTTATGTCTGTCAGAATTTCCAGATATTCACAGAGATCTGTCTCCGAAAGTGATTCAATAGGTGAACTTTCGAATCCTGATGCTTCTCTTTCCTGACTCGTTGGTGTTGTTATTGTACTTAAATAATTCATTGTTATACTGGAAGGTATTGCCTTAAGTTTGGGTTTGCTAGTCTGATTTTCCCAGTCCTTACTCTTCATAGAGTAGTATTTTTTAAGTTTCACCTTCCTTGTGAATTTGTAGAAGTCTATCCTTGTATTTACAAAGTCAAATCCAGCATACGAAAAAGAAACTAAGTCACTTATTTAAAAGGCTCCTATGGTTCTCATCAATGATTTTTTTGGTTAGATTGATGATTAAATTGTTGTCTTGTGCGCCTGCTTTTTTAGCGCTTTTAGTTTTGTGCTCCTCTTCCTCTTTTTGTACCTCCCCTTTTCTTTTCTTGTCTTACGTAGTTTTCCTGGGTTGTAATCTCTCTTCCTTATTGTCTTGTCATCTGGAAGAGCCTCATTTACCCTGAAAAAATCAGTCAGGGGAGGTATGTGGTGGGGTCCTTGTCCCCGAACTCACTTCGGAGCTCTCTATGCTTAAAGCTGAAGATCTTACATCCATGATGTTAATGGCCGCAGTTTGCCTAGCATATAGATAGTTGAATTTTCTAGCAAATGTGTATATTCGGCCTGCTGCATAATCTCTTTTGTCTCTGTTCGATTTTTTTGCTTTCTTTTTGTACAACTTCCTCTTCGTGTTTTTCCAGCTTCTTTTCCATTTTTTGTAATGCGTTTTTTACATCTTCTCTGCCTTGCGTGGTTTCCAGGACATCTTCAAGTTCTTTAATCCTTGTGACTGTTTCATCAGTTTTCTATCTGCATGTGTAATCAGTGTGTTCTGATAACATAGTCTCATAGTCGAGGCAGTGTCTTAGGCCGTGATTGGTGTCCAGTTGGAGATGGTGGGCTGTCTGGTGTTTCTGGGGGGCGGGAGCCATCAGTGGCACCTGGTGGATGGTCGATGAAGTTGTCGTAGAGGTTTTTGATCTTGAGGTGGAAATACGTTCCAAGTTTGTCACAGAGGTCTTGGGATGGGGTGATGTCTGTGGCTTCGCTGCGTGGGTTGGAGAATTCTTTAATGACACTGAAAAGTTCCTTGGAGTTGGTGGAGTTGGCCAGGATTTTGTTGTGGATTAAGTTCCTCTTGGTGGCTCTGATCTGGTTGTGGTAGTCCGTCATGGCGTCTTGTAGGTGATGTGGTTTTTGATTGTCTTGGTGTTTCTCCAGTTCTTCTCCAGGTGTCTGCAGGTGTGTCTGGCTTCTTGGAGAGCGGTAGTAAACCCGGCGGCTTTCCTGGGGTGTTGTCTGTTGGGGTTGCGTAGCGGGGCGAGCTCATCTGCGTAGTCGGAGATCCAGGTGTGGAGTTCTCTGGCTGCGTCATTTGCGTCGGGTGCCCAGGTGTGGTTGTCTCGGGTGAGGGTGGAGTTAATTTTCTCGTCGGTAACCTTGCTCCAGTTCCTTCGTGGTGGGCGTGGGGCTGGTTTGGGTGCTTTGGGTTTGTTGATGGCGAAGTTTATGCAGTGGTGGTCGGTCCATGGCGGCTACATTGTGAGGCTAAATTGGATGCTCTTTCCTGCCGCGAAGATGGGGTCGAGGGTGTGTCCTGCTCTGTGGGTCGGTGTGTTGACGAGTTGTTTTAGTACGATGCTGGCGAGGTTGTCACGAAGTATAGTGGAGTTCGGGTCACTGGGGTTGTCGAAGTGGAAGTTCAGGTCTCCAATGAGTATGTAGTTTGTTGAGGCGATGGCGTGGGGTGCGATGAAGTCGGTGATTGTAGTGGCAAAGGGTGTTCGGGAGAGAGAGAGAAAGAAAGAGAGAGAAATATAGATATACATATATAGATATACATATGTGTACACAAGCAATTAAGTTGTGTAGCTATTATGTTCTTTGAAAGGTCTTTGTGATCTTGCTTAACATAGACTGTTAATCACATTTATTCATCTTTCTATATTTACTATCAAACTTTCCTATGGAAACATATACAGATCAAATACCATATACTATAGAATATGTGCTTTGTTTGATCAACTAATCCTTGTGAAAAGAAGACAGGAGATCCAGATGTCTTCTACAGTTTCTATTCTTCACGTTAAGCTAAGCCAACATGAATCATGACGAGGAAGTCCAAAAAACTTTTTCCAGACCATTATGTTTCCAATCCTTTAGATACACTCTGCTTTCTCTATTCTACTACAGCAATACACAGGCCCCTACATACTACATTCTAAATTTTACTAAGGACACATAAGCTAAAGTTGTATCAAAATGAAGACAGCACACATCTCTCCCGTTACACACAACCGTAAAAAAAAACAACAATAAGAAATATCATAACAAAAGAAAATGAAGAAAATACACAAGTTAGCTATGTACATCACAGCCCTCTCAATAATGTCACATGACAGAAACCTGGAATATCTTGGGCTTAATTCTAGTGTGTGGTGATGCATGATTTCTAGTGGGAGCATCAGATTTCCTTACATTACCACCACCTTCTTCATCCACACACACATTTGTTGGTCCCTTGGACAAATACGGCACAACAGCACAGCTTATCTTTGTTCTACCATTTATTATCCTCCAATTTCACCACAGCACTTTTCACCGGTAACTTGCTTTAGAGCGGAGAACTTGGACCTGCTTTTTGGCACTATTCCTGACAGTTTGACAAAGAGCCTGCTGTACTTCCCATCATCCTACTTAGAATGGGAATTTTGACACCTCGCTGTGACTTTTCGCAACATTCGTTCTGGAAAAGAAAATGCCCCCTTCCAAGACCATAGCAATTTGGGCGAAGGCCTCCTGCTTCTCGATAAAAGGAAAGGTGACACACCAATATCTGCATTAGGTGTGTCCTCACAGCCCACAAAACCTTCTTCACTTCTTGCATTTCATCCAATTTATCAATCCTTCTCAACTACAAATTGTCCTTGATGACCCAGTTGCAACTTTCATGGATGATATAATGATGTTGTGGTGGGCTTCACTCCCAAATGTCTAAAAAGATCCTTAAATTCTAGAGACTTGAATTGAGTTCCATTGTCAGATATGATGTCAGCCAGTATTTCTTCCCTAGCAAACGCTGACTCCAAGTACTCAATGACTTCTGCACTATTGGCAATATTAACAGATTTGATTTCAAACCAATGGGTGTAGTATTCCACCCTAACAATAGCATACTTCTTGAGACCAATTATGTCCAAACCTAATTTGCCCCATGTTTTTTGAGGGACAAGAAGCTGCTTCATTGCATTACATTTATTTACAAAGTCACGAAAGGCAGCACAAATTGCCTCTTGCGTGGCTTTGCAAATTATAATGAAGCCTTTGCGCTGTCTTTATGTTGCCTTGTGAAATTGGCCTAATTTTCATTCAGCATTCTCTTTCTTTTTCTACTGTGAGGCTCCGCAGTGACTGGAGACTGTTATCAGTTCTGGTAGCTTCCTAGTTTGCCTTCCAATACATATGATGGCCAATATACTATTATCATTCAGCAATAATCCTTGTACAAAAGCAGCACCTACAGCTTCCTGAGCCATCTTCGTCAGCCCTACTATACTCAAATATCTTTCAAACACATCCATGAGCCTGTCCAAATAATCAGCTGGCGCCTAACTCTTTTTTTGGTTGCAATTTTTGATCTTAGTCCAATCGTTTTTTCACAGGACATACCTCTGCATTCACATTCAACAAAACCCCCCTTGCAAAATTCAACTCCCCATCCTTCCCAGGTGCCGTCTCTGCCATGGTGCTTTTTCCACCAGTCTTTCCCTCTCTACACTTGGCAGCAACAATCACAATAACTGATTCACGTCCACCCAGTACGGACTTCATACCTCAAACACGCTCGGTAGTTCTTCCCAGAACTGGGTAGGATTTCCCTGAATCTTGGGAAATTGTTTCTTAAAGCTCAATAAATCGGATGTTGTCCAAGGGTCTTCGGACCACAACTCTACCCCTGCCCACAGGGTAATCTCTCAAACAGAGATGTGTGGAAGAGAATGGACTCGCATCATCTGCTTCATTTGGATGGGGAGAAGATTTTGAGGGTGATCAAGGGACTTTGTTCTCATTGGTATCTATGCTTTGAAGCAGAATGCTTGTGCTCTAGACGTTTCAACAGTAATTGAATTAGTCTCTTTAACGTTTCTTCTGGAAATTAGCTAATCTTTCTATATTGAAGGTACCATGTCCCGGAAATGGCTTTTACCCATCCTCATTAGTGAGTCCCTCCCTCTCTTGTACATATTTGCATATACGTTTAACATATTGTTGGTACATAGGAGGAGTCCCCTTCAGTGGGTATTTGCTACGTTTTGACTGCATGGTCATCCACTCAGTACTTGGGTACCAGAGAAGAAGGGTCTGCAGTCCTTGTGCCCGCAGCTCATTGAATGGAGGGAGGAAGGGAAGGGGACAGAAAATGGGATAGGGTTGCTTTTAATCATATTTCTTATAACTAATCTGGTGAATGGAGGTAGGAAAGATAATGCGCACTTGCACTCAAAGATCTCCCTGCATTTGACAAACCATCAGCAACTCCTCGAGGGGCTCGCGAAAGGGTCGAGGGGCTAGATCAGAGGGTCTGTTTTTCTCATACATTAATCCTTCAAGGGCCTTTTCTCCAGGTCCTGGTACTCCTGCCTATTGTCCTCACTACCACACTACTTCTAGAGCCTGCCAGCTCTATTTCTTGGATTCACACTCATACACACTCTCTTTTTCTTCCAGACTTCGCCCAGTCCTACTTGCCCAACCAGTTTTCCTTTTTCTTCTCTGGTCATCTCCTACCCAGATGGCAGTATTGTGTGCGCTTTGTTGATACATTGGCCACAAAATAGTATACAATACACAAGTAAGCAACAAACAGTACGCGCTGTTAGACTTTGCCTAAAGTTTCGGTTCGATTTGTGGTCATACAGCCAATTCACAAGGTGCCACACTTGGCTGATCCTGACCCCAGTTAACCTGGAGAAACTTCTCCCTTACGATTGGCTCAATGGGTTGTTATGTGAAGCTCGGTTTAGCACTCCCTTGCTTTCCTCATGCTGAGGCATTTCCTGATGCCACATACACCACGTGTGATAAATAAAACACAACGTGTCAGGAAGCCTAAAGTCCAACTACTGTGTAATGCAACATAGGAAGTGGCACAGCAAAATAATCAAAGACAAATGTCATTTCAACAGACCAGGGTCTTACTAGAAAAAAGTCTGTTGGAGCATAGTCTTAAATACATAGGGTTGTCGAGCAATATAAAGATTCTATTTCTCAATACATGTCAAAAGAGTTTAATCATGTGAGAGAAACTTGTTATTTTCAGCATAAATGAGCAGGTGGCAGGATATTTATCCAGAGGAAGAGCTAAATGCCTTTGAAGAGAAGCTATCATTCATACACAGAATACTAGGCTCATTATTCTCCTGAAATCCGGCTTCTACTTGCAGGTTTGAAAAAGAGATTGCACTTCTAGCAAATGTACAAATGTACAACTTGAACATCTTGGCTTCCAGGCCTACTTTAACCATGAAAATTAGCAAAGCTACTGGAAGCACTGTAAAATGACATCCATATAAAAACTATAAAAAATATTGGTACACTCTTGGATATATGCATGAACATTAACACTGTAATACAT
Source organism: Triturus cristatus (assembly GCF_964204655.1). Classification (NCBI taxonomy): domain Eukaryota; kingdom Metazoa; phylum Chordata; class Amphibia; order Caudata; family Salamandridae; genus Triturus; species Triturus cristatus. The sequence goes on from NC_140590.1 coordinate 1,367,154,068, forward strand.
AGGAGCATATTAGTATGATAAAAACAGGATTTAAGTTTCCTCATAACTGATTTCAGATATGAAATCCTTCCTCATGAATTACAATGCGAGTGTAAAGGCAACAAATAACAGCCAAAAGAATAACTGTTCGACTAAGAATCCTCCTGTAGACTGATACAAGATGTGATTATCATTATTGCAAGCAAATAGCTATTCCAGAGCAAAAAAACAAAGCAATGGCTAAAGGAGGCTGGCTCAACGTCCTAAAAGTAATTATAGAATTCAATATGATTGCCATGGGTGGAACAAGCATTATACTAGTCAAAGTTAAAAAACAAGGCAAAAGTCTATCTCCATTCATAGTACCAGGTTCTGAAGTGACATCCTCGGTATCGATCAGGACTTTCATAACTCTTCTAAAATTTAGAAAAACCACACAGTAATGGGACGAATGCTGGAATTAATAACAGCTACTAGCAATCACTTGGGACCGCATTCCAGCTTACCATTTTTCATTGATTATGCCACTCTGGACAGAGACTAGCTTTATGCGAAACAGCCTTAGTCCTGCTCCAATCGGAACAGCTGAACCCAAACTACCAGGCTAGGTCCCCGCTCTGTATGGGAACACAAACAACCCCAGACTGGTTTCAGCCTATGTAGCGCTCATCAGTGAAGTATAGCTTGAGTTCCATGGCTTAGCGAGCAGGAAACCCATGTCTGGCCATACCCGACATGCTTAGGGCATCAACTGCAACAAGCAACATGATGATGAAAGAAATGCTTAAATTAATCTTGGCTACTGGAAATCTTTTGAGGCTGAATTTCAGTCCAACATTTTTCACCCACTAAAACACTTGATACAGATACTAGCCATATGCAAATCAGCCTTGATTCTGTTCCAGTAGGAACAGCCCTTTCCGCATTTTCAGCCCAGGTCCCCTTTCGGTGAAAATACTCGTGTAAGCCTACTTAGGCTCTGTCAGTGAGGTACAGCTTGAGAACCATGGCAAACTGATCACAGGACTCATGTGAGGATAGCGCTGAAGATAGACATTGTTAAAGAATACTACAACACAATGAAGTAATACCCAGCTACGGCTCTAGTCACTTGTTGACTGTATCAATGGTTTTGACTCTGTAAAGTGCTTCACCGCCTTTCAACTACATATTGACTATACAACTAATATATAGATACCACATATTTGACCCTGTCATTATTATGTTTTTTCCCACAATGTGTATCCCTGGCCCTCATGAAGCTGTAATGTCCTTAGAGCGTCTTGTTAACCAAGTACTACATTACTTCCTGGACACCGAGTAAAGGATGGGAGTATCTTTAATCGAACCTGATACTCCTACCACAGACCTTAACCCCTTCGCCGCGGCACGAATTCCGCCGCGGCGCTGGGGGGGTTTGGGGTCAGCGCGGCGCATTCATGCTCATGACGGAACCACTCCGTCATGAGTCACGGGCGAGCTGTGCTCATGACGGAGTGGTTCCGTCACGACTCCGCCCACTTGCATTGTTCGCCCGCACAGGCGGGGAATCAGTGCCGCGTGGGCGGAGAGGCTGCCAACGGCCGCAGCATGACGGAACCACTCCGTCATGAGCACACGGCGCCCGTGGCTCATGACGGAGTGGTTCCGTCATGAGCAGGGAAGGGGTTAAAAGGAAGGACATCAGAGGTGCAGGTGTCGTCTCTAGGGACGTTTTATGACATGGGCAAGGTAGGCGCTTGCCCAGGGCATCCACCTTCAAAGCGGCCCCAGGGGAAAGCGAACTTTCTCTCTGTCTTATCTCTATATATTTCTCTATTTTAATATCTCTTCCTCTTCCCTGCCTATCTCTACATCAGACTCTGTTTCTCTCTACTCAGTGTCATCTTAAGGCACATTTTGGCTGTTTTGTGTGACCCTGTGCACTAAAGTGTAACTATAATTCAATATTGTGTGGCCCCATTAGGTTTTGAATTCCCAGAAAATGAATAATACATTTCAAGGCTGTTTCTGTCAGAGGTCGCCAAAATGTCTTGCATGAGGACCCCAAAATCCCTAACATGACACTGGTCATCTCTCTGATTCTTTTACATGGGGTCCCTGATTGTGATATATTGAGACCATGAGAGGAGAGGTAAATAGTGAGAAAGGAATCCAATGCACCACTTCAAGTGGGTATTAATATATTCTATCTGTTTTGTTTTGACAAGAGGTGCCCCTTATCACCCCCCCCCCCTGCTTTGACATCGCCAACAATGGTGGGACTAACCAAGGAGTTAGAAGTGTTGCACAGCTTTTCCTACCCAAGTATGGGGCATATTTACAAGCAGGCGATAAAAAATTATCGCCGTTTTCGGCCGAAAAGCGGCGATAATTTTATCGCCTAATTAGCAAGGCCACGCTAACGCGTGAAACCTTGCTTTAGCGTGGGGATTCCTAATGCCCAGCTTTGCATCTCTAATGAGATGCAAAGTGGGTGTTCCTGACCTAACATGACAGAAGAAATGTTCCTAAGCGACATTTCTCCTATCATCAAGCCCCACGCTATAAAGCACAGCGGCAGGAAAAGTAGCGATAACCCCTGTCATCGCTACTTTCCTTACGTCTGCTTCAGGACTGACTTAGCCATGATATCCTATGGAAGGAGGATATCATGGCTAAATTTGTGAGTCCCTATCAACAAGCTAACGCCACATTACGTGAGATTATCGCTGGGTTTCCAGAGATAATCTCACGTTGGGCAGTTAGCGTGAGGATTTTTATCGTGAAGAGATAAGCGTTGCTAATAGCACGCTATCTCAGCGATAAAAATCCACGTTACCCAGTGATAATTATCCTCACGCTAAGAGCGCTGAGCGTTAATTATAGCCGGGTGTTGCTGATATGCCCCAAAATTTTAGTCTTGCGAGAAGGGAACAGTCGGGTTTTTTACAACAGCCCGAAGTGTTGGCACGTTTTGAGGGTGGGGACATATTAATATACACCCTGGCATAAAACACTCACCAGCTACCAGGATCCAGACAGAGGCCACTAAACCAACTTAAATTATTGACACAAAATGATCACTAGCTGATGAGGGAGCTATTTTCCGTCTCTTTGCTGCTGTTGATCGAATTTCATCCACCGTCTGTTTACTCGGAAACCTTTTTAATAGCTTTTGCAATTTACTTCCTCGGTGTTTACGTTTGTCCGTGATATATGTGTTTATAGAAAATCCAGTTCATTTCTTGTTGTTAACGTTAACCTGACTCTTGCTCTACTGTTAATGGCTTCTGTTGGCCATTTTCTCACCATGTTGTACTGCTTTGCCAAGTACTGTACAGATCGTTCAATCAACAAGTGGCAGAAATGACAACACGATGCAAATGTCAAGTGTGCTGCTGACCAGTCCGTAGTCATTAAAGTAAGTCAGTGTAGTACCTTGAACAAGAGTTGACGGTCGTTAAATGAGATTGGCTTAGACCGCTAACAGTAGCTTAGTGCTAGCGTGGAATGCAATAAAAGTGTTATTTCACCTTTCTCACCCTCATGCCTCATAAAGTAGTTCCTGAATCGTGAACTTGTCCCAGTGACTCTCCCGGTAAAGAAAACGAATCGGTCGAATTTAATTTTCATGTGCGCCACCTTTTTTGGAAGTGAAATTCGGTCCCTTTAGATTCCTCGTTCGCTCTTCCTTCCAGTTGACCCCATACATACCACCGACCTATTAAAAACACACAAGAGAGAAAGCAAAAAATCCTGTTCTTTGAAAACAGAAATGTGGTGTAGAGGGGCGAACTGAATGTAAGTCCCAAGCAAATACAAGAAGCGCAGCACCTACACGACACCCTTCCCTTCCCACATTCTCTCACTCTTCGCAGACAACCCAGAGCAAACAAAGGCAGGGAGAGAGGAATTCACGCACTGCAAAACCCGGGCAATCTTCCTAACAGTGTGGAGGTGGGGGATAAGGCACCCTCAGCACACCACTTTCCCCGCCCCGACATCATACCCAGGCCTCCATTTCCCCAGAACTCCAAAGGCCAGGGCTTTAAGTGGGCCGGGTCTCACCGGTGCTGAGCACCGGCAGTTTTTTAAAGGGGGCCTCGAAACGGGTCTCTATCGGGCTCTGTTTTGTGCCCTGGCACAGGCGGACCGTTTTTTCTGACTGCAACGACAGCAGGCACATCGATTTGTGCGTGCTCACACTGCTCACTAGTGGAGAAGTTACGGTATGACGTCATGCCAGGTGAGCGTTGTAGGGGAAGGGAAATCCTTTAAAGAGAGGATTTCCCTTCTCTTTTTGAAACCCAGGACCAGCAACATTGTCTGGTGTCACAGGGCTTTAAGTGGAAGCTTTGTCAATACTTTATACAATCCATTGTTGCTGCTTATTTATCATATGCAACTAACAACCATTGACAAAGCCAATAATCCTGACTTGTAGGTATGATGTTACTTGCTTTTTCATATATCTGGATGCAATGACAGAAACAGCAAAATACAAGTTGGGTGGCACACTATGCTAAGATAACATTTTTAGTTTACCTGTTTTTAAGCCGCGCACTTAATCACATTGGCCACGCCCCTTTGAGAGACCCCCCAGTTTTTTCATCCCACTTAAAGCTCTGCCAAAGGCCTTGATTCCTGTGAAACAGCTCACGAGAAACTTTAGGGCCCCTTACCACCTTTGCCAGGGGAGAGCACCATTTTGCGTTATTCCTGTTTGTCCACCGCAACAATGCCTTGTGGGGGTTGTTCACAATTGTACTATCTCTTGGGAGTTTCTGGTTTACATCAAGCAAAATAAGATGCTAAATCATTTGCATCAACAAAGATGCTTCACACACATTTCGCTGAAAGCAAACACAGCCATTAACCACCATTAATAGTGCATAATATATTTTTTTACATGATTTGAAATGGTACCACGTAAACATAAATCAGCTTCTCATTGAAGTCAGGTCAAGTTCCATCACTGATGTGCACCTACTTTTAACATAGATGGAATTTTTAGGTACCACAGACTTTGAGCCTCCACGGGCCTTTGTTTGTACCGATCTCTTGGCTTAGAAACTATTTTTTTTCTGTACTTAGATACCCACTCCATCCAAAAATGTATCATATCTTGTTGGAATAACTTGGCATACTGCATTAAAAAGCCTCAGTTGGGCTCAGCAAAATGCAACTGCCTCTAAAAAGCATGTCATTCGACAGACCGAGCGTTTAGATACAGGTATGTAGAACCCTGTTTTACCATTCACACAGGCGGCTCCTGGTAGGCCCCGTTCACAGGGCTGTCTCTGTGATATTCGACTCTGAGTGCGTGTGATTGTTTGAAGGCTCGCCGAGAGGAGAGAAAACGACCTCGTGGAACAAGCGTGATGCAGAGATTCAAGAAGCGAATGAGTGAAGGACGCGATAAAAAGAAATCATGGAACATATTTGGAGCAGTGGAACCCTGAGAAGAGATTATGATATAAAAACATTCCAGGGCCATTGAAAATATGACTTTGTATGAGAAGCACGCATGCCTTCAGAGGGTCTTTGAAGTGAGGTTTTCTTTTAGACCAAGGAGAGGCAAACCATGTGAAAAGTCTGTTTAATAGCCTGCAGTGGGAAAAATCAGATTAACTGAAATGATGAAGCCTTTAAAATCCGAGGCGCAGGAACAGCACAGCTCAAATTTTTTTCCCAATAAATACATTAACTGTTTTTTGGCTGTTATGTTAAATTAAAATTGTGTTTTGCTGTCTGGGAGTCCTTTTCTTTCTAAGAAAAAATAAACCAGTTCTATTCCGTTTAAACAGTTTCGAGGAATTAAAAGGCCTGCATTTCGTGTTCAACAAGCACAGGTAATGAACTGTTTTTTGGCTCTTATGTTCAATTAATCTTTTTATGCTGTCTGGTAGCCTTTTTCTTTCTAAAAAAAATAAACCAGTTCTATTTCTTTTAAACAGTTTCGAGGAATTAAAAGGCCTGCATTTCGTGTTCCACAAGCACAGGCAGAAAAAATATACCCACTTTGGGAAACATTTTACAAGTTAGTTCAGATAAATTTAGATTTACAGCATTTTATCTTATTGTAAATTTTTGCGTGCACGTTAAATATGAGTTCAAGTAGCAGTATTTCTGGAAAATTAGATTTTTATCCCAATAAATTGAGGTCTCATGTTTAAAATTCTGCCAGTATGACAGAAATGTGTATGTATATATGCTCTGCCCATACTGCCGTGACTGCCCTGCGAGGTCAAGGCTCCTGTGCGGAGAAAGTGAAGGTGGATGTGTTTATAGAGGGAACACTACGCCAGATGAAAAGGAGGTACGATAACAAATTTGACCCTATAAAGGATATATATATATATATATTCACTGCAAAAAACACAGGTTTCAGGGATGTTATAGTTAGTTGGACATTTCACTTGTATAAAACCAGAGAAATTCGTCCATTATAGTTATTTGAGCTAACTTTAACTCGCGCCCCCGCAATACACTGCTGATGACATCACATATTACATCACTCATGACATGGTCAGTGACATCACTGATGATATCATCCAATGACTGAGTGTTTTTTAAAAGTTTAAATATGTTTTATATACATATATGGCAAGGTGTATTGAAGAATGCGTGGGTGTATGAGTGTCTGAATGGATGATTTAATAGGTGCACGACGACTGTATAAGTGAGTGATTAAACGTGTCTTACGAATACATGGGTGACTGACTAATCTGTATGAATGTCTGTATCAGTCTGTCATTTGGTGTGTAAGAGGCTGCTTGGGTTGGTGAGTAGCTACATGAGTGTCTATATGGGTTCTTGATTGGTTGTCTGCGTACCTGAATGGGTGCCTCAGTGTCTGTGTGGGTGGGGTGTGTATGATTCCCTCCATGGATATGTGAGTGTGTGATTCACTGGGTGTATGGGTTCAAGACTGTGTCTATGAGGGGCTGTATGGGTGGGTGAGTCTGTGTATGGCTGTGTTGGTGAGTGAATGGATGTCTCAGTGGTACATGTGTGAGAAACTATATATGTGAAAGGCAGTTTTTGTGAGTGTTGGAGTATATAAATAATTATATGTGAGAGTGAGTGATTGTGAGAGTGGCTGTATGGATACGTGTGTGCTTATGTCAGTGATTGTATTAGAGAGTAAGTATGTGTTATTATCTGTATAAATAAGTGAGGTGGTGTGTGTATAACTGTAGGTGAGTAAATGGGAGTGTGATTGATTTTTTGCATGACTGACTAGCTTTGTTAGTAACTCTATGTGTGAGTGGAGGTGTGTGAGTGTCTGTATGGATGTATGAGTGCAACTGAAAGTGGCTGTATTGATGGGTGACTGCACATATGAGTGACTGTATGCATGAGGGAGTAGATGTTTGCATAGACCTAGGAATCAGTGAGTGGGTATGTAGTAACTGGTATTGGTGTGTCTATGGTTTTGAGAATGGCAGTCTGTATTTTAGAGTGGGTGTATCAAGGGTAATATTAGGCTGTGAGGAGGTGCATTAGATTTTCACATGGATGATGTCATCAGTGATGTCATTTGACTTGTCATCAGTGATGTCATGAGTGATGTCACTGACCATGTCATGAAGGATGTAATATGTGATGTCATCAGCAGTGCATTGCAGGGCGTGAGTTATAGTTAACTTAACTAACTATAACAACTGAATTTCTCTGGTTTTGTACGAGTGAAATGTCCAACTAACTATTACGTCCGTGAAAACTGTGTTTTTTCAGTGAACTTCTATGGTTTTCGAAATGCTAATTTCTAACTATGCCTACAAAGGTAGTACATGTGCAGAAAGAGGAAGAACGGTGCAGAAAGAAACAAGAGAAGTGCAGAAAGAGGGAAGAGGGGTGCACACAGAGGCACGTGGGGTGCAAATATTTACAAGAGAGGTGCAGAAAGAAGCAAGGAAAGTGCAGAAAGAACATAGCAGAGGTGCAGAAAGAGGCAAGAGGGGTACAGAAAGAGGCAAGAGAGGTACAGAAAGAAGCAATAGAGGTGCAGAAGGAGACAAGAGAACTACAGAAAGAGGCAAGAGAGTTGCAGAAACAGGCAAGTGAGGTGCAGAAAAAGGGGACAGGGATGCAAAAAGAGGCAAGACAGAAACAGTAAGAGGAAAGAAGGGTGAACAAAGAGACAAGAGGGGCGCAGAAAGAAGCAATGAAAGTTCAAAAATAAGTAAGAGAAGTGTGGAAAGAAGCAACAGAGGTGCAGAAAGAAGCAAGAGGGGTATAGAAAGAGGCAAGAGAAGTGCAGAAAGAAGCAACAGAGGTGCAGAAAGAGGCAAGAGAGGTACTGAAAGAGGAAAGAGGATTGCAAAAAGAGGCAAAAGGGGTGCAGAAAGAAGCAAGAGCACTGCAGAAACAACCAACAAAGGTGCTGAAGGAGGCAAGAAGGGTGCCAACATTTTCAAGAGGGGGCACAAAGAAGCAAGAGCAGTGCAGAATGAACAAACAGAGGTGCTGAAACAGACAAGAGGGGTGCAGAAAGACGCAAGTGAAGTTCAGAAAGAATCAACAGAGGTGCAAAAGGAGGCAAGATAACTGAAGAAAGAGGCAAGAGAGTTGCAGAACGAGGCAAGAGAGGTACACAGAGAGGAAAGAAGGGTGCAGAAAGAGGCAAGAGGGGTGCAGAAAGAAGCAAGAGAGGTGTAGAAAGAAGCAAGATAAGTGCAGAATGAATAAAAAGAGGTACAGAAAGAGACAAGAGGGGTGCAGAAAGAGGCAAGAGAAGTGCAGAAGGAAGCAACAGAGGTACAGAAAATGGCAAGAAAAGTGGAGAAAGAGGCAAGAGAGTTACAGAAACAGGCAAAAGAGGTGCAGAAAGAGGGAACAGGGGTGCTGACCGAGGCAAGAGGGGTACAGAAAGAACCAACAGAGGTGCAGAAATGTGCAAAAGAGTATCAGACAGAAGCAAGAGCAAGGCAGAAAGAACCAAAAGAGGTGCAGAAAGAGGCAAGAGGGGTGCAGAAAGAGGCAAGAGAAGTGCAGAAAGAAGTGAATTCTTTTAGATTTGAAATGTGTTCAACTACCAGGAGGGTTTTTTAATCATAGGTGACATGAAGCATATGTTTATTCTAAAGGTGATTAAATCACATAGGCCGATACACGACATTATGAGTATGCACAGCAGAGATTTTGCGAGTTACAAATATGAGCTTAGGCCAATACATGACGTGAAAACGAGAGCGTGATTGTTCTCCCAAAAAATAACATAAAACAATACAAAGGCTGTCATCTTGATATGAAAAAACTCTGGTGTTGTGGATTATGTGAATTAATGATGTAATTGACATGCCGATTTGGCATTAAAGTATAACAAAGTTTGCGACAAGTAACACAATCCATAATGGAAGCTGGCTATATGTTAAAGGTATATGTACCAATATGGCGCTTACGTTTGCAAGACAATCTGTTGTCTCTGGTTGCCCATTGTTACTGTTTATGTCATGATACATCATGTGACAAACTGATTTTATAAAAAATACACCGTCCTTTTGGTGCGCTATTCAAACATTAGAGTAAGGCGGATGCCGAAACGCGTCATGTTTGCTCCAAAATAAAATAGATGGAGAGAAAATCCCTGTGAGTGCTTCTTTCTTGGATAAAGACGAGCGAGAAAAGTGAGCGCTGATATATATATATATATATATATATATATATATATATATATATATATATAATCTACTGGCGGTCGCCAGTAGATAGTTATAGTTAGGATCGTGTTTCCATAGGAAATCCGCAACATTCTATTTGGAATAACTTTGGCGCCGATTGACGAATCCTCGCGAAATTTTCAAAATAGGTGGGGCACTCCGCTCTGCTCCTTCCCTGAAAGTCTCGGGGGGATTCGTCAAGCGGGGGCTGAGAAAAAGGGGGGTCCCAAAACGAGTTTTCCCCATGCATTTTTCCATAGGACCTTTAGTCCAAGCTACAGCCCGAACGGCTGAACAGAATTACTTGAAATTTGGCAGAGAGGTAGTCCTCAGGTCAGGGATGTGCCTTTTGCAGGTCTGGTGTAAATCTGTTCAGTATTTCCTGAGAAAATAGCATTTAAAAGCATATATATATCTATAGGCGCGCAATGTGCGCGTACGGTAAAACTTACCGTACGCGCACGCTGCCGTGCGCGAGCGCGATTCTGTTTGGTTGTTAGATCTTAGTAAACATTCGAATCGGTCGAAACCAGGAAGTGTCGGCCGCCATTTTGTCTCTCGCAGTCTGAGGGGGTGAAAAACAAAGGTGGAGAATGTGAAAAGGGGGCAGGGTGGACAGTTCCTGACCCCCTAGCCTTTGTCAGGGGGTCCCAGAAGGACCCCCAAGGGCCAAAATTTCCTTTAATTTTTTTGCGAAAAATCGCGGAGTACGCGTAGCGTGCGCGTACGGTAGAAACGAAAAAATTCCGCGAACTGCGTAACGTGGGAGCACAGTGCGCGAAGCGCAAAGTGCGCCCACACCGCTCGCACGGTACGCGGAGCGCACCGTGCGCGTACGGTACGCGCACAGTGAAAAACCTTAAAAAAAAAAAAAAAACATAACTTAGCATTTAAAAAACCGTACAAATTCACTGAACAAACCATAGGTTTCACACACGTTATAGTTAGGAATTAGCATTTAAAAAACCTTGCAAATTCACTTAAAAAACCATAGGTTTCACACATGTTATAGTTAGCTGGACATTTCACTCGTGAATAACCATTGAAATTCCCCCGTTATAGTTAGTGCAGGCAACTATAACTCACGCGACCGCAATCCTCTGCTGATGACGTCAGATATTACATCACTGATGACATATGTGTCTTTCTGAAAAAAAAATATTTGTAATATATGTATAGCTAAAAATGAATGGAAGAAGACATGGGTAAATAAGTGTCTAAATACAGTGATGTAATATCTGAAGTACGAAGGGTGCAGAAAGAGACAAGAGAGGTGCAGAAAGAAGCAAGAGGTACAGAAAGAGGCAAGAAAGAGTGGTGCAGAAAGAGGAAAGAGAGGTGTAGAAAGAGGCAAATGAGGTGCAGAAAGAAGCAAGTGAGGTGCAGAAAGATGCAAGAGAGATGCAGAAACAGGCAAGAGAAGTGTTGAAAGAGGCAAGAGAGGTACGGAAGGGGGCAAGGGAACTGTAGGAAGAGACAAGAGAGTTGCAGAAACAGGTAAAAGTAGTGCAGACAGAGGGAACAGTTGGGCAGACAGAGGCAAGAGAGGTGCAGAAAGAGGGAATAGGGTTGCAGAAAGAGGCAAGAGGGGTGCAGAAAGAAGCAACAGAGGTACAGAAAGAAGCAAGAGCAGTGCAGAAAGAAGCAATAGAGGTACAGAAAGAGGCAAGAGGGGTGCAGAAAGAGGCAAGAGAATTGCAGGAAGAAACAACAGAGGTGCAAAAAGAGGCAAGAGAAGTGTCGAAAGAGGCAAGAGAGGTGCAGAAACAGGCAGGAGAGGTGCAGAAAGAGGGAACAGGGGTATAGAAAGATGCAAGAGGGGTACAGGAAGAAGCAAGTGAGTTGTAGAATGAGGCAAGAGAGTTGCAGAAAGAGGCAAGAAAGGTGCAGAAAAAGGCAAGAGAGGTGCAGAAAGTAGACGAGATGAGCAGAAAGAGGCAAAGGAGGTGCAGGAAAAAGAAAGTTGCAGAAAGAATCAAGAGAAATGTAGAAAGTGGCAAGAGAGGCGCAGAAAGAAGCAAGAATGGTTTGCACACCATTAGTACCAATTTAACACCCACATTTAGCAATAAACAACAGGTGAGCAGTCTAGGTTTGCAAAGGGCCTTCCACCATGCTGTAACACTTGTCACACTTTTTTGTTATAGTTTGAGCAGTTTGAGCCAGAAACAAGTTTATTTTGTTCAAATCTGCAGATTATGCAGCAGATGATGGATTATGTGGCAAAAACAAATGCGGAAAATGTATAACTGTGCAAAAGACGGTGCAGCCAAACAGTCGCATAATTCCACTGGCCCTGCTCATAACTCTGACTAGGTCCAGAAGTGCTCCTCAGTGTTTTCTTCTTTTTTTCGTCTCATTGAGTTTATAGTTTAGCCTCTATGGAAACGAGGAAGACTAAACCTGAGGTTACCACTCCACAACACAGGCTACCATACCACATAATTACTCTCCAAAACACACAATCCCACTCTACATAATTCCTATACACTAAATACCACATACTTTTATCCACATCAAAGTCAAAGACTATTCACACAATTTCACTGCACATCATACCACATAATTCCACTACACAAAAACTACATCCACTCCTCTCCAAGAAACATTAGTAAAACACTTTTACATATACAACGTCAAAAGCTCTAACTCTTGCAAATTTGAAACCTATTACATTGCAAATGCTTCTTTAACTAGTGATTGCGTTTGCAGAGAGGTGGAGAAAGAGGGCTGTACCTCCAACCAGCGCTCAGGAATTCCACTGCGTAGGACTTACAGGAGGTGCAAGGAGGGCTTCTTTGCCCCCAAAGTCCCTCAGGAGTAAAGTGGACTTTATTCCCCAAACAGTACTTTGCCAGGAGGCGCGTTTGCAGAGTGGTGAAGAAAGGTGAGTGTGGCCTCCGAAGACCTCTTAGCAATCCCACTGTGTGGGACTTAGTGGAGGTAACAGGAGGGGTAGTTGGTCCCCAAGGACAACCTTGGGGGCTATCTACCCCTCCTATTACCTTCAATAAGTTCCACACAGCAGTATTGCTAAGTTCTCATGGCAGGCCATGCCCTCTTCCCCCACCACTCTGCAAGCATGCTTCCTGGCGAGCTCTTGGTTGAGGGGGAAAGTACACTTCGCTGCTGGGGGGCCTTAGGGGCCAACTAGCATACCTGATACCTCTAGTATGCCCCAGATAGTGGGATTGCTGACAGGTGAACACCTGGCACGCTCTTGGTTCGGAGATGAAGTCCCCTTGCCTCCTGATGGTCCGTGGGGGCCAACCAGCCCACCAGGTACCTCAAGTAAGCCCCACACAGCTGGATTGCTGAAAATGGTCCAAGACCACATCCCCTTTTTACAGCACTCTGCAAACACGCTTCGCTTCGTTTAAAATCTAAAATTCAGCCAGATTTGTGCACTCAACGTGAATTTCGGCTGAAATTATTTAAACAAATGCTTTTTTTGGCCCTGGGGGTCCTTGTGGGATCCCCTGAGCAGACCTAGGGGGTCAGGGCATTTCTACCCTGACCCCTTTTCTTGTTTTTTATCCTTTTTGTTACTGTCTTGTGACATGGTTTTATCGAATCACAAGATGGCTGCCAACACTTCTTGGTTTGAAGTGTTGGCAGCCAATTAGAATGAAGCTCCTGATTGGGAGGGTTCGCGAACCCTCCTTGGCCCTCAGATATTGATATTTTTATTTTTTTAATTTCTCAGGAACTGCTGAACGGATTTACACCATTTAAAAAAAGGGCGCTTTCTGAACCAAGAGCTATCTTTCTGTAACATTTGGTGTAATTCCGGGGAACAATAATATGCAAGCCCTCCAATAAAGGCGGAAATATTGTTTTGCAGACAAGAGAGCAGTATTGTGGAGAAGCCTTGAACCAACTTCTAGATGCTAGATATTATGAAAAAACAACCAGGAAAAAATATAACGAAAGTATCACACAGTATCATTCCTTGATCCAAAAATGGTATGAAAGATCCATGTTGGACACCAATGAATACTTAATCCTTCGGAATACAAATCCTGTGACACCCACCTTTTACCATATTCCAAAAATTCACAAAGACAAAATAAATCCACCGGGCAGACCAATTATGTCATCGCTAGGCAGTCTGACAGAACATCTTTGACTTTCATTGTTCATTTTTTGTTTGAATTTGTGTTACAATTACCCTCATATATAAGGGACACCAATGATTTTTTAAGCCATGTGGAAGAACTGACATGGAAACCATCATATCAGCTGGTTGTTATGAACATTACAAGTCTATACACATACATAGACCATAGAGATGGACTTAATGCAGTGAATTCCTTTTTAAACAAAAGGCCATTGAAATTTGCTGAGCATAATTTCATGCTTATAGAATTTATGGAGTTCTGTCTAACCCATAATATATTTCTATTCCAGGAGGACTACTATAGGCAGATCTTTGGTATGGCCATGGGCACCTGCTTCTCCAGCTATGCAAATTTATTCGTGGGCTGGTGGGAGGAGCAGGTGGCATGGTCATCGAAAAATCAAGTATGGATGTAAAGAGTTGTAACTTGGTATAGATACATAGATTATCTTTTTTTTAATTTGGGAAGGATCAGCTAGCTCAGCATTTGATTTCATAGAACATCTTAATCAGAATGGAGTGAATTTAAAATTTTCGGGTGAAGTAAGTTCAGTGGCAGTGAACTACTTAGATCTGAGGGTTTCCAGAATAAAAGGAAAAATATGTATGTCATTTTACCAAAACCAATGGCGGGAAACTCTACACTCCATTCTACTAGCAGTCATCCATCTAGGCTAATACTAAGTATCCCCTATGGGGCATTCCTCAGGCTAAAGAGGAATAGCACAAGGGAATGCGATTTCCAAATGGCAGCCAAAGAAAGTACTGCTAGATTTGTGGCCAGAAGGTACAATATCAATTTGTTAAAAACCACATTGAAGAAATTTGAAAGAATGACCAGGACACAGATACGGCAGGGGAAGAATAAAATTGAGAAGAAGAATGAGATTAACAAGTTCAGAATGATTACAACATATTCGAAGTATGCCAGTTCCCTGAAGAACATTCTTCGGAGGAATTGGCATGTTTTGAAGACGGATGTCATCATTGGGAAAGCTATACCACTAGCCCCTTTGGTAACATTTAAAAGAGCAAGATCATTAAGGGACATGCTGGTACACAGTCATTTGGAGAGAAGTTCACAGACAAAAGGAACGATCAAAGAAGTGAAAGATTTTTACCCCTGCGGGAAATGTAAAACGTGTGCTTACAGTAAAAAGGTGTCATCTTATGAGATACCAGGAGTTAATAAGAGTAAAAATATAACTAAATTTATGACATGCCATACTGCCTTTGCAGTGCACTGTCTAATTTGCCCTTGTGAATTAAAATATATAGGCAGCACCATACACCCAATGAAAATCCGCATATTAGAACATATGCGAGCAATGGCTAAGAGGGATGTATCATATCCAGTGGCCAGGCATTTTGCCAATAAGCATCAGAGTAACAGGGATCTGTTACTGTATTTTGGCATTGATTATGTACCTAATAACATCAGGGGAGGAGACAGGATTTTAAGGTTGCTTAGACTCGAGTCACGTTATATAATTGATTTACAAACACGAGCACCCTAGGGGTTGAATAGTGGAGAAGAAATGGCTGTTCATTTGGGAGATTAAGTCCCGGATGGTGTTTGGTCTGTAGGATTGTAAACATGATATATAAAACATTGTAAGGTATCCATCCATGAATTTCAAGTAAAGAAAATTGGGATATATGAAATTCAATTATTGAAAAAATTGTTTTTTATGCCGATACACTGCTTGATGAAATAGGACAATTGTAAATTAAGTAATCATACTAACAAAGTGAGATGCAGCTTTTATATAATGCTGATACACAGCTTAATGTATGGAAATGAGCAAGGTAAATAATACTATGGTTGGGCAGGTTGCCGATACCCGGTGTAAAAACAATCCATTGTAAAATGACTGAATTATTGAGGTGAATATATAATACATTGTTTTATTGGTATATTGTATATAATCAAATGCATTTGAACCATAACCATCATAGTTCGCACCAGGTTAAAATGGCCCTTCCGTTTGGATATAGATGAATTGTCCGTTATCTGTTTTGTTGCCTAAATTGAAATTTTCATTTCATTTAAAATGATGTCCGCTTCCGGGGAGCCTCATAACACCGACGAAGGCATCCGCCGAAATGCATTTGTTGCGCTTGTTGTGTTGCTAATAAACTAAAACGCAACTGTCCCCATGAGTGCTGTTTCTTCTTGAAATTGGGAGGAAAGGCGCTGCAATATATATATATATATATATATATATATATATATATATTCAGTGAAAAAACCCCATGGGTTTCACACACGTTATAGTTAGGAATTAGCATTTAAAAAACCTTGCAAATTCAGTGAAAAAACCATAGGTTTCACACACGTTATAGTTAGCTGGACATTTCACTCATAAAAAACCACTGAAATTCCCCCGTTATAGTTAGTGCAGGCAACTATAACTCACGCGACCGCAATCCTCTGCTGATGATGTCAGATATTACATCACTGATGACACATGTGTCTTTATGAAAAATAAATATTTGTAATATATGTATAGCTAAAGATACAGTATTAGCATCAACAGAGGATTGCGGTCGCGTGAGTTATAGTTGCCTGCACTAACTATAACGGGGGAATTTCATTGTTTTTTTACGAGTGAAATGTCCAGCTAACTATAACGTGTGTGAAACCTATGGTTTTTTCACTGAATTTGCAAGGTTTTTTAAATGCTAATTCCTAACTATAACGTGTGTGAAACCCATGGTTTTTTCACTGAATTTGCAAGGTTTTTTAAATGCTAATTCCTAACTATAACGTGTGTGAAACCCATGGTTTTTTCAGTGAATTTGTATGGTTTTTTAAATGCTAATTCTTACCTATAACGTGTGTGAAACCCATGGTTTTTTCAGTGATTTTGTATGGTTTTTTAAATACAAATTCTTATATTAAACGTGTGATTTTTTTTTTTGTTTGCAAGGTTTTTTACATTTTTTTTTTTACTTTATATTCTCTTTAAACACTATGCTTAAATTTTAAAAATTCTGCAATATAATATTTTTTCTCATTTTTTTTTTTTACCAAACAGGTAAGATATATTAGTATAACATAGTGATTCTTTTTTCCATTTTTTTTTTTTTACGTGCGCGTACGGTAAGCGTACGGTTTGCGTAATGTTTTAATATTTCTACTCTTTTTGCATATGGTTACGCAATTTACGTAGCCGTGCGTACTGCGTACGCGGCGCGTAAGTGCATACGCTACACGCGCACGTTACGCGGAAGTGTTGAGGCGTGCCTGTTATGCGCGTGCGCGCGTGCGCGTGTCTTTTATACGCGCATGCGTACTTTTACCGTAGCGCTCCGTAAGTGTAACGTACGCGCACGGTAGGTCATGTGATCAAGAAACAAAACTTTTGATTGGTTTAAAGTAGTTTCAGTTCTAGAACTCTCCTACACCACACCCATTCCCCTCATTTCTGCTTGTGATCCCTTAGGAGAAGGAGCTGAGTTGTCTTTGGGATACGATGGCAGACCAGCACTCCTCTTTTGAGAGTGAGGCTAGCAGCACCACCATCAGGCAGAGAAGGAGGAAACAGAAGAGCTCTTTTATATGGGAGTATTTTACTTTTCCTGAGGGCGAGAAAAAAGTAAATGCTGCTTTAGTGACTTGCAAGCTGTGCCAGCGTGTACTTTCTAGAGGTAATCCTAACAAGAAGTATTTGTTCGGGAATCACACTATGTTAAGACACCTTGAGGATGTACACCCTAGGACACATGCTCGACATACTAGAGGAAACCCTTCAGTAAGTCGAGCAAGCACATCCACAGCAGCTCAGCCGAGTCCATCTTCGGCAGCTCAGCTGAGCCCTTCATCTGTGGGGGCAGATTCACCTTTTTCTGGTCCTCTGGAAACTAACCATCGATTTGCGAGGGTTACAATGCGGTGCTCAAATTGCCATGGTCTAATTGTTCGAGGGGAGACCAGCGTTCCCCTAATTAACAACAGAATAGACCAGCACATTTGTCCTACCAGCTAATATTCCCATTCTTCCTTTCCTCTGTCCCTGCATGAACACAACGGCTCTTTTAAGAGCCAACCTTACCTCTCAACTTTTTTTAATTTTTTCTTAAAAACTTTTTTTTTTTTTTTTACCGTACGCGTACGGTAAGCGTATTTTTTTTTTTAAAAAACACAAAAAAACAATTACCACATTACACGGTCCTTGAGGGATTAATAACGAAATACTGAAAATCTGTTTGAGGAGAAGTGGAAAAAAGGGATCATCAAATTTCTGACTTACCTGACCCACCCAAAAATGTAATTAGAAAACAGTATTCCTCATTTATACCAGTACACCTTAATTTATGGTGAAAACATAGTCCATAATATTTTACATGTTCCTTACATTTAAATTTCTCCCAAAACACAAAATGATGAACACAACTTCAACAAAAGGAATTCCAATTCTATTATTCATTTCTTAATTTACCACATACATCCCCTCTCAAACTCATAACTCACCTTTAAAATTAGTTAGTTGTGAAAGAAATGTGGCACTCAAACAGCAGATTATCAGAGCCAGGATCTCTGTTCTGTACACCTCTCTCCTCTCAGCAGAACCAGATAATGGCAATGTTTCCCTCTCTTTTTCCACACATATACATGTTAATTTCAAATCTCAGTGCTTCCCCCTTTTTTTCAAATGTAATCACACATTTCTATTGGATTAAAACCAACCCTTTTCCAAAAGTACCCTTCCCCCAACTTGACTTCTGCCTGCTACCATAGCAACAGCTCATGGAACACTGCTGTGTGGAGTTAGGTCAGAAGTTCACCACACAATGTTTCATTTCCAAAGAGCAAGAGCCAGAGCCAGGATCTCTGTTCTGTACACCTCTCTCCTCTCAGCAGAACCAGATAATGGCAATGTTTCCCTCTCTTTTTCCACACATATACATGTTAATTTCAAATCTCAGTGCTTCCCCCTTTTTTTCAAATGTAATCACACATTTCTTTTGGATGAAAACCAACCCTTTTCCAAAAGTACCCTTCCCCCAACTTGACTTCTGCCTGCTACCATAGCAACAGCTCATGGAACACTGCTGTGTGGAGTTAGGTCAGAAGTTCACCACACAATGTTTCATTTCCAAAGAGCAAGAGCCAGAGCCAGGATCTCTGTTCTGTACACCTCTCTCCTCTCAGCAGAACCAGATAATGGCAATGTTTCCCTCTCTTTTTCCACACATATACATGTTAATTTCAAATCTCAGTGCTTCCCCCTTTTTTTCAAATGTAATCACGCATTTCTTTTGGATGAAAACCAACCCTTTTCCAAAAGTACCCTTCCCCCAACTTGACTTCTGCCTGCTACCATAGCAACAGCTCATGGAACACTGCTGTGTGGAGTTAGGTCAGAAGTTCACCACACAATGTTTCATTTCCAAACAGCAAGAGTGCTTGACTTTTCTAACCTAACAGCAAATCCATAGTACTGTTCTTTGGTAACACATTTTTCTGTACCAATACAAAACATGCTTCTATAAATTGACACATACAGCCTAGTTTTTAGTGTAGAATGGTATAAACAGCCAATGAGTTCTTTTTATTTAAAAAAAAATATGTATGCCTCCATTTCCAAACTGTCTTTTATTTCTTTTTCCCATTCTACTGAAATACACCTCCTGAGTGCATCCAGATCTCCTTGGAAGATGTTCACAGTGTGGATTGTAGGGCACAGCTATGTCTTCTGGAGTGAAAAGTATGCAGAGAAAACAGGTATGGTGAGAGACCTTGCTTTGCCAAATGTAGACATTAAATGGATTGGTCAGAGAGGGTTAAAGTGGCACCAATTGATGCCATTGGTGAAATCCTTCATGCAAATCCAACACCCTGACCTCATAATAGTGCACTGTGGTGGCAATGACCTAGGCACTTTGACTGGGGTAGGTCTGGAAATGTAAATGTAAATGTAAATGTACAGATATTTATATAGCGCAAATCACTAACCGGTCTCTAAGCGCTTGCTTAGGGAACCCGTCCTGGTATTCCCCTGTGAGATAACCCAGCAGGGCATCCACAAGGGGAAAGCCAGGCATCCCGCCGCGAGGGGCCATTGTGGAGATTAAGCAAGCTATTGCCCAGAGTCGCAGAGTGTGAACCCATGAATTGAGTATGCACTGGAGCGAGAATTATCGAGTCCATGGACAATTTATGGACTCAAGACCCAGCCGAGCCGGGAATTGAACCCTGGTCCCGGGCTGACCTCTGCTTCCAGGTCTGCCTACTCTAACCAGTGAGCCACACTTCTCCAAATGCTTATGAAGGACACCTTTGCACAACTGTTTTCACTTTTCCCTAAAACTGCCTTTGCGTATTCTAACATATGCCAAAGGCAAAAATGGAACTGGTCCAATCATTTTTGTCCACAGATTGAGAAAGCTAGGAAACACGTCAACAAATCTGTTTCTGCTTTCCTCCGAGACTATGGTATGGGTTCCATTTACCACAACAACTTGCGTTACGACATGCAAGACATTTATAGAGGAGATGGTGTACACTTCACTGATGAAGGGAACAGAGTCTTCCTCTTGAACCTTAGACTCTGCATCGGTACTTACTTGTAGGGACCACTAAAAAATCACTTCATTAACACAACGGCTCTTTTTAGAGCCCCCTAATATCTAAACACTTAAATCCGAATTTTATTTCTTTTTTTTTTTTTTTTTCTACCGTACGCATACGGTAAGCTTACCGTATGCGTACTCCGCGATTTTTTTTAAAAATTAATAAATGTTTTTTTCGTAATTTTGTGTCCTTCTTTGACCCCCTTTCAAATGTTAGGGGGTCTGTAACTCTCTTCCTTGCCCCCTTTTCACGTTATCTCCCTTTTTTTTCTGTGTGAAACACACGAAATGGCGGCCGACACTTCCTGATTTCGTCCGATTCGAATGTTTACAGTCATGTGACAACCAATCAGATTTGAGCTCGCGTACGGTAAGCTTACGGTAAGCGCACGGAGCGCGCTTACAGATATATATATTGATTTAAATGCTATTTTCTCAGGAACTACTGAACAGATTTACACCAGACCTACAAAAGGCACTTCCTTGACCTGCGGACTACCTCTCTGCCAAATTACAAGTAATTCTGTTCAGCCGTTCGGGCTGTAGCTGTGTCTAAAGGTCCTATGGAAAAATGCATGGGGAAAACGCGTTTTGGGACCCCCCTTTTTTCTCAGCCCCCGCTTGACGAATCCCCCCGAGACTTTCAGGGTAGGAGCGGAGCGTAGCGCCCCATTAGTTTTGAAAATTTCGCGAGGATTCGTCGACCGGCGCCAAAGTTATTCCAAATAGAATGTTGCGGATTTCCTATGGAAACAGGGTCCTAACTATAACTAAGTAGTAGTATAACTAAGTAGATAGTTATAGTTAGGACCGTGTTTCCATAGGAAATCTCCAAATTCTATTTTGAATAACTTTGGCGCCGGTTGACGAATCCTCGCGAAATTTTCAAAACTAATGGGGCACTCCGCTCAGCTCCTACCCTGAAAGTCTCGGGGGGATTCGTCAAGCGGGGGCCGAGAAAAAAGGGGGATCTTAAAATGCGTTTTCCCCATGCATTTTCCCATAGGACCTTTAGTCAAAGGTACAGCCCAAACGGCTGAACAGAATTACTTGAAATTTGGCAAAGAGGTAGTCCTCAGGTCAGGCATGTGCCTTTTGCATATATGGTGTCAATCTGTTCAGTAGTTCCTGAGAAAATTGCATTTAAAAGCACATACATATCTGTAGCCGTGCACTGTCCGCGCACCGTACGCGCACAGTGTGCGCACCCTAACGTGCGCGAGCGTAATTCTGATTGGTGGATCCATGACAGTCAACATTCGTATCGGTCGAAATCAGGAAGTGTCGGCCGCCATTTTGTGTGTTTTGTGTGTGACAGGGAAAAAGAAAGGAGGAGAACGTGAAAAGGGGGCAGGGTAGAGAGTTCCTGACCCCCTAGCCTTTGTCAGGGGGTCCCTGAAGGACCCCGAAGGGTGAAAAAAACATTTTTTATTTTTTTTTTAAACGCGTGGTGCGCGCACGGTGCACACACTGTGAAAAACCTTAAAAAAATATATATAATAATACATATATAACTTAGCATTTAAAAAAACGTACAAATTCACTTAAAAAACCATAGGTTTCACACACGTTATAGTTAGGAATTAGCATTTAAAAAACCTCGCAAATTCACTTAAAAAACCATAGGTTTCACACATGTTATAGTTAGGTGGACATTTCACTCGTAAAAAAAACAATGAAATTCCCCCGTTATAGTTAGTTTAGATAACTATAACCCGCGCGACTGCCACTCTATCACAAGGATGATGTCATGAGTGATGCCACTGACCATGTTATGAGTGATGTAATATGTGACGTCATGAGCAGTGGATTGCGGGTGCGCGAGTTATAGTTATCTGAACTAACTATAACTGGGGAATTTCATTGTTTTTTTACGAGTGAAATGTCCACCTAACTATAACATGTGTGAAACCTATGGTTTTTTAAGTGAATATATATATATATATATATATATATATATATATATATATGTATATATATATAAAACAGAAAGACGTTCCCGAGCAAGGCAGTTGAGCCTGTAAGCAACAAATCTCAGTAACAATTGCAGAAAAAAGATTTAGAGTCCAATAAGTCAAACAGACAGGTTTCTTCTTTTATTTCCTTAGTCTTCTTTGTTCTTTCTCACATCTTCAATGGTAACATATTGGCATCATTACAAACGCCAAGTTAAGGACAGTAGCCAACACGTGTTTCGTCTCGGGTAAGTTGCCCGGCGATTTCCTCAGGGCATAAAAACTAGTCACAAACAAAGAATATGTTTTTTGGTCCGCCACACTTATAATATATTCTTAGTGTGGATCCATAAATTTTCATTTGTGTTTGTACAAAAGTCTTCAACAGTTTTGCAATCCCGATCAAAATATCAGATGAAGGGGGAAGTTAGTATATCTAAATTAGAGAAGAGAAGAAAGGAGAGTACTCCGATCGCCACCAGTATTAAACTTGTGGCACACTTGTGAAGACATTTGTGAAGAACCGTTCAAGAAATTCTCCGTAATTTCGTCATGCGCCTGATAACACTATTCAAGAGTCTCGCCCATCATTTCAGTGTTAATTGGTACCCAAGATTGGATAATATTTAAGACTACAAACAATACTGATACATTAATGATTTTGAGCCTATGTGAATCTTGTTTATACACCGTGGAGATTTCTAATTGATTCGATATCTCATTATCGATACCATGTACTGGAGTCTGGAATTAATAAACTAATTATTAGCCTTGAGAAAGTCATAGTGCTTATCGGACGTAACACGTGTTGGCTGCTTATCAAGAGTTGTGTCTAGGACCTGTTGGACTTTGAATATGGGTGTGCGTAACTAGCTGGTTTTTCTGTTGATAATTGCACGGACAAGTTGATTCATCAACTTGTCAACGGCACTTCTGGGTAGTGAGTGCTCACGGCTTCATCAGCACCCCGCTATACTAATAACTTGTATACGCCATTGACTGGTTCTATATGACACTCGTTTATCTGTGATGTTCGGTTTTTCACCCAATTTTGGGAACACTACTACCTTGTATGGAATTGTATATATATATATATTAACCCCAGGCAGAGTTCGGGTAGGCTACGCGAAGCTGCAAAAACACTCTGCAATGCTATGCGGAGTTATATGAGCATGCAGAGTTGCTTGTTCCGCATGCCCGCGTATGCTCGCGGGACGTTTTTGATGTTCAGCAATGCAGATTGCGTGTTCGGAGGAAAATATTGCACAATCTTCACCACACGTTCACCAATGGACGCGGTCATCTTGTTTTCCTACTCTTTGCATGGTTCTGGGGCCTGTTTCTCATCCCTCTCTAATCTTTTCAATCCTTAGTCTTTTACACTGTTTTTCTGATCTTTTTTTATTATCTCTCCCTCTCTCTCCCTAAGTGTATAGTTTGCATTTTATTCCTACATTTACTGCATTCGTTTGACTTTTTTCAACTGTGCTTTTTTACTCTCCTACTTCTTCTCCTGACTTTATTTTTTACCCCTATATTTTCTTTTCCGTCCCCACCCACCCAGAACCATGGCTAAGTGTACCTCCAACAATAGTAAGGAGAAGAAGGATGCACCCAAGAGCCGCCTTTCTTGGTGCAGACGGCTCCTGGAAGGGGTGCAGCCTGGACCCTTTCCACAGAGGCAGAGGTGGCCACCCTTGTTTCATTTTGTTCAGGGCCACCTCTCCTTAACCTTGGCAGCAGGTGGTGGGCCTGGCTCCGGTTATGCTACCCAGGAGCGTCATCACCGGTGGGCAGTGTTTCGATGCTCTGGGGTCCAGTGCACCCATAACCAGCCGACTCACCGGTGTTCAGACATCTTGGAATGGGAGCAGGACCTGCTGGACCTGCTAGGTGTTGAGATCGTGGGCTTGGTGAGTAGCTATTTATAGTAGTATTGTGTATTCTGTTCTGTGTTACTGTTAGTGCGTACTTTTTCCCAAATAGCAAGAATGCTGCTGCTTACATGCAGGTAAGTTCCGTTTAAAAATCTTCTGTGATTGTTATTCTTCTAGACACTAGACAGGTGCTCGGCGCTACTAATCTTACTTGTTTGCAACTTTGCGCTCGCTTGGGCTAAGTATGTAAGAGAGTTTAGAGAACTTAAGTTACGTAATGCTAGAGAGACTCTAGTCCTTTCCTTTGTCCTCCTGTTACTAAGATAGTGGTGGATTGACAGGTAGTTTCTTTAGTTCCTTAGTATTAGCTGGTCATTTTTTTGCATTCTGCCTGACGTATCCTCTGTCATGTCACATGCTGCTGAGTGCTGACTCCAGTCCTTAGTATAACCTTTTGTAGTTTGTTAGTGAGTGAGTAATATAGCAACCAAGTAATCAGCAGCATGTCAGCAGCAACTAACCTACAATTTGGTGTATGCAAATATATGCATACACCCAACTATGCATTTTTGAGGACTAAAATAAATGGAAATGCAGACTTAGTGAACAATTGGCCCGTCAAAGGGGGTTGATTCATTGATGATTTCGAATGAGATTGAAACTTAGAAAAAGCAAATATATTTTTGGCAATTCATTTCCAATGTCTTTGGAATAGGTGGGATAGGTCAGGTGGTACTTAGGTTTAGGATTCTGGAATCAGAATGGAACACTGGATTAGTTAATAAATAATAATTAGACGGTCCGCAAATCCTGCAATACTACTAGTCGGTCAGATTAGATAGGTCAATTTTTTTGCAATTGTCGTTTCCAAAAATACGTTTTGAGCATTTAAAAAAAAAATATTTTATTCGTTTCATACTAATCATCAATGTTTGTCTCTTTCTTTATTATATCTTACATGATCAGCACCCTGGGGCAAGAAAACGGAGACTGAGGTGGGAGCTGGAGAAGATGCCTCCCAGGGCAAGGAAAGCTCCTCTACCTTGGGTTTTGCTGCTAGTCCTCCTGTTGTTAATATTAATAATTATATTTCCCTAACTTTTACTGCACCTTCTTTTTTCCAAACTATTATTTCCGTTTCGAATTCTATTTTTTACCAAATCTTCTTCGATCTATCTGCTTCTAAATTCCTATTATCCCTGCCTCTAACTGCCTCTGCTCTGACTGAGTACTCCTATTATTAGTCTGTCTGTAGCTAAGCTTGCCCAGTTGGCCACTCTTTATTTAAAAAAAGTTTTAAAACTCAGGAATCCAGTCCTTTGGGTTGTCCTCGTCTAGTCTTCTTAATCTTCTTGAGAGACGTTTGGACAATTTCCACCAACAAAATGCCCTACCAGATATTTTACTATTTTTGATAGGCTAGGACATACTACTACTGTCTACTCTACTACTCTAGTACCCGATTTGTACTAGCGATCTATGTGGTGTTTCTATGTATTTTTACAATTTTTCAAACTTGCTAGTGAAAAAGAATAAATAGGGGAGGCATATGTGGCATCTAAAAAATGTGAAATGTTTTTTCTAGGTGTACTTACCACAAGCCAGGCCAGCGGCGGGGCAGGTGACGCCAGCCAGGAGGGAGCATCGGATGCAGCAGCTGCCGCAGGGGTGGGTGAGCCAGCAGCAGAGGCGGGAGGTGGTAAGTTATACTTATATTCCTTACTTTTGACAATAGTTACACACTCGCTGCAAGGGTGTACACTGTATGTTGACAGAGACTAAGGTGTTGTGCACAATGGTTGAAGAAGAAGACACCCTTTACTTAGCATTAGAGCAATAGCATTAGCGGCAGGAGATGAGTAACTAATGGTCTCTTCTATCTGACTTCAATTCAGCTGGTAAAGTTTTATGGAGAAGACTAAGATTCAAACAACCTTGATGGATGGGTTGAATGGAAAGTGAAAGAAGGCTGGAAGGAGGAAGGACGGGCGAGATGTAATATATGACTGGCAGAGAAGTATGCGTAGGATGCATAGGTGGCTGATGGGAATCAGATGCATGGGTAGTTAAAGGATGGGTGGAAGGTCATAGAAAATATGCCTGCCTGGGTGGGGGAAACTGTATGGGTGATAGGAAGAATCCTCTGGGGGGTTTCATGTGTCAAACTCAAAGGCAAGCAAGGAAGGAAGGACACATGGGTGGTGGTTTAAAAAAAATAACACATGTATTTTGTTGGTGAAACTAAGGATTCTTGAGAGATTAAGAAGAATGATAAACATGTTTACTTTGAATGGATGGATGCCTGGATGGTATTCAATTATCATAGCATAGGTGGAGACTGTCACTGGATGAAGAGTCTTTGAAGAGAATGTAAAAGAAAAATAAACTGCGCTAGAGTAACAAAGCCAAGGAGAATAATAGAAGATTAGAATTGAAAAAATATGAGGCTAGAAGAGCAATGTAATGATTGATAAATGGAAAAATCACTGGGAAGAGAAACAACAGGACTGTTTTTATGCAAGGTTTTTGAATAAAGGTTGTATTTTCAGAATACTCCCTTGACTCATAGTAGTTTGCAAGCACAGCATATATATTGTGTATGCATGTTATCAAGTGCCTCCCTCCGACTCCGAAGCCCACTCCCTAGCTATGTCATTTATTTTCGACTGTGTCTGCCATGGGTGACCTACTGGCTGCATGGTTACACAATCAATCAAAAGTACCTCATGTGTTGTCCCATATATAATGAATGATCATTTGGAGTAGATATTATCTGCCTTGTTGTTGTAGTCAGGGTGAAAGTGAAATTGAGCAGTAGCCCTTGATGTAACAGAGTATGGACATCCATAATAGAAAAGTAAGATGATTGTGTAGTTGTAGACTACAGCTTCCCCACCTGCAGACAGTGGTAAATAAAAATAACATGAGTCTGCAACACAAGTATGTTTGTCTAGGTCGCAAGCTGAATGAGCTGGAATGCCGGCTACAACAAGGTTAATTTAGCTAAACAAGAGAGAGAAGAAGAAGACTGATGTACTCCATAGTGCCTAGTAGTAGTAATGCCTGAAACTCCCACAAATGTTAAAGGCTGAGGAAGTAGGAGGATACCACAACTGTTATGTACTGTGCTTGCTAGTGCTACTGTGCCACTATGTGTAGAATTAATTTTGTGTTACTGTTTTGCTAAGAGTATTGGTTACAATAGTCTTTTTTAGGTCTCGCCTACGCAGCGCGAATGTGCTGGTTAGGAAAAAGACCTCTTGTAATCGATTCCGTTTTGCAGTCAAAAACGTGCACGCGTTGCATTGCTTTGAATGGCATCGTGTGCACGTTTGGCGATTCCCTTGCGGGAGCGAGCTTACAGATGGTTCCTGCTCACTCCCGCAAGGGAAACAGGTGCAGACCCCCTCCTCTCTCCCCTCCCCCTGCTGCCTCCTCCTCTCCTCATCAGCGCGAGGCGCGCGCTTGTTTTTTTCATTTCCTTTTAGCGCGAGCGCGCACACAAGTCCTGGGCTTAGTGCTTTCACCTGATATTGTCCAATTACATTACATTAGGCCAACCCGCTTGCCTGTCCCGCATAATTATAGCGCAAACTTGAACCAAGGGCATTATAGCGCTTCACATGGAAATCAGCTCCCCTTACACAACAGTTTTTAAGCACAGTGTAATGAACTCAGTGCCACCACAGCATCACTCAGCACCACCACAGCCTCACTCAACACCACCCCAACATCACTCAGCACCACCACAGCATCACTCAGGGCCACCACAGCATCACTCAGGGCTACCACAGCATCACTCAGCACCATCACAGCATCACTCAGCACCACCACAGCATCACCCAGGGCGACCACAGCATCACTCAGCGCCACAACAATATCACTCAGCACCACCACAGCATTACTCAGCACCACCACAGCATCACTCAGTACCACCACAGCATCACTCAGCACCACATCAGTATCACTCAGCATCGCCTTTTCACTAGTACACCACCACATCATCATCACTCAACAAGCCCTGAGTATCTTTCAGCATCACCTCAGCATCATCTCCGCACCAGTCCACTACCACCTCAGCATCCCTCAGCACCACCTCAGCCTGATCTCGGAATCTTGCATCTGTTGATTCTTCCCTAGCATCTGGCCACTGCTAGTGTTATAATACAGGTACTAGTTCCCAACTTTCACCCTCCGATTGTTTATGCCCCCTCAAAAAAAAGCTTTAACAAACAACCATTGTAATAGGCAGAAACAAGTTGCCAGCATTGCAAGAACAAAAGAAAACTGAGGACATTTTTTATTGTAAATACTTTTTTTAATATGGTCGTTCAGTTGTACATAATGCCTTCTTGGTCATATATAAGGTAACAAAAATGCATCTGACACTTTTTTATTAAAACTTTTCAGCAAGCTGCACAGCAGCCACACTTCTCTAGAGCACAGCTTAAAGACATTGGCAAAGTCAATAGCTCTGGCTAAACACTTATAAGACCCCAAAGGCGAAACCTATTGGCTATGCCAGTGCTTGTTCTTTCCTGATATAGCTACTCCTTCCCAACCACAAAAAGCAAAAATCAGACGGGAAGGAGTTGGCAGCCATGGCCCGGCGCTGGAAGCTGGACACCATCTGCAAGGAACATCGGCGGCTGGTGGTTCTGGAGGAGGAGGAGGCAGCAGCAGCTGCAGCTGCCTCCAATGCAGTGGGCCCCAGCCTGACACCCCAGTGGTACGGCGCCCCGGTCTGGCAGCCGCCCGCCGTGCTTCATTCAACACTCCTGCCCCATCTGTGGATGCAATTGTAAATCTTTCAAGCGCCACATGCTCCTCCAGGTGGCGTGCGTAAAGGAGCAGATAAAGGCCCTGGAGGGTAAAAAGCGACTAGCCCGCCGCTGGAGAACTCCATCATATTGCCCCCTTTTTAATCTTTTTTTTGGTGGGTGGGAATTGGGCGTTGGGGAAAAGTAGGGGATTATATTTATTATTTATTATGGACAATTGACCGGACATTAATTGAATTCTTTCTTTATCTTTAGACATTGGTTGGGGTTAGGAAGAGGGGTGGGTTAGGTGTTTTGGAATTTTTACATTAGTTTTTTTTGTTAGGGGAATAAATGATATTTATACTTAAACTTTACATTCAATTTAAATGCTTTGTGGGGGGGTTACTCTTTCACTTTGTGAGAAGTTGGCCTGATATATGCTGTCCACTAGTTATAGTGGGCACCTGGATCAGCCATAACAACCCTTTATGGTGAATAGGTCAAAGACAACCTTTATTGAAAGCTATCCTAGTGGTAGCTATGGAGAGCAGCCTTCACGCTAAGTCTTGAAGGAATGTAAAGCAGCTTGTTTTACCAGTCTCTAATCTCTTGAATGATCAAATGAAAGGACAACCACACCAGGTATATATTTAAAATATATGTATTTAAGATAAAAACACACCCCTCTAGTCTCTTTATGAGGCTGGAGTTTGAAGTACTTAATTTACAAGTTAGCAATCAACAGTAATAGCACAAATACACATTTGGGCCCTAGGGGCGTACCAAACCATATACCAATAAAGTGGTATAAGAACCACGACTGAACTAGACACAAGGCCTAGGGCCTGTAGAATCACTGGGACCCTAAGGAACCACCCAAGGTAGTGACACAGGGGACCCACGGGAGCCATGTGCAGTGTGTGACACAGCCGCGGGTTCCCGTTGGCTTCTATAGGCAATGTCGCTGTTGGAAATATAAAGATTAGGGACACTTAGAAATGAGTCAGGACCAAACCCTTTTGGACTTAGGAAGTTCTAGGGCTAGCACCCAGGGGAGCACCAGAGTAATCATGTTACCTCACCCAGGGAAGCCGGGTGCCTAGGTGTCTTTTGGTGTCGGGTCGGGTCACATCGTCGATTTCAATGGAAGCTGGCGAAGAAGTGCTGCTGCCGTGAAGAGGAGAAGTGTCCGAAGTGATCCAAGCCTGGATCTAGGATGGAAGGAACCTGAAAGCAGAAGGGACAGAGTCTGGGTCACTTACTAGTGACCAAGTGCAGAATGGACCAATGCCCACATATGTCGGGTGCTTCAGGTGAGTTGACGGGTGTCTTGACTCTTCAGCCACGAGGTCCAGGAGCCGCTGATGACAACAAGGAGCTGTATTCTAGCTGTCCCACAAAGTTTGTTGAGTGCTGCGGTGTCGGCGACCAAATTGGACCCAACAAGCCTTGGCAACGGCAAGTCACTTGGAATCAGAGAAAGGACATCGGTGCAGACCAGCAAGGTCAGTGGGACTCACCCAGCGTGGGTAAGTTGGGGCACATCTGGAGCAACCAGAAAAGCCCAATCAGAAGAGGAGTTGCCTTCGTGGGGACCTACTAGATAACATGCTAGCGATCGCGAAGGAGCCTCGAGCGGTCGCACTGGAAACTGACCCAGGGGTCCCTCGTGGAGTGGAGGCCAGAAATTTTCGGTGCAGGAGATGCTCAAGGCACAACTTTGAGGAAGACCAGGAAGATGATGGAGCAGACAAGGTTCACGGCGTCCAGGGGTCATGGTTCCACGTCACCCACGATAGCCATGGGCCACAGCTTTGCTGTGGACTCAGGGTAGCCTCGGGGAAGTCTGGAAATCCACCTCTGGTGACGCAAAGACTTCGGCATACGGCGGGAGCTTCAGTGATGCAGACCGGTCAGTTGCTTCTTTGGTGCCTGCCAAGCAGGGGAGTCACTCCTTGACCCCAAGGGAGATTTCTTCAGTCTTCTAGTTAAAGTAGAACATCGAAGGTCCAGGATATATATTGCAGAGTTTTGTCCAAGGTAATCTAAAGTCGCAAGGACTGGGTCCCCATACTTATACAAAGGGACCCACCTAATTTTTTTTTTTTTTGCAGAGTTTTATATAGCGCAAACTTGACCCGAATCCAATCAGGTATCAGAGCGCTTTACATAGCACCAGTTACGTTACATGAGGCACACATTCATTTTCTGTTAGGCACAGGGAGATTAAGTGATTTGCCCAGAATCACAGGATGTTTAGCATCAATGCCGATTCTCGAACCCAGTTCCCCAGGTCCGAGGTCGAGCGCCCTAGCCGTTAGGCCAACTCTTCTCCCCTATGGGAGGGTTTGGAAAAAGGGGTAGTTACACCCATTTCCTTTATCCAGTTTCAAGCCAGAGCAGGGGCAGGTAGCCCCTGCAACCGGTCTGAACTCTACTATGCACAGGGACACCAAGTGTGCCCCCAGTGCAGGACTTCAAAGCACCAGAGAGTGCTCCTGCCCAGCCCCAATACACATCTGCCTGTCTGGGGAGGTGGTTACACCTCCCTGGGACAGGAAACCTATTGTCCAGGCCTCCCCTGCCGGAGTTTCGGTCAGCAGCAGGAGGCCAGACCCGTGTCTGTGGCAGAGGCATCCATTTTGTGATGCCAGGGCTGTAGAAAGTCCTACCGGGTTAGACCAGTGTGAACATGTCTCTCCCTCTAGAAGGGTGGAATGCTACCCCCGGTGCCAGAACTGGATGGGGGTAGTATTCCAAAGCATTTGACACTAAACACAACATGTTTCCGTGCAGCCATCCCAAAGTTAGCATTTACCGCGAGGTTATAATGCACTTAAGAGTATATGGTCAGGCTGCACCACAAACCGCATCAGAGGAGGTACTTTGAACGCTGCAGAGGGGCTCTGCTCATGCAGGGGCACCCTCTCACATGAAAACCACGCACTCTGCCTTCAGGATTGTTAAGGCCTGCCATAGGAGTGACTTATAGGTTTTATATGTGTGTGCAATGGTAGTGATATAGGTAGCCTATACCATTGTAAGGGGTGCAAGCACCACCTTACCCAAGCTGCAGTAATAGACCTGTGGTGTAATTTTGGAGTGCTTCCCAGGGGTGGCATAATACATGCTTCTGCCCCTGGTAGACTCCTGAGGTACCTATGCCCTATGTACATAGTATACCATATACTAGGGGCTTATAAGGCACTCCAGAATCCAATTAGATATGTATCTAATGTACATGGAAACCATTTTAGAGAGGAAGCAGGTTGGCTGGGGTCCTGATTAGCAGGGCCACAGCCAGACTAAGGTCGAAAAACAGTGAAACACCAGCAAAAAAGTGGGGGTACCCATGTGAAGCAGATCCTACTCTCCTACAAACCCCTCCCAAACGCAGGGACATTAAACTAACCTTGACCAGTTGAGTCTTCATGTTCTTAGTGGAAATACCTAGAGAGTCCATCTACATTGGCATGGTTACTCCCAGGTCTATGTTCCACTGTAAAGTCCATCCCCTGTAGGGAAATGGACCACCTAAGCAGGTTGGGGTTTCATTTGTTTTAGCCATAAGAGGGGCTTATGGTCTGTCTGAACAATGAAGTGAGTACCAAACAAGTATGGCCTCAACTCAACTTCTTCAGAGCCCAAACCACAGCAAAGGCCTCCCTCTCAATGGCTGACCAACGTTTCTCTCTAGGGGTCAGGCTTCTGCTTATGAAAGCTACTGGCTGATCCTGACCTTCATCATTCAATTGTGACAGTACAGCCCCTACCCCCAATTCATATGCATCTGTTTGGACAATGAACTTCTTGGAGTAGTCAGGACTCTGCAGAATGGGAGCAGTGCACATGGCCTGCTTCAGGTCATCAAATGCCCTTTGACAGCTAGCTGTCCACTGAACCTTTTTGGGCATCTTTTTAGAGGTTAAGTCATTCAGGGGCTTCACTATTGATCCATACCCCTTGACAAATCTATAGTACCCAGTCAGGCCTAACAAGGCTCTCGCCTGAGTCTGGGTAGTTGGAGCAACCCAGTTCATGATGGTCTGGATTTTGCTCTGTAGTGGTTGAACCTGGCCTCCACCTACAAGGTGGCCCAGGTACACAACCTGACTCTGCCCTATCTGGCAGACTTAGTAGCCTTGATAGTGAAGTCTGCCTTTTGCAGGGCCTCCAAAACATTCCTCAGGTGGACCAGGTGATCCTCCCAGGTGGAGCTAAAGACAGCAATATCATCTAGATATGCTGCACTATATTCTTCCAGGCCTTTAAGTACTTGATTCACCAACCTTTGGAAAGTGGCAGGTGCATTCTTCAAACCAAAGGGCATTACCACAAACCGATAGTGCCCACTAGGGGTAGAAAATGATGTCTTTGGCTTTGCATCATCAGCTAGTCTGATCTGCCAGTAGCCTGCTGTCAGGTCAAATGGGCTTAGAAACTTGGCTGAGGCCAAAGTATCTATTAGCTCATCTGCCCTGGGGATGGGATGGGTCTCAGTCCTAGTGACTGCATTGAGACCCCTGTAGTCTACACAAAACCTAATTTCTCTCTTGCCATCTGTGGTGTGAGGTTTAGGTACCAGGACTACTGGACTAGCCCAAGGGATAACTGAGGGTTCAATCACACCCATATCCAACATCTTTTGGATTTCTGTCCTTATACAGTCCCTGACATGGTCAGGTTGCCTGTAGATCGTATTCTTCACAGGCAGACAGTCCCCAGTGTCCACTTCATGAGTGCACTAGGTGGTCTGACTTGGAGTCAGAGAAAACATATGTCTGAACTGGCTGAGAAGTTTTCGGCAGTCAGTTTGCTGCTGGGCAGTGAGGCTGCCTGCCAAGGCTACACCATCAACTGACCCATCATCCGGTTTCTGAGAAAGCAGGTCAGGGAGTGGGTCACTCTCTTCCTAATGTCCTTCATCAGTAGCAATGAGCAAGCCCATGTCTGCCCTGTCAACATATGGTTTAAGTCTGTTGACATGAAGTACCCTGTGGGGACTCCTAGGGGTTCCAAGGTCTACCAAGTAGGTAACCTCCCCTTTCTGTTCAACTATTGTATGGGGGCCACTCCATTTGTCCTGGAGGACTGCTGGGGCCACAGGCTCCAACACCCACACTTTCTGTCCTGGCAGGTAGACAGTGAGTACAGCCTTTTGGTCATGCCATGCTTTTGCAGATCCCGGCTAGCCTCAAGGTTTTTGGTTGCCTTTTTCATATACTCAGCCATCCTGGAGCGGAGACCAAGTACATAGTCCACTATGTGCTGTTTGGGGGGCTTGAGAGGTAACTCCCATCCTTCCTTAACCAGACACCATGGACCCCTGACAGGGTGACCAAACAAAAGTTCAAAAGGGCTGTAGCCAACCCCCTTTTGAGGCTCCTCCCTGTATGCAAATAAAAGGCAGGGCAAGAGTATGTCCTATCTTCACCTAAGCTTTTCTGGGAGTCCTTTAATCATGCCCTTTAAGGTTTTGTTGAACCTTTCAACTAAACCATTGCATTGTGGGTGATAGGGTGTGGTGAACTTGCAGTTCACTCCACACTCCTTCCACATCGCAGTCAAGTAACTAGACATGAAGTTTGTACCCCTGTCACATACTACCTCCTTAGGAAAGCCTACTCTTGAGAACACACTCAAAAGAGCTCTTGCCACCACAGGTGCTGTAGTGGTCCTTAGGGGAATTGCCACTGGGTACCTGGTGGCATGATCCACCACCACCAGTATAAATCTGTGCCCAGATGCTGTTTGAGGATCCAAGGGACCAATAATGTCACTCCCAACTCTCTCAAAGGGAACCCCCACCACAGGTAGTGGTATCAGGGGGGCCTTTGTAGTGCCACCTGCTTTGCCACTGGCTTGGCAGGTTACACAGGAGCGACAGAACTCCTTAGTGTCTTCAGACATGTGGGGCCAGTGAAAGTGAGGGACAATTCTGCCCCAAGTCTTGTTCTGGACCAGGAGTCCTGCTAGGGGAATGTCATGGGCTAGTGTCAATAGGAAACCCCTAAACTTTGGAGGTATAACCAACCCCTGGATGCACCAGGCTTGGGGTCTCTACTCTCTGAGTAAAGGAGTCCATCATCCCAATAAACTTTATGGATGCCACTAGTATTCCCAGCAGCCTCATCAGCAGCTTGCTTTCTGAGGGGTTCAAGAGATATATGTGTGCAATGGTAGTGATATAGGTAGCCTATACCACTGTAAGGGGTGCAAGCACCACCTTACCCAGGCTGCAGTAGCAGACCTGTGGTGTCATTTTGGAGTACTTCTCAGGGGTGGCATAATACATGCTTCAGCCCCTGGTCAGCCTCTGAGGAAACCTGTACCCTAAGTACATAGTATACCATATACTAGGGGCTTATAAGGCACTCCAGAATCCAATTAGATATGTACCTAATGTACACGGAAACCATTTTAGAGAGGAAGCAGCTAGGCTGGGGTCCTGATTAGCAGGGCCACAGCCAGACTAAGGTCGAAAAACAGTGAAACACCAGCAAAAAGTGGGGATACCCATGTGAAGCAGATCCTACTCTCCTACACACTTCACACGGTTTCCTATGCTGCTGCAGGGCTGCAGCCACTTTTTGATTTAATTAATCTGCCGATAGTGTAACACACAAACAGATAGATGCAGTACCCTCACTTGTGAGTGACTTGTCCTACTAGTACTGTCAGTTTCTCCTCCTAGTCTATGCAGTCTGCAACTGGACTCGGAAGGGTTTGGGTGTGCGAATTAATGAATTAATTTCCGTATTATTAATTATGCCTTCCCCAAACTTCTTCTCTTACCTGTGATTGATGTTTATGTAAACGTAGGCAAAGCGATGGCTGCATGGTGATGATAGATTGGTTACCCAAGATGCCATGGTGGTGGTGGTGGTAGTAGTAGTAGAAACTGGCAGTAGCATTTGCAAAAAAAGAAATTGAGACAAGTCAGTCGCCTGAGGGAGACTCGGGAAGGAGTAGTAAAACAAAGTACAGTACACAATAAGACTGCCAAACAAGAAACCATAATGATTAGCAATGCTAAAGTAAAATAATATAATGGTGGCGGGGATAGCATAGTTCAAGTTACAAACTGTAGTCGACCTATGAAGTGGACGAGCGTAACCTTTAGTGCTGTAAGGATGATGAATCGATGCAGGCAATTAATTATGATGGATTATGTTTCTCTGGAAAAAAAATTGACTTGCAAATACTGAGCATGGGTGGGCAAGCAGAAGAAGATACTCGCCTGGCTCGAGTTAGTGTTGCTTTCACCACATCCGCCCCAGCAAGTGTGTGATCAATTATTGGTGTAAATTAATTTAATTTAGTCCCACCTCAATATAAATCACACAGCCCGGGGGAATAGGGTTAGGGTTTGATGAATGGTTGGGAAGGGGTATTTGAGGGAAAGGTTTGACAAAGACAAACACTACACATGGACAACACACAATCTTGGAAGACGACCATCATATTCATGAATCTGTTAAGCGAGAAAAAGGAAATGCTTGCATGATGATGACTTGATGGTTAGTGAAAAGTAGTACTAACTAGACTAGTAGACAGTACAGGGCAGCAGCATATTATTAATTATTAATATTATGCAATTGCCTTGCCTATCTGCCCTCAGAGAGACCCAAATTACATACATTTTATGTTCTGTTGTAGCGGACTTCCTTTTAAAGCAAGCAAAGTGTGATGACCTGCGTGTCATTGTGTTCTGTGCAGAAGGGTTCTTGGTTCTAGAGCAGGCGTCTCCAACCGGTCGATCGCGAGCTACTGGTAGCTCGCAGATGCGCTGTCAGTAGCTCGCGGCCTGACTCCCACTTTAGTAGCCTATTGCTGTCATTTTGTTTATTTTTTAGGCCTTTTGCAGTTCCTTCTCTGCCGCGGTGGGAACCAATTGCAATTTGAGCCCATCTAAGGTGGGGTGAAACTGTTGACGTCAGCCAGCGCATGGGCAGTGTTGGCTGCCCACGGAGAACCACTATGCGCGCCTTTTGCTGCCCGCCTTTTGCTGCATGCC
The DNA here is from genome assembly GCF_964204655.1 of Triturus cristatus. Lineage (NCBI taxonomy): Eukaryota > Metazoa > Chordata > Amphibia > Caudata > Salamandridae > Triturus > Triturus cristatus. The sequence continues at coordinate 1,367,191,005 of NC_140590.1, forward strand.
TTCCTGCCATGATCCTGTGCATTTTGCGGCCGGAGCGGCAGCCCGCGTCAGAATTAGCCAAATGGAAAGGTCCTAACACTGATGAGGCCAGCACCACGCAAACTCCAGAGGTACACATGCCTTCTAAATAATAAGAGTCTTGCGGTCATAACTAACGCTTCTTAATAACTCTACATTTATATAGTACTTGCTACCGCAGAGTAAATAAAAAGTGCTACTGTGGCTTAACTCACTGTTAGTCTCTTTACCGACTTCTGGAGGAAAAAGAGGCGTCGTCGGGCACGCCGGGCTTCCAACCAGTGAGCTGCTTGTAGCACACAGATGCAGATGAGCAGGTGCATGGCTCACTGAGCTGAAACGCGCGCTGGGCTGCAGGTTCAAATGCCGGCCAGGCCCACTCAGCCATCTAGCCGTCTGAGCTCAGTAGATTGAGTACCAATGCAATGGGTAATAATAGTAATATCTACTACTGTTTACAGCACTTACAGATGGCAGCAGGCGGTATGAAATGCCATATACAAAAGTGATTTACTATAAACAGCAAACTCTTAACGCAGCGATCTATCCTGCCAGCATGGAGTACACCTGTGCCTTTAGTGCACATTTATTTAGAACACGTAGGTTTAAGCAATCAATGAGATGACATTTGTTTTACACTACTTTAATTTTTCTGTGGAAACGACATCGCCTTGGCACCGTAAAAAGAGTAGTGAGAGGGGGTGAGGGGGCATTTGGTGAAACATTGCACTGTTACCCACAGCGCGGATGCTCCCTCCTCCAAGTAATCTTTCCATCTCTGGCAACGATCACTTCAGACAGGGAGGATTTGCTCGACAAAACGCTTTTTTCCCCCTCTAAACCTAGCATGCAGGGTTAAGATCCGTGACAACTCTCGTGATTTCTAGCTGCCTGAAGACGTCCAGTCCTTGTATCTAGTGCAGACATTAACATAAGGTCGTTTGCTACTGCTGAGAAATGCATCTCAGACCGCTGGCCTGAAGACACACACACTCTCCTCTTCCAGTCCAAAGAATGCATAATTAGGTCTCCATGCTGCGATACAGGAGATGCAGTACCAGCCACCTGAAGCAGAACCAGACAGCCATCAGGTTTGTGGCCAAGACAAACTTTATTTTTTTTAAATAGATGCCGGGCCATGCCGTTATTCGAGGCATCTGAAACATGAGCAGTAGTTCGAACTAGTAATAAATCAATCTGAAACTATGCTTTAATTTAATCATTAAATTAAAGCAGCGTTTCACGGGCATCTTTTATTTTGAAATAGTGTACCTTGCACATTGTTCCTGGCCACAAAACGGAACCAAGAACATAATTTTACAAGTCTTTTCATTACATTTTAAATAAATAATTTAAGAAATGTAATGTAAAATTAAGTTACTGGCACCGGTTTGTGCCCAGGAAGAACTTCCAAGAGGTGCTTTTTTTTAAAACACAAAATACGTGTAAAACGCATTTAGTTTCATGATATCATGCGAGTAATTTAAAATGAAGTGCAAGGCTTCACAATTCACTTCTACTGTATCCCATTCAAAACAGTTCCTCACCCTTGCAGTGGCCATATGTTTCTATTGTAAACGAGGCCAATAAATTAATTAGGAGAGTTGAGCATGGGCCAAGGAAGCAACGGTCTGAGGCCCCTTCCTTGCGTGAGTAAAGAGTTGAAAACAATGCAAATAGTGGCACAAAAGGCATATAAAAATATGATGGAATGTTTTAAAAATCATAACGTATATTTCTTTCGTATGAACAGCATTTTACAGTACTTACATTGAGAGGCATTTTTAGAATTAATAACTTTTGAACATGAACCAATCATTGACTACCACCATCTCTGATGATAATGCTATAATACTGAACTAAGTGGCAAGTCATGTGCACCATACATGTGGAATCGGTTATTATTACATGGAACAAATTAAAAGTCTGTTATGAGCGAATTAGTTCAGTGCACACCCTGAACTCCGGCATTTCAAGGTCATGTGATGATGTAGAAAAAGGAGGTATGATATAATGAAATAATTGTATTGCAGCGTTTGTTTATAATGCTTACTAACCTGCAGTGCAAGCCAATCCAGGTAGGGTTTCTGGTCGGAAAAGTGTTGTTCCATGTTGTGCGTGATGATCACTGAGGTTCTATTACCGAGTTATGGAACGTAGTAGTGAGGTGGATGAAAAGGTGTGAGAGACAGATGTACAGGTTATGGTTTTTTAGTATGAAATTTCTAGTTTTAGTATGATTTCTCATGATTGTAGTCTCTTAGCTGGTTATGGCAGAGGTCAGGAGTACGCAGTTTGTTGAAGAGGAAAGCCAGGACTAATAACAGGCTATCTTGTTTCATATTGTGCATTGCAGACACTAAATAGGTGTCTGTTTATTCCTCGTCAATGAAGCTAGGCATGGAGGGACTTTGGGAATAATGTACAAGTTGCTTGGCCTTTAGTAGCTCGGTCATTCAAGTGTCCTTAGAATTCCCACAGGTCAGTTGCTGCTGACGCTGTGTGGATAGGATGCTATTTCTGCAGATCCTACAATTAAATCTACTTGTGTTGAACTTTATCCAGTGTACCAGCTTTATTACACTGGCGACGATCCTGGCCCAAAGCCACGTGTGCCTCCATTACTGAGTTACTTCTACTTCACTTCAAGACGTCCTAACACACTTAGTGTACTCCTCAGCGGCGTAATACTACTTTATTTGGATACAGTTTCAAAACTAAGGTACTGTGAACATTTTCTTCTTTTCGTGACTCCTCTACTACTTGGTGATTCAATGTTAAAATTAAAGACTCACCGAGATCACCGTTCCTCACTAGGGAATCTCGAGCCTTTATTATCTCGCGCATGTTCTCAGCTCTGGCTTTCATGACGCATGCAACTCTGATGCTCTCTAGCAACATTTGCCTTATGCAAGCGGCGTCTGACGCCGTCATGACTGGGAGCTTGTGAGAACAAGAGCGTTGCTTAGCAATATTAATCGCTGCGTCAATACATGAAGCTCGTAAGAACACTATGAGAGCATTGCTAAGCAACAGTAATCGCCACTCTCACTCCTTAGTTAATTTCAGGTCAGCGCTTTAACTTTTATCTTTTACCGGCCCCCATGATATTGTGCTTCAATCTCTGCTCATCTGTGCTGATATCCAAGGGTTGTTGGAGTCACTCCTTTATTTGTATCCAGCTTTAGTCTGGAAAAGCGAGCCCCGCCACACGTTGACGGGCACAGCATCTATTTTGTGTAATGAAGCCCGTTTCACGCTGATGGGCACAGCTTTGTTTAAATTACAATGAAGATCACTTGTTTAGCATAAACATCCATTTCATTTATGATAAAGTCTGTTTCACGCTGATGGGCACAGCTTTGTTTAAATTACAACGAAGATCTTTTTGTGAACTCAGCATCTACTTAATTTGTGATAGAGCCTGTTTAACACTGATGGGCACAGCTTCTGAGTTTCTTTAATAATGTAATTATAACAAAGTCGTTACCACGCTGATGGGAATAGCAATAATTTAATTATAGTGAGGCCTGTCTTACGCTGATAGGCACAGCATTTCTTTGCGGCACTTTACACATTGTGCCACATTGTCACAAATATCTACCTTGTACTTCATGCTGACGGGCACAGCTTGCAATATTGCCTGTCTTCTACTTACATTTTTATTTGTGATCATATCTTCATTACATGCTTACCTTGTTTCTTCACGCTGATGGGCACAGCTTGCCATACTGCCTGTCTCCGACGTCCATTCATATTTGTTTCACACAAATTCCCCTTATTTTCTTTATTGAGCTTCACGATGATGGGCACACCATTTTATATGTACCTCCGCTCATAATATTAGAGTGCCAAACAAAGAATTCTTTATGTGTTTTTATCATCTTACTTTCTTCGGTGATTGGCACACTTTTCGCACCTAAGTCGCTGTCATGTCATCATCTTCCTGCTGTGTAACTTCAGGTACGGTGTAATCCAGTGGTATAAAGTGCAGATTAATTTTGTTCATGGATCACCTCTCCACGTTTTGGGGTGAGAGACTGGTCCTTTTTCACTGTTACAATGGCACCAGCAGCACTGAAAACATGCTCAATAGAGACATTTGCGACAAGGCAAGCCAGATAGTTTATCTCCAGTATGCTGAGAACTGGCCATTGGGCCCTTTTTCCCATACCCATACAGCAATGGGTTTTGATCAATGTAGACCTCTGTTGGGTCATCCAGATAGGCCTGGACCATCCGCTCAATACTCAGGGGTGCTCTGCTTTGCTCGGTCTCTTTCTCCTTAGCTTCAGCACTGGCCCTAACAAGCCCTTGCTGTAGAAATCATTCCTGTGCCAATTGTGGTGGGGCTGATGCTCCTGTTCTTGTTGTTGTTGATGTTGTTCTTGGTGTTGTTAGTGGTTTTGGCTGCTGTGAGCCAACCGCACTGCCCACAGGCTCTGAAGTTGCACTTGACGCCGGCTGCCCTGCAGTACTTGTTGTGGCCTGGAGTAGCGGGCCTCTAATTTTCAGCCGTTGTTTTTCTAAGCGACTGGCTTCCACAGCTTCCACAGCTATCCAGGTTTTGTACAACATCCACTTCTGGAAAAGGAATCAATGTGTTAGTGTTCAGTACTGCTTTGTACCATGGATCCAGAATTGTGGCAGAAATGTAATTGTTGGATGACACAATGTCTCTTTACACCCTTGTATTTTCAGATAAGCGAAGGGTCAAGCTCTCCGCCAACTCATATGCTGATTTTTTTCTCCACACCTGTGTACATTGCAGACACCCCCCTTCAGCTGTTCCCGTAGCATGTGCAACAATGGGATAGCTTAGCCCATAGTACAGTCCTCCTTGCTGACTTCACGAGTCTGACAAGAGCGCGAAAGGAAGTAGCATTTCTGTCAGGCATTCAACTAGGCCCCATTGGTCCATCTCAATGGTCCTGCCTTTCACAGTAGCATCCCCTATTTGCATGACATATTCATTGATTGGTCTGTACTGCTCAAACAGACGTTCAAGCATGTAATAAGTTGAGTTCCAACGTGTTGGCACCTCCTGTATGAGTGCTTTAACTGGCACTCTATGATCACGGTAAATGATCCTCAGCTGCTTCTGGGCTTTAAAAGAATGGCTGAAATGTGTGCAGATTCTTCTGCAGTTGGTCAGTAACTTGCTGACTCGGTCTTCTTTTTCCAGAAAGTCTTGAACAATAATGTTAATGCAGTGCGCCAAACACAGGACTCTGAAATAGCCACCATCGTACATGGCCCTAACTATATTACTGCCATTGTCAGTGGCAACAAAGCCAATGTTAAGCCCTCCTGGGTGTTAAACTCTTCCAAAATGTTTGCAGCAGTATGTGATTTCTCCATGGCGAGCATGGCTACAGTTGCATGTTTTCGAGTGGCACTAAAAATCTCAGCAGTGTCAACACCTGCAGATATCTTTTCTCTAACCCCCCACAAAAGAGATCCAGTGTGCAGTGATGCACATGTACTCCGTGTCTTGGCAACTGGTCCACATGTCTGTTGTCAGGTGGATAGTGTGAACAGCACTCTGCTGCAAAGCTTGTCCAAGCAATTCCAGCACGTCGTGATATAGTGCTGGGACAGCACATCTGGCAAAATGGGACAGTCTGGGAACCTTCCATTTTGGGCAGATGGCTGTCACAAATTCAAGAAAACCCACCCCTTCCACAAAAGAAAAAGGAGGAGGTCCAGCGCTAACATATTAGCCAGCTTCGCATTGTACAAACGTGCCATTGGGTGGTTGCGTTTGTACTGCCCCTCCAACCTAAACATGCTGAGAATGGTAGGCTGGATATTTTTCTTTTCTGGTGCCACTGATGCAGGTGACTTCTTGGTGCCAGAAGTTGTTAGGCTCAACGCCGCAAGTTTTTTCATTGCGGTACTCTCTTGCCTTAGTGTCTCAGCCTGACTCTTTTACTCTTGTGCCACTGAGATGTTGCTGAAGCTGATGAGGATGTGGGCGGTACCACTGCACTGCTGAGGACAGGGCTACTTTGTGTACCAGAGAAAATGTCTCCCTCCTGTTCACCTTCCATTGCGATCGTATCTCTAACTTCTTCATCACCACCAACAGCAACGGGTGCAGTTTTTTCGGCCTTTATGGTGCGCATTCCACTGGATCAAGTGATGATTTTTCAGATGGGTTGTTTGGCCTCCGGGACCACAGTTTGTACCAAGCTTACCCCGACTAACACCTTGTCCACAAATGGAGCATATAGCAACGTTCTCCTCCTTACTGCTAATCGAAAATAATTCCCAAACTGGGAAGGTGAACTTTCTGGTGCTTCTGGAGGTGCCACTTACAATGCCAGATGAACTGGAATGTGGGCGTGGTGGAGTTTATTTCTCTGCAGACGCAGTACCTACTTCTTTTGAGGTGGTTGTGCTGGATGTAGGTCAATGCCGGGCCTTTGCAAATGCAAATATGGAGTCTGCAGGTGGTGTTGGTGTTATCTGTGTTGGTCGTATCTGTGCCACATCCCTCACAGCAATTTGGGATGGGGTAATGTCGGTCTCCACTGGGTATGGACTAATGTCCATGATGATGACTGGCTCGTCATCATCCTCATCTTCTACATCTACTTCCATAACTCAAAAGCTTTCTTGTACCTTCCTTTTCCCTAGCCTTCTCTCATGGCGTGTCTTACTCTCAGACTGAGGTGGTGGGATCCAATTGGCATCTAGTTCATCAGAAGGGTGCTTGCAGAAGAACTTGATGGACTAAACCTACTTTTCCTTGCTGGGGATCCATAAGATAATGGATCTTCTGAAAGAGTGGCTTACTCTTATTCCTAGGAAGCTTTATCTCCTGAACTGCCCCTACTTCGGGAGGAACAACTACTATTGTGGGGGGTGGTTGCGGCTGTTGTTGCGGCTGTTGTTGTCCACTTATCTGAGTTTCCTGCATTGATTAGGTACTACTTTGTGATAACGATAAGTACATTTCAACATCACTGTTCGTCAGTGTTGTCGTGATAAGACTCCTACCGCTGCGACAGACATGGGTTTGGGCCTAGGTTTAAGGGATGGGTCCACTGATGCGGGGGGTGCTGCTCTCAGCTTGCTCCCCGAACACCGCTGCTGCAGGTGCAGTTTTTTGTTTCCCAAAAAACATCTTGGGCAGCACAACAGTCTTGGTAAGTGGCAGTTCCTTCTTCTCACTGGCAACTTTCTTGGTACTGGAGGACCTGGTACCTTTCTTTGGGGCCACGTTTTTCAGATGTCAGCAGCATGCAGTGGCACAAGTTGAAGAGATGTCTGTCTGTAGTCACACGTCACATGATGTCATGCGCAGCAGGACTTCTGTCTGGCAGTACAACGGGTGATGATGACACCTCCTCCTCAGTCTTTTGTGCACCTAAAAGCAAAGAAGGCAGAATAACATCAGTGAAACGTGGCATTTGTTGTTGTGGTTCAATTACTACTAGTAGAAACAAACAAATATAATAATATATAACTTAGTGTGTGGTCACACTTGTTAGTGTTATTATTAATATTATTACATTTTATTAACTCAGTTTAGTTATTAAAAAAACATAACAACAGTGTAACCATTTGTGAGACTTTGACAACAAGGGCATTGTGCATCACATGGGATGCAGAATTCATGGAGCTGCAGCTGGCAATGGGGATGGAAGCATTAAACCAAGAGGAACAAAGGAAAGACATGCAGGCCTATGGTAAAAGCAGCACACTAACAAGTACTACCACCACAAAATGTCCACCAGCTTTATTGTCACTCACATTCACAATAAGCAGGAGGCCTGCAAATCAATGAACTCAAGCAGGCCTATATTGCTAGACAAAGGAGGCATACTAAACTACACATATTTAATGCAACAATGCAAAAAAGAAAGTCCACAGGGCTAAAAAAGGTTTGCAAGTTACACAACAACACCACACACATCCAGCAAAGGCATTTAATTAACACACACGAAAAAAGTGAACTACTGCAAAAACCACAGGGCTAAAAAAGGTTTGCAAGTTACACAACAACCACACCACACACATCCAACTAAGGCATTTATTTAACACACACAAACAAATGAAATACCCCCCAAAAACAAATTTTGCTATTCAATCCAATGCCATCCAGGCCCTAAATGCTGTTTAAATTCAACAGACACAACAGAAACAGTTGTTTGATGCACTCATGACTCATGAGTAGCTCTGGGCCTACTGGCTGAAAGGCCTATAGTATTGGCAGACTACTGGGCTAGTGAATTAAATAAATATTGCAAATTAATTAATTTCAAAATTTGGAGAAAATGCAGTGAACTGTGCAACATGTTTCCTTTATAAAAGATGAAACATTATTTACCAAGAAACAACTAGGCTTCTACTGAACTACAGGCCACCCACCACAATACATTTTAATTATTTTTTTTAAAGTACAAAAGAAATGTAGGTGCAATGCCCCAAATCAAACAAACAACACCAATTTTCCAACTTACTTGTGAAATCTTAGATTCAAAAGTCCTCAAATCCAATGATATATGATGTAGCAGCCACAAAGAGTTATCCTTCCAGCTCCAAATCCAAATGAAAAGTGAACAGGAGATGGACAAAGCACTGGGAGGAGCACTTCCTTCCTCCGAAAAAAAAGTAAAAAAAGAAAAAGGACTCCTTGCACAAAAAAGTACAGCCAAATGTCAATCTGAGGAGTTTTTTTAATCCAAATCACTGTTTCGAGAAGGTTTTGATGCTGCTCGAGAGAAATTCTTCTACAGATTGCAAATTCTGTGTGCTCGGGATCGCAATCTACGCAAAACATCCCCCTGAAGTCCGAAGGCGCACCCGAATGAAGTGTTCGCGATCGCACACTCTCACGGGAACGTGCGGGCGGCTAGCTATTCTCATGGCGCTTGCGAACAGATAAGAAATCTCATTGGCGATCGCAGGCATCCCGGTAAGTCGCTCCTGCATGCGTAAAAATGCATTTTGAGATCGCGAACAGAAAAAGACTCCGCTCCGCAGCGGAGCGCGGAGTTTTCGGTAACTCCACGTTCTTGCCGGAATGCAGAGTTGCCAAAAATCCACCAACTCCGCAAGCAGAGCAGATTTATATATATATATATATATATATATATATATATATTCACTGAAAAAACCATAGGTTTCACACACGTTATAGTTAGGAATTAGCATTTAAAAAACCTTGCAAATTCACTGAAAAAACCATAGGTTTCAGACATGTTATAGTTAGCGGAAATTTTACTGATAAAAAACCAATGAAATTCCCCCGTTATAGTTAGTGCAGGCAACTATAACTCACGCGACCGCAATCCTATGGTTTTTTCAGTGAATTTGGACGGTTTTTTAAATGCTAAGTTACTTTACGCCATTCGTGGCGTGCACGCCCACTTAACGCAGTTCGTTCCGTGCGCCCACTTTACGCAGTTAGTGCCGTACACGCAAGGTGGGCACGCAGTGCGCTACGCGCACCGCGTGCCCACTTTACGCACCGTGCGCACATGGAGGACATATTATGCGCTTCCTTGTGATAGGTAATCTGTTAAATTTAATTTGTAAGTGATGACAATATTATGCCATGCACAGAGAGTGTTTTTTTTTTTTAATTAAAATTTTTAGCGTAAGCGCACCGTACGCGTACGGCAAGCGTAATCGGCGAAATTTTCAAAAAATAAAAATTTACCGTTTTTGGCCTTGGGGGATCTTTGAGGACTCAACTAACATGGCTATGTGCATGGGCGCTGTCTAAACAGCCCCTTTATATGTTTTTTGCCTTTGTTTACAGCCCCCCCCTCAGAGTGCGAGAGAGAAAATGGCGGCCGCCGCTTCCTGGTTTCGACCGATTCGAATGTTTACTTAGATGTAACAGCCAATCAGAATCGCGCTCGCGCACGCCACCGTATGCGTACGGTAAGCTTACGGTAAGCGTACCGTAAGCTGGCTCAGATATATATTTTGATTTAAAGGCTATTTTCTCAGAATCTACTGAACAGATTTACACCAAACCTACAAAAGGCACTTCCTTGACCTGAGGACTACCTCTCTGCCAAATTTCTAGTAATTCTGTTCAGCCGTTCGGGCTGTAGCCCTGTCTAAAGGTCCTATGGAAAAATGCATGGGAAAAACGCGTTTTGGGACCCCCCTTTTATCTCAGCCCCCGCTTGACGAATCCCCCCGAGACTTTCAGGGTAGGAGCGGAGCGTAGCGCCCCACCTATTTTGAGAAATTCGCGAGGATTCGTCGACCGGCGCCAAAGTTATTCAAAATAGTATGTTGCGGATTTCCTATGGAAACAGGGTCCTAACTATAACTACCTACTGGCGACCGCCAGTAGGTAATATATATATATATATATATATATATATATTTAAGGACCATCACTTTCGTATTCACGAAACCTATATCCTATATTATGTTTGTATTAGACACAACGAGGTTTTATTGGTGTTAATATGCGCTCATTTGTATTTTGCAAACACTTGTGTCAACAGTAATGGATTTACAATGTATTATACACCGTTACAAGATGGCCGCCCAATTCACAGGTTTTCTGACACCATTTTCTAACCCGTCATTTAATGAATTTGTATATTTAAACATGGCGGTTAGTTAACATTTTCGAGCGTGAACAAGCCGTATTGGTGAAACGCGTCGTTCTTGCACTTGGAAATTAAATATTTGCAAGCAGCATCGGAGTCCGAGTTTATTTTCGTGAATACGAAAGTGATGGTCCTTAAATATTAGGAATCACGGTTTCCTGACTCGGACCGCCCGTGACAGAAGGGTCCCTTTACCGGTACTTGTGGCTTCATATATATATATATATATATATATATATATTATCTACTGGCGATCGCCAGTAGATAGTTATAGTTAGGACCTATTTTCCATAGGAAATCCGCAACATTCTATTCCCAATAAGTCTGGCGCCGATTGACAAATCTTCGCGAAATTTTCAAAACTTTTGGCCATGTCTGTTCCGCTCCTACCCTGAAAGTTTTATGGTGATTTGTCAAGCGGGGGCCGAGAAAAAAGGGGGGTCCCAAAACACGTTTTCCCCATGCAATTTCCCATAGGATCTGTTGTCGCAGCTACAGCCCGAACCGCTGAACGGAATGACACCAAATTTGCCAAAGAGGTAGTCCTCAGTTCAGACTCGTGCCTTTTGCATAAATGGTGTGAATCTGTTCAGTAGTTCCTGAGAAAATTAGGGTAAAATGGTTAGTGATATCTATGGCCGGGGAGGATCCGTGGACCCTACCTGCACCGCAAGCGCACCCTCCCCGAACTGAGCACGCACCCTCCCGATCGTGCGCTGAATGCTAATTGGCTGTCGAGTGTCTCTGTACATTCGAAACCAGGAACTGTTGGCGGACATTTTCTGCCTCGGTAGAAGCAAGGGGAATAAATGTGTAAAACATATAAAGGGGGCAGAGTGGAAATACTCTGACCCTCTAGAGGTGCTTAGGGGGTCCCAGAAGGACCCCCTGGGGCCCCCTTTTTTTAGTAGCATTAGAAGACAGTTATGGCTTATGCTTTCATTAAATGAGTCAGGCTTTGACAGAAAAGTGCAGTCCTGAAATATGTAGATTGTGTGCAGTTCCCTTACCACTTGCACTGTAGTGAATGAGTTTTGGTAAACTCTTAGGGATAGTGGTGCTTGTCTAGAATCACAGTGTGAGTTAGTGTGTATTTGGGATCAGTGTGAGAGAAGCATTTGGTGACATCATGTATTGGCTGACAGATAACTGTTTTAAAACCTGTCATGTTGTGAAGTTTTAGTAGCATTAGAATCCAGTCTTTGCTTATGCGTTGATTAAGTGAGTCATGCTTTGACACTGATGTGCTGTACTTAAATATGTAGATTGTGTTCAGTACCATTAACTCTTCTAGACTAGTGAATGAGTTTTGGTAAACTCCTGGGATAGTGTTGATTGTCTAAAATCACACTGTGAGTCTGTGTGCATTTGGGTAAGGATTGTGAGAGAAGCATTTGGTAACATTGTGTATTTGCTGACAGATAACTGTTTTAAAACCGGTCATGTTGGCAAGTTTTAGTAGCATTAGAAGCCAGTCTTTGCTTATGCTTTGATTAAATGAGTCAGGCTTTGACACAAAAGGGCAGTCCTGAAATATGAAGATTGTGTGCAGTTCCCTTACCACTTCCACTGTAGTGAATGAGTTTTGGTAATCTGCTAGGGATAGTGTTGTTTGTCTAGAATCACACTGTGAGTCTGTGTGCATTTGGGAACCACTGTGAGAGAAGTGTTTGAGATGTCATCAGTGATGTCATCAGTGATGTCACTGACCATGTCATGAGTGATGTAATATGTGACGTCATCAGCAGTGCATTGTGGGGGCGCGAGTTATAGTTAGCTGAACTAACTATAACAGGGGAATTTCTAGGGTTTTGTATGAGGGAAATGACCAGCTAACTATAATGCCTCTGAAACCTATGGTTTTTTCAGTGAATTTCTAAGGTTTTTTTTAAAATGCTACTTCCTAACTATAACGTGCCTGAAACCTATGGTTTTTTCAGTGAATTTCAAAGGTTTTTTAAATGCCAATTCCTAACTATAACGTGCATGAAACCTATGGTTTTTTCAGTGAATATATATATATATAGTTATAGTTAGGACCAAGTTTCCATAGGAAGAGCATTTTTTGTTTTGCTTATAACTTTGCTGTCGTTTGATGAATCTTCATGAAAGTTTCCAAACAAATTCTTTGTTCATATCAGCTCCTACATTGAAAGTTTGGGGGTGATTCATCAAGGGGGCGCCCAGACAAAAGGGGGTCCCAAAACATGTTTTCTCCATGGCTACAGGTCGAACGGGTGAACGGAATTATCCAAAATTTGGCAGAGAGAAGGGTCTTGGTCTAGAAAGCACGCTTTTGTTTATTTGGTGTAAATCCGTTCAGTAGTTTTGGAGAAATATCAAAATTTACAGATATCGACATTTGGGAATTCTGCCATCTGATTGGCTGAGGCATTACGAGCACGAGCTCGCTGCTTATTGGCTGCGAGTGGTGCGAGCGGTTGCAACTAGGAAGTGTTGGCAGCCATTTTGTGATTCCGTTGAAGCGAGTAAGGGGAAAAAAAGGCAAAAAGAGTAGGAAAGAGGACGGTAGGAGCGCTGTGAGGTCTGTGGGGTGGTTATGGTGTGCTACACAGGGAGTGTGAAGCGATGTATTCACCCCTACCAGTGTGAAAGTGCTGTTTTGCCCAGAGTGAGATGGTGCTGAGGTGAGGTGCTGGTACACTCGGGGATGAAACCGTAAGCTGATATCTGTAAACTGATGAGCTCCGGGTGCTGTACCATACTGGCTGTTGTAGCATAGCTGTGCAAGTGGTGTTAGTATGGGTTTAGACTAAAGCGCTGTGAGCTCTGTGCGGTGATTAGGGTGTGCTATACAGGGAGTGTGAAGCAAAGTATTCCCCCTAGCGGTGTGAAAGTGCTGTTTTGCCCAGAGTGAGATGGTGCTGAGGTGAGTTGCCAGTATACTCGGGGATGAAACCGTGAGCTGATTGCTGTAAACTGATGTGCTCTGGGTGCTGTAGCATACTGGCCGCTGTAGCATAGCTGTGCAAGTGGTGTTAGTATTGGTTTCGACTATAGCGGGAGTGGGAAGCAAACTACTCACCCCTACTGGTCTGAAGATTCGAATGGAGTGTTTTAGCAAGCAGGAATAAAGAAATAATTGTGAAGAATATAATGCAGAATATTGTAATGCCACAGAAGACAAATGGTGAAATCAGGTGTGTTTAAGAAAGTGGCTGTGTGGGATAAAGCGATGGAGTCTGCAAGTTATATAAAACGTGTCTTTATTTAGGTGCCATAAATGGACCCACTGGTGCAAGAGCTAAGGCATCCAGCTGAGGCAAACTCCAACCGCTTCTGCTGTATTCAAACCTAAGCTCCTGCATCAGTCAATTCCACATTACATGTTACAGTTCCATGTGACATAACTATACCTATTAGACATGAATTACTGTAAATTGTAGAATGAAAATAAAGGTAGGATACGATTACCACACTGTGCCAACCAGTTCCTAAACAATGCCGTTTTTTTATCTTGATTGCCAGCTCGTGATCAGAGGCTGAGGATGAGCTAATTTGTGTGAAAGGGCTTCCTGGATAACAAACAGGCAGAGAGACGTGTGTACAAAGAATAGACATGGTTTCAAAATGGATGTCGGGTTTAGGCTAATTTAGCAAGTAAATAGCGTATTTGCATAGGCCATATATCATCCATCCCTGGTTAGTCTGGAGACGTAAGGGCCAATAATGAAAACAGAGTTCAAATGCCTACGCATACTTAGAAAGTTATTATATGAAAATAGTTCAATTGAAGTGTATTAAAAAATTTTATATGAAAAAGTAAAAAAAGTTGGAAAAAATCAATCCAAGAATAAAGTGAATTTCTTACAAGTCTTGGAGATTGCAGTCCGGAAGTTCTTCAGCGGATTGAGATGCGTAATGTTCCAAGAGGCGATTGTTGCCATCGTGTGAGAAAAGCTAAGCGATCCAATTCATATCCTCGAAGGGACAGTAATGTTCCTCGAATGTTGGAGCGGCAATTTGAATTGACAGGAAATCTGCGATGTTGTCAAAGGTCGAACGTTGCAGGAGATCTTTCACGGCTGCGCAAAAATCCCATTCCGCCAGGATACCTTTTTGCGTTGCATCCGCCCAAAGAATCAAGTTCATGGTTTTCAAGTACTCCATTACCTGCTGGACATCAGGAGCCGTTGCTGGGATGTTGGCAAGGCATAGATCCATTCGCCAGTCGATTGGGCAAGTTTTGCAATAAAAAGAAGGTTGCACGCAGATTATATATGTGTAAATAAATGTCATGTTGTAGCTGGCTCCGATAATAGATAGAGGCAGGAAGCCAAAAATTTGTTCAATTCTTTCACAGTATTGATGTAGCTTTGCGTAGAGGCGTATTCTGTCGGACATGCTTGTTACCACAGGGAGCGCAGCCATTTTTAACAAGCTAAAATAGTAGTTGGATGGCTGCAAACAGAGCGAGAATTATGGGCACAGTTCCTGTTATTCCAGAGATGATCGAGTGAATAAGTCTGGTATTAGACTAAAAACAGTTTGAAAGCCTGTTGCAAGGCCGGAGGAGACAGTGTTAAAAAAGTGTGCCAGACCTTAAATGTCAGATGTGTTGAAAATTGTGTAGCAATTCACAAAGTGTAATGAAGGTTCGTATTTAAAAGGGAGTGTATTTTACTTGAAGTTTGTGCTATCTGCAGTCGATAACTTACTTTTGGAGATGTGAGGAACAAAAGCACTTTCAGTTTGCTCCGTTTAATAAAATCAGTTTTCAAAGTAGGTATTGAAGGCCAAGTTGAACTTTGGGAGTTACTTTGTGTGTGTGGGAATAGAGATTGCCAGAGGAAGTTATCCGGTTTGAAACAGTAAGGACATACGGTATGCCAGCTCACATTGCGTAGAAGTCCATGTTATTAAGAAGCAGATAACTGCAGTTAGAAAGCTGTGTGAATGTTGGTCTGATTGTGGGAGTTGGCATGCTTTTAAGAAAGCACGCAAGTTTGGGGGCTGTAAGCTTAGAAGCGTCGTGCAGTTGAACATTCTTGCATAGTAATGAATGACTGCCATTGTGGTCCCACTTTTCACCTGTGAGAAAAACTTCTGTATCCTCTTTAAGACAGCGATATGTAAATGGGAGAAACCACTCCTCGTAAATAAACTCGCTACCTTATACAATCACATACAACATGACAAACAACATGTACACCTAGCAGACACAACGACACTACGTACTGTGGGAACCGAAGCTAGCCATGTACACAAACCAAACATAGCACCTCTGCCACACAATGCAGAATGTGGCGAGAGATGGGAGCAAAGTATGTGCGAAGGTGGCAAGTGATTCTCGATTATAAAAGTATACAATGCACAGCATTGAGAGGATGTGCCGGACAGACTTGAGTATGCAGATCACAGACATGTACATGTCAACATACACTGATGGTCTATTGAGTGAAGTGGACAGTGGACGCAACCATGATAGTACAGTGAGTAGGAAAGATTGCGAAAACATAGCGTGTATGTGCCCCATCCCCCCCAAATCTTTAGCGTAGTGGGCTGGCTCGGCATACGCAAGTCTAGCGTAGGGGTATGAATAAAAGGCACGTTTCTCTGGGTGTGGTTCTCTTCCGGAATGGCGAACATGTCTGTCAGGTCTGCGCAGCTTACACCGCCACGAGGTGACGCCGTGAGCGAAGGTGGCTGCAGGAATAATGCTGTCAGCCTGCTGGTACCCAGAAACCGCCATGGCCGCTGCGACGCACATATGCCCCACAGTTCACCTTTCGACACTGCTGTATGTGAAAGAGGGCCCACCACGTGCCGGCGGAAGCTTTTGGGCCGAGGTCTGTGAGCTGGCAAGGCTCCTGAGATCAACGCTGGCTACCGCGACACAGGCAGACAGCGCCCAGCCTGAGGCCCAGCACCGTGGATTGCTCTGTATACTACTAACACAGTAGTCCAACAGGTACCAACAGTGGAACGGTGTCTTGATCCCACAATGGACGATGTTAGAACTGCATCTGAGTGTGCAGATGAAGGTACTCTCTTTGACCAGGTGTAACCAACTCTAGGTCCCAACAGTGGAACTGTGTCTTGATCCCACAATCAACGATGTTAGAACTACATCTGAGAGTGTAGATGAAGGTACTCTCTTCGACCAAGTGTAACCAACTCTAGGTCCCAACAGTGGAACTGTGCCTTGATCCCACAATGGACGATGTCCGATATTACCTGCTGCTTGTTGTCTTTTACAGAACTCCCTCTGTTGAGGTGCATCAGACTCTGTGCTTCCGTAGCTAAATGCTGCACATGATCATTGGGCTTGGCTGACTGCAGTGGCTGGAGTACACCGCGGTACAGCAGGTCCAAACAGTGAAACGGGGTCTTGATCCCACAATGGATGATGTTAGAACTGTGTCTGAGAACTCTACGTCCCAACAGTGGAACGGTGTCTTGATCCCAAAATGGACGATGTCCGATATTACCTGTTGCTTGTTTTTCACAGAACTCCCTCCGTTGAGGTGCATCAGACTCTGTGCTTCCGTAGCTAACTGCTGCACATGATTATTAGGCTTGGCTGACTGCAGTCGGTGGAGTACACCGTGGTACAGCAGATTGGAACAGTGAAACGGGGTCTTGATTCCGTGATTAAGGATGTCAGAAGTTAAAGTCTGTGATGATTTGTGTGTACCCCCTCCGATCAGGTGCAACCAACTCCATGCTTTCGAAACCAACAGCACGTGGCCGTGAGATGTTAATGACCACTGCCTCTGACCTACACTGCGGTCAGCAGGGCTCACAATTCAGATCGAGTGGTGATTGTTTAATTACAGAATCCAGTAGGCAACTAACTACAACGTCTATTGAAATATACACAATAGCCCTTTAGTATACTTGCTTGAAGAACTTTTTTAAGATGACTTATAGGTCTAGTACAATGACCAAATTCTTCTTGGTAGTGGTAAAGATCACTGAATAACAGTCTACACAGTGGACAGTAGAGATTGCAATTTGAATTGTTTTGATTTATTTATTGCAGAGTTTTGTGTAATTTATGTTGTTGTATTTTATGAAGAGGAAGTGAGAAAAAGTAATCATGGAAGACTGTGCTCACTACTGCCTTCAATTTACACTGCAGACAGCAGTGTTCACAACTCAGATTGAGTCGCTATTGTAGATGACGCAGCCTGTAGGAAAAAGTCATTGCTCCAGTGCACTCTGTCCGCACCACGCATTTGCATCATCACAGGGTCCGCTCACGGTCTTTATTGCTGCGCGTACGGCAAACAGGACAGCTCAAGTCAACACCACGTGGCTGTGGGCCCCTGCTGACCGCTCTCTGACCTACATGGCAGACAGCAGTGTTTACAATTCAGATCGAGTCGCTATTGCAGATGATGTAGTGTTGTAGGCAACAGACATTGCTCCTAGTACGGCCCGCCCGCAGCACGCATCATCGCTGGCTGTGCATATGCTGAATGCTTTTGATGTGACTATCTGTGTGCACTAGACCTGATGGACCCTTTATGATACAATCTTTTTGTGTATTATTTCAGATCTACTGCCTGTATCTCAGTATACCACAAGTTATGGTTCTTTTACGATAGAATCTTTTCTGTATTATTTCACATCTAGTGTTCCTACCTTACTGCGACACAAACTATTGACCCTTTTATTATTGAATCTCTGTGTGTGATACAGTGATTACTGTTATAGTTGATGCAGCAACCATTCCCTGAGGGTTGGTTTACACTCACCCCATACACATTCAGCACAGACGTCACTGGAAATGTGACCCTGGTAATAAAAAGGAGTCGAGCGCACGTGCCCGTACCCACTTCCACTATCCATCTGTGTCCGTGTGTTCATTATCTATGCATGATACTGCCCCAGGGCCGTACCACATTACATTGTTCTGTGGACAGCGTATGCAACCATGTTACCTCTGGCAGTGGGGAAAAGTTCTGTTATGTAGCTTTTAGATGCATGGCTATCACAGGTGGAAGGCTACTTTACAGAGCATGAATATTGATGAAGATGATGGTTGCATGTTGTGTGTAGTGTCAGATATGTGTACATAGCAAAAAGTTTTCAAAAAAGCTCTCTAAGCAGAAGAGGAGTCTCTCATCAAACGCTGTAGAGAGAATGACTAAAATGAGTGGGGTCCTCCAACTGTTACAATAGGAAATGTTATGAACCAATCAAATGTTTTTCTTTAAGGCCACATGGCCCACCGAGCGCGCAAGGAGGCCGCACCCGACACGATTTTGAGAAAATATATTTACCATAATATAAGTTTATTACAGTTAGATATCTATACATTTTTAAAATATTTTAGATTGTCGCTTCTTGTTCTCATATACACTTTAAACTTATTTAGATATAGTTTTGAGACAAAAAAAATGAGGGAATGGCGTACCCGGTGCGACACCATACATCTATGATGTAACACAGGGCCTGGCAGCGTGCCCTCGTCGCATACGCAACTCGCAGCGGGCGTGACCCCATACGTACATGGCGTAAGGCACGGCTTGGTACTGCGTACCCGTCGCATACCAAAGTAGCAGAAGGCGCAACCACATATGTATTTGATGTTACGTAAGACATGGTGCCACGAACCCTTCGGATACGAAATGCGCATCCTTTATGAGTTTAGCAATATGGCAGATAGGATTTGTGTGCTGATGGAGCTTGGTACACTACCGGTACGGGACTTCAGTTTTCTCTCCCCCCATAAAAAAGATATAGATACTTGTTTTTTGAAGATATAAAACATTACATATTTTTTTAAATTAACTAAAAAAAGGATAATAGAGTTCCTCCAAAATCTTACAAAAAAAAAGAAAAAATATAGGTTTTCTAAATATTAAAATATGAAATTAACATTTTAAAAACTTTTGAAATTCACTGAAAAAACCATAGATTTTACATACGTTATAGTTAGGAATTAGCATTTAAAAAACCTTTGAAATTCACTGAAAAAACCATAGGTTTCAGGGACGTTATAGTTAGTTGGACATTTGACTCATATAAAACCAGAGAAATTTGCCCGTTATAGTTAGTTGAGCTAACTATAACACGCGCAACCGCAATGCACTGGTGATGACGTCACATATTTCATCACTCATGACATGGTCAGTGACATCACTGATGACATCTCAAATGACATCACTGATGACATCATCTACGTGATAATCTGATGCACATACTGATGGCCTAATATAAACTTTGATACACACACTCTAAAATACAGACTGCTATTTTTGAAACCATACACACAACAATGCCAGATACTACATACCACCCACTATTTACTAGGTCTACACTCACATCAACTCACTTATACATGCAGTTACTCATAAATACAGTACTATAATATGCACTCATACACCTATACATACAGTCACAGTCCGCCACTCATCCATAGAGTTACTCCCACAACTAGTCAGTCATGCAAAGAATCAATCACATACCCATTTACTCATGTATACAGTTATACACACCAACTGCGTTATTTATACACACACCACATCACTTATTTATGCAGATACTAACACATACTTACTGTCTTATACAATCACTGATACAAGCAGACACTCTTTTATACACCCACTCTTTAAATAACTTACTCTCATGTATAGTCATTTATATACTCCAACACTCACATATACTGCCTTAAAACATATGTAGTTGCTCACACATATACCAGTGAGACATTCATTCACTCACCAACACACCCATACACACACTAACTCACCCATACAGCCCTTCCCAGATGCACTTTTGAATCCATACAACCAGTGAATCATCCACTCAGACATGTATGCACAGAGTCACACATACCCCCACCCACCCATACAGACACTCAGGCACCCATACAGATACTCAGACAACAAATCAATAACCCATATAGACACTCATGTAGCTACTCACCAACCCATGCAGCCGCTTATACACCAACTGAGACACTAATACAGACTTTCAGATAGTTTAGTCACTAACCCATACATTCAGTAACACATGTTCAATCAGTCACTTATACAGTCAGTCATGCACCTACTAAATAATCCATTCAGGCACTTGTAAATCCACTCTTTCTTCAATACACCTTGGCATAGATATAAACGAAAAATATTTAAACTTTACAGAAACACACATTCACTGCATGATGTCATCAGTGATGTCATTTGAGATGTCATCAGTGATGTCATCAGTGATGTCATTGACCATGTCATGAGTGATGTAATATGTGACGTCATCACCAGTGCATTGCGGGCGCGCGAGTTATAGTTAGCTCAACTAACTATAACGGGCGAATTTCTCTGGTTTTATATGAGTCAAATGTCCAACTAACTATAACGTCCCTGAAACCTATGGTTTTTTCAGTGAATTTCAAAGGTTTTTTAAATGCTAATTCCTAACTATAACGTATGTAAAATCTATGGTTTTTTCAGTGAATATATATATACATATGTAATACCTGCTGGTGGTCACCAGTATGTAGTTAAAATTAGGTCCAAAGTTTCCATAGGACTTTGGCATCGCTTTTGCAAAACTCCACGGAATTTTCACAAAACGTACTCTTTTTAGATCAGCAGAGAAAGAAGGGGTGTCCCAAAATGCATTTTCCCCATGTTATGTCTATGGGGATTTTTCATTTTTTAAACATGACTACAGTTCAAACTGCTGACCGGAATTACACCAAATTTGGCAGAAAGCTAGATTTTGGTCCAGAAAGTATGCTTTTTGTGATTTTCTGTGAATCTGTTTGGTAGTTTCAGAAAAAATAATGTTTAAACTATATAGATATCTAGGGATTCAAACCCTCGCAGTGGACTGTGGATCCTACTAAAATTTGATTTGCTGCCAACACTTCAACCAGTAAGTGTTTACAGCCATCTTGGCACACGGCTTGAAACTGAGTCTCCCCAAAAAAATTCAAAAATGAAGAGAAGGGGGTTGAGTAGGAATACCCTGATCCTCCAGATATGGTGTGGGTGGTCCCACAGGGACCCATCTGTATTTTAAAACCATTCATTTTTGTTTTTTGCTGCAGACTAGAAGATCGATGTGCGAATATGCTGCAAATTTTTTAAAAAAAGACATGGGGGTCCCATGTGTCTTTTTTTAAAGCCCTTGGTGGGCCAAATCCCGTGGGCATAAAGGAGGGGGCTCATGGGTCCCCCCTCTTGGACTTATGCAATGCCCCGGGGACCGCCACTTCCATGGGGCTGTAAACAATAAAAATGTGGAGGGACCTGCTGGGCCCCCCTCTGCCCCGGGGACTGCCACCTGTCATAGGCAAACTGCTTTTTTAAGGAAATGCGGGGGAGGCCCTATGGCCTCCCTTGATGTCCCGGGGACTGCCACTTCCCTCAAGCACCTAATAGGAATGCAGTGGGTCCCCACAGGGGCTGCCACTCACTAGTGCACATATACATTTAAATATATAGAATATGGGGGAGGCCCTCCAGCCCTATCCGCAGCCCAGTGAACCGGCACCTCCCGGGGGCTAAAATACTATTTGCGGGAAAGGCTCTACGGCCTCCCCTGCAGCCCCAAGGGCCGCAACCTCCCCAGGCCACACTGTTTTTTAAAAATGAAATGCGGAGGAGGCCCTACAGCCTCCCCCACTGCCCTGGAGACTACTACCAACTGGCATTTAATTAGAAAGTGGGATTGCCCACCCACACCCCCGCAGCACTGGGGACTACCACCCCCCTGGGGCACAATCACAATAATAAAGAGGGACTGTTGTGGACCTCTGGCCCAAGGACTACAACCTGGGGCAAAAGATAACATTGGAGGGGGGATGAGCAGCCCCCATTCTGGAGCCCTTGATGGCCCTGGGGACCACCACCCACTTGGGCCAGCTCCAGCAATGTCATGCCTGCCCCTTGGACATTGCAGTTTGCTGTGGCTTGGCAGGAGCAAACACTTTGTATGGAAGTGATAAACCGAGTAGACAGTGACCAACCATAATGCCCTTAGTATGACCTTATGTATCAAAATAGTTTCATTTTATGTAGGTTAGGGAAGTTGAGTGATAGGAGAAATCCTGCCCGCTAATAATTCAAGATCTATTAGGTGGGTTGGGTAGTAAAGAATCCTACAGCCCTCGACATTGTTAAGGGAAGTGTCATTGCAGATTACAAGCACTTGTCCAAACTTCCCCTTGAGTTGAGAAGTGGGGAGCTGGCAAGCAGCCATGATAAGTTATTAGGTAAAATAAGGGAAGTGTTGGGTAAGGCTAGAAGGAGAGGGACATCCTTCCCAAAGCCTGCTGCATGGTATAATTGTGATTGTTGAAGTAGAGATAGTTAAATCTAGGGCTCTCCATTGGAAAGTGCGCACAAAAGTAAAGAGGGAGTGTGAGAATTCGCTTTGGATGAACCTACACAAAGTACTGGTTAACATGAATACCAAGGCATTTTGGAGATCAGCTGTCATTGCCATAAGTGGATGCAAGCCAATGTTTGATTTTTGTATTCACCCAATTGAGTAGGTAACTCCTTTTAGCCAGTTGTACTCAGATAAGCTTAGGACTGCAAATACAAGTGGTGTATTAATAGACAATGGTGTCGCCTCTGAGTCCAGTAGTATGACATTTTCGCTAAGTGAAACTGTAAAGGCAATGAATTCTTGAATTCCAGTCATGCCCCAGGAACTCACAGAATACCGAGTGATCTGTATAGAGAAAACCCAGACATTTGGGGGGCCATATATCAATCTGCTCTCTAACAATATTCTAGCTGGCATGACAATTCCCCACTCTTGGAAGCAAGCTGAAAGTGTTACCATATTTAAAAAGGGTGATCGTGCACTACCAGCCAACTAGAGGACTATCAGCCTCATCAACTCCCTTCAATAATTATTTTATAACCAGGCACTTGAACATCATCTAGACTGGATCTGTGCAGAGAATATTATATCAGATTGGCAAGCAGGATTCAGATCAAACATGTGTACGATAGTTTAGATTTTTTGATTCCTTTGCATTTATTGGGAGGAAGTGATTATCGACAAGGGCAAACTATATGTCGCCTTAGTTGATCTCTGATCAGCCTTTGATATGGTCCCAAGAGACAAGTTATGGGGAGTACTAGAAGAAATAGGAGTTCCTGTACTGAATGTCTTGGTGAGGTTGCACGCAGACACTCTGGCTCAAGAGAGGTGGGAAGAGGATGGGGCATTGATGAAATCAATTCATATTGATAAAGGGGTGAGGCAGGGGTGCGTACTGGCGCCAACGTTGTTCACTTTATATCATCATCATAAACTTTATTCGACAATTGAGTCATCAAAGTATATCTATAAAATACATCAGTCATTCATAAATACATCAAATTCCATACACAGTAAAAAAAAGTATTAAATTCAAAAAGATAACTCATGAAGAATAGGTTTTACAACACAATATCTAAAAGTCTCATTTACTAAATATAGTACGATACAATTTCATCATGTCTAAAACATACCAATAACTAATATATGGTTAATGGGTGAAAGGTGTCAATTCTTCACAACAGGAAACAGAGGACTTTGCAGTGAAGCTCTAGGCAAGGAAAGTAATTTGATTTGAATTGTCCAGGCCCAATGCAAAAATTTCGCCATAGCAATTGCAATTGTAAGTTTCGGGTCTGTCCTTAAAATTCTCAGAGCATCAACATATCTCCGAGTGCCCATAAGTTTACAAATAGGTTTGATCCACATCTGGTGAGGTGCAACATATTGGGGACATCCAAACAAAATGTGACCAACTGTTTCTTGTTGACCCGGGCACCAGGGGCATCTATCACTTTGGGACCCATCCCATTTCCCCGTAAACTGTCTAGTTGGTAATGTCCAATCCTAAATTGAAAGTATAATTTACCGTCATAGGGTCTTTCAATTGCATCCCAATATTCTTCAAAATCAGGTGCATTCTTAAATTCAAAGAACCGACCCGTTAGATTTGTAGAAAGCTTTTCCTTCATGGATGCATAATGCACCATTTCCCAATATCTTGCTTTCATAATCTTTTGAGATGGGAAACTTGCATTTTGGGGATTATTCCACAATTCAGACATTCCCATATTCCCTAGAAGTGATCTGATCTCCTTCAGCCATTTTATTTTATGAAAGGGGTCGTTGTTGATAATATCCATTAGGCCCCGAGCATAATGCATCAATTCCTCCGTAGTCCACATTCTACACCAATATAGCAGTGGGCGCAATTTTACTAAGTCTTTGACCCCTTTTTTCCCTAGATCTCATAATAAAGGTATTAAAGGGGTACTTTGCGGGACACCTGTCAGCTTGTGTAGAAACTCATTTTCCACCTTGATCAAACGAGTTGTGTTTTCAAAGCCCCAGAGTTCGGCTCCATATAAGGCCAAACTCAATACCTTCATCCCATAGATCTCCAGAGCTGGGCGAATAGGTTTTGTCTGTGAGCTTTTGAATTTCTGCAGTAGACAACCACCTTGTTGCTGGTGCTTTAAAACAGCCATATCAATATGACGATTCCAGCACATGCCCCTTTGCAAGGTTACCCCCAGGTAGATAAAAGCATCCACCTGTTCTAGGGGACAATTGTCCATAACTATATTGCCTCTAAAGGATCTATGTTCATTAAACGCCATGAACTTGGTTTTGGCTGTATTTATTTCCAGCCCATGCCGGCGACAAAAATCCTCAAAACGCAACACAGCTTTCTGCAGGCCACTCGGGGTCTTTGAGATAATTAAGGTATCGTCCGCAAACATGAGAACAGGGATGCGGATGCCATCCAACGCCGGGGCATCCGTGGGGCACAGAGAGAGGTAATCCACCACCCCATTGACAAAGAGTGAGAACAGGGTGGGTGCCATTACGCACCTCTGCCGCACTCCTCGTTCAAGGGGAAGGGTTCAGTAACCTCCCCCTGAAGCCCCCACCGCACCCGTGCAAAAGTGTTCTCATGCAAGCGGACGATCAGAGTCAATAGCTCTGAAGCCATCCCAAGATCTTTCAGGACCTGCCATAATTTGGCCTGTGGAACTAGGTCAAAAGCTGCTCTCAGATCCACAAACACTGCATATAAGGACCCCTTCTCCAGGACCACAGATCGCCAATACAGGTTTACCAATCGAAAAACTTGATCTATTGTGCTAGTTTTCTTACGAAAACCCGCCTGTAATGGACTCAAGATGTGGTTTTGATCAATCCAGTCTTGTATCTTAAAAAGAACTAACCTGCCCATAACTTTTTGAATAGAGTCAATCAGGCTAATAGGCCTGTAATTGCCTGCAACTGACTTATCCCCCTTTTTATAGACTGGCACAATTTCTGCCCCCTTCCAGGAAGGAGGAATGACCCCGCCCTGGGCAATTGCATCAGCCAATAAAACTATATACTTCCGCCACATTTGCTTATCATTTAAGAAAACGTCTGCGGGGATACAGTCCATTCCTGGAGCCCGTCCCTAGGTAACAGCCTCAAGAGCCCTATCCACATCTTCCAAGCTAAAAGTAGCATCTTTATAAAACGTGTTTGGAATGATGTCTCCAGACTCATACCTTCTGTCACATGCATATTGTGGTTTGAAAAATTCAAGCCACTGATGATGGGGTACATTATTCTGTACGCGTTCAGGACACCCTCCCCTGTCCCATTTAAATATATCCCAAAACAATTTTGGGTTCTTAGCTTTACATGCTTCTTTCAACTCGAGCCACTTACATCTGTCCCTTTCTTTCTTTGCCTCCTTCTGAGCCTGCCTATAGAGCTTCCTCGCCTCTCTTACCTGAATGGGTTCCCGTTTTTTTATCGCTATGCCCAGATTTGATCTGGTTTGCTTATAAACCGCATTATACCAACTTTCTTCCTTCTTCTTATTTCTCATTTTTCCCCCACCCGGTTTACAAAAGTGGGCCTTGAGTTTATCAAAAAGTGTACCATGTACCTGAATGGTATTAAGCTGAAATTCGGGGGATAGCTCGTGGGCTCCCAGGAGTAGCAATACCTTAGCTACTTCTTCTCTAATTAAAAGCAAGGTCTCAGGATGCTCAACGACCCTGCTCCACTTTAAATGGCGCTCATCATTTGCTAGGACTACTTCTGGAGCTATACTCTCACCGGTGGCCGTTCCTAATCTAACTACTGCCAATTCAAAAGAAGAGGCTAGTGGGTTGTGGTCACTCTCTAGGCGCGTGATAACAGCCATATCCCTTAGGCAATGCCATAGTCTTAAATGGACTAGCATGTAATCTATCCGGCTAGCCCTACAGCATTATCATACGTATTGCTACCCCGCCTATCTGAATGTGTGCGTCCGTTAGCAGCTCTCAAATCGTTCCCCAAGCAAAAACCCTTAAGTTGGATAGCCGCTTCAGTCCATTTTTTTATAGGAACCAGATCAAGCTGAGGAACACCCCATCTCGAGTCTTCCTCCTCTGATATATTTTGGTCCTCGTAACCCAGGGGTTCAAATGTAACATTAAAGTCCCCTGCTATGAGCGGCAATGTGTCAGCCGGTGAAGCCTCAATTAAGTCTCCCAAAGCGGAGACTACCGTCGAGTTCTTCCCTCCCGGGAGGCCTCTAGCATACACATTGTAAATGTCTAAATTACCACCTGATGGGAAGCAGAGCTTCACCGCCAATATGTCTTTGTTGAGAGTCGGTAGTTGACGTATTTTGCAACCTAGTTTCTGCTTAACCCAAGTAACTAATCCTCCCATCGGTCGCCCCCTTTCCTTTCTATCCGCTGGCACACAAAAGTTCACATACCCCTCACGAAAAGCAGGATCCACCAACCACGTCTCTTGAAAGAGACAAATATCGTATGTGTCTATGAAAGTAGCCCAGTCATCCATCTTCAGTTTTGACCCCAATCCCACCACATTCCAGGAAACCAACAACAAGGGGGGAGAGCCAGTAGATCTCCCAAGAGGTTCTTCAATATTAACATTACCCCCAAAACATTCCATACATTCATTTGCAAATAGAGGGGGCTCTAATACATCACAATCCTGGACTAAGCGGGTAACATTCTCTAATCTACCTTGATCGGTGTCAACTGTTAAGGATACAACTTCGAATGTAGGGTCAACATTCTCCTTCATGTTACATAGGCAGTTCTCAGGGGTTGGAGACTGACGTCAATCACAATCTTCCAGTTCCGACAAAACCTCAAATCTATTAAAGTTGTGAAAGCCCATAACATTATTCCTATTCCAGTTCCCTCTAGCTGGCATCAACTTCCTAGGCGGAGGGACTGTAACTGGATAAAAATAACTCAGAGGCAATGACTGTATCCCAGTATTTGTGTCTTCATAGAACCATTTGCATATGTGTTCAGCAACCCTTCTGTCTCTAAAATTAATAATTATACAATCACCATCTTTGGACTTGCTCCGTGCCCCTACCCAATCTACTCTTCTTACAAACAATATTTCTGCAGATACATTGGGGGGAAGCGGGCGATTTGTATTGAGCCAGAAAGTACATTTGTTCTTAAGCTCCATGTATGTCTCTCCCTTCCCCTGGACCAGTTGTGGGACCCCCACAAGAACTACCACATACGGGGTAGACTCTTGGGGAAGGTCAATTCGAGGTAAACTTTCTGGGGGGTATGTTGATAGAGGGATAGTGGTAGCCCTCCCCAGTTGTGCCTGGGTTACAATTTGCGGCGTTTCCGCTGCTTCCGCTACTTCACCAGAGCGGGGAGGAATAGAATTAGGACGCGAAGGCCTATTAATTGGCAACAGTACAGGGGCATGTTCCCTAGCAATAATATTATCTTTTATACCTTCCTGTACATTACCTGAAATTTCAATCACTCCTATATTCTCATCAGCAGTCTTATCAGTACAATTTGCTCCCCTTGCCCGCAAACCACCCCGCAATTGGCCTGATGTAACTGCAAGTTCTAAGCAAACAAGCCGACTTTCAATAACATCCAATCTGTCATATATCGGGAGGCAAGTTTTTTTAAAAATAGCCTCCAACTTACTCCAAAAGATAGGCCCTGCTTCATCTATCGAAACATCTACTGCCGAACTCGATGCATCCCTGTCCGCATCAATACCGACAGTAGCTGTGCAATTCATAGGGCTACTCGAAGGGATTGGGGCCAAAACACCATTAGTTTTCATGATTTTTGCTTTCTTACCTTTTGTTTGTGTTTGTGCCCCACTCCACTTCCTTTTATGTGTCTTATTTACTACTTGATGATTCTCCCCGACCTTTTTACTATAGGCAGATCTAGTCCTAACACAGGGAGACGGCAATAATATTCCAGTGTTACTAATACTCAAGGGAGCAGACACAGTAGTTGTGGGGGGAGTAGTGATGAAGGCATTAGACACCTGCAAATTAGCCCGACATCCTTCAACATTTAAGGAAGGATTCTCCTCCCTTACCCCAGAGATTGACACGTTATCATTAACAGACACCAGGGGAAATGTGGGGGAACAAGCCTGGGATATTCTTCCCAGGGACGATCTTTTGCTAAGTGCGATGTCCAATGAAAGTCTTTTTTCTGTAAGTTCAATTTTCTGGGCCAGCACAGACGAAGCTCTAACAAGAAACTGGTCCAGAGTACCCACGGTTAGGTTTCCCGACAATGATTTCCTAGCAGGGTTAGGCATGTTTTAGGCCCAAATCTCTATATCACAATTGCACTAACCTTAAGCAGATGTTAATAGGGTGGTCCGTCCTGTTCTCTCCGTTCACGAATGGGCTCAAACGGGCCCACCCTTGGCCCGGGCTTCACCCGGCGCCTGCCCGCGCGCGTCCCGCGATGCGTGACCGGGGCTTGGTTATATACGGAAGGCAGGTGGGAGGGAGCTCTGCGGGAAGAGGCACCAGCTGTGAATAAAACTGAGGCTGCTGGTCCTCGCAGTCCCGGCGGAATGAAGGCAAATCCTGAGGGTCAAAGTCCACACACCCAGCTACTGCGAACGGCCCCCGCGAAGCGTGGGCCGTGAGATGTTATCAAGCAGCAGGCAGGTGGGAGGGAGCTCTGTGGGAAGTGGCACCAGCTGTGAATAAAACTGAGGCTGCTGGTCCTCGCAGTCCCGGCGGAATGAAGGCAAATCCTGAGGGTCAAAGTCCACACACCCAGCTACTGCGAACGGCCCCCGAGAAGCGTGGGCCGTGAGATGTTATCAAGCAGCGGGCAGGTGGGAGGGAGCTCTGCAGGAAGAGGCACCAGCTGTGAATAAAACTGAGGCTGCTGGTCCTCGCAGTCCCTGCGGAATGAAGGCAAAAGCTGAGGGTCAAAGTCCACACACCCAGCTACTGCGAACGGCCCCCGCGAAGCGGGGGCCGTGAGATGTTATCAAGTGGCAGGCAGGTGGGAGGGAGCTCTGCGGGAAGAGGCACCAGCTGTGAATAAAACTGAGGCTGCTGGCCCTCGCAGTCCCGGCGGAATGAAGGCAAATCCTGAGGGTCAAAGTCAACACACCCAGCTACTGCGAACGGCTCCCGCGAAGCGGGGGCCGTGAGATGTTTTCAAGTGGCAGGCAGGTGGGAGGGAGCTCTGCGGGAAGAGGCACCAGCTATGAATAAAACTGAGGCTGCTGGTCCTCGCAGTCCCGGAGGAATGAAGGCAAATCCTGAAGGTCAAAGTCCACACACCCAGCTACTGCGAACGGCTCCCGTGAAGCGGGGGCCGTGAGATGTTATCAAGCGGCAGGCAGGTGGGAGGGAGCTCTGCGGGAAGAGGCACCAGCTGTGAATAAAACTGAGGCAGCTGGTCCTCGCAGTCTTGGCGGAATGAAGGCAAATCCTGAGGGTCAAAGTCCACACACCCAGCTACTGCGAATGGCTCCCGCGAAGCGGGGGCCGTGAGATGTTATCAAGCAGCAGGCAGGTGGGAGGGAGCTCTGCGGGAAGAGGCACCAGCTGTGAATAAAACTGAGGCTGCTGGTCCTCGCAGTCCCGGCGGAATGAAGGCAAATCCTGAGGGTCAAAGTCCACACACCCAGCTACTGTACTATATTTAATGGTGTCATTGACTTTTTAAACAAGGATAGGTGCCACACTCCGAAAAATTTGCAGATGACACGTTGCTGATTTCAATGTCGTCCCACAGGCTGCAGCAACTGATGAATGATCTTCAGGTGTTCTGTCTGAAGCAGGGCTTGCAGCTTAATAGCTCAAAGACCAAATGTTTGACCTTTTCCTACCGATCAATGACTCAGTGCAGGAGACAGATGTTTGTGGGAGACATCCCTTTAGAAGTAGTGGCTGAGTATTTGGGTATAAAACTCACAAGAAACCTCTGTTGGTCTCCACAAGTGGAAAGGGCACAGTTGTCCCTGGTACAACAGATGGCAAATATAACAAAAATTCAAATAAAAACCATATCTAGAAGGGTGGCCCCCGCGCTAGAGATTTATTATGTTAAGGCTCTGGGGCAGTCTTCTATGGTGTGCAGCTGTGAGGTTGCACAAAATTTATTAATTTGATAGTGACAGAACACAAATTTCTTAGATCTTTATTAAACCTTCCAATGAGTACCCCACTGACTCCCCTTTACTTAGACTTGGTGCAGAAAAATATTACCCATCAGATTGAGTATAGGCTGCTTATGTTTTGGTACCAATAATGGTCAACAACAGCCCTAGTATCTTATAGGGTTGGACTCTGTGACCTAATGTGTCGCCAAAAAGTGTAAGTAAGCACTGTAAAGGCTCTTTTACAGAGGCTAAGCCTTGACACATATTAGGACTTCATGGAGACTTTGAGTCTAATCCAAAGCCCTGTCTCATAGCTGTTTACTGAGGTAGTGTTGTGGTGGACAATATTATAAATTGCAAAGGTCCACTGTCTGCTGCTTTTATTTGATTTTAAACTGGCCCCATTGCATTAGAGTACCAGTGATGAAATTGTCCGCCCACTAGCAAGGAAACTATACCTACAGTTTAGGTATGGATGTCTAACTGTACATACCATTAAAAGGAAGTGGCATAAAGAAATGGATATGGTGGATGAGAATTGGACCTGTTGCCAAAGATGTCCTGAGTCATCAAGTATGTTGTAATTTTTGTCCCATTTATAGACAGTTGCGAGGTAGATAGATAGCCCCCCTCTGCAGGAACCTGGGAATTAGGAAGCACCAGGAGGTGTTCAGAATACTGCAGACAGATTCAAACCATATTGTGGTATTCTGTATGGCCAAATTCCAAATGGCAATGTGGATTAGACGTGCCAAGTGTCTACTTGGTAGTCTTTAAAAGCCAACCCTCCCAGGGCACCTTTTTACAGTATCTTGCTACTTGGATACCTTGCAGTTGACTAATGTCTTTTAGTACTTATAGAAGATTTTTATCTGACTTTTTATTCCGCTATTATAACAAAATAATATTGCATTTTTATGATCTTTTTAAATGAAAACTTTTCATTTCTGACACTATTGAAATGGACTGACAAAAGAGTATTTAAAGTGTTATGTTGACTTGTTCTTGTTTGTAAGTGTAATGATTAGTGTAGTATTTTTTTATCTGAAGTGATCGAAATGAAGTTTTTCTGAACTGAAGAGCAAGCAGGAGCAGAACATGTCTAACGAGCAGGGAAACAGACATTGCCTTGAGATCCGGGGAGCTGCATGTTGGCAGCTCCCTGGGTCTCAAAGCAATGCTGGCTCTCGCAGGATGCGAGGAGCCAGGAGGGACCACAGGTGCCTTGAGGCTCCCCCCATGGTCCCTAACGTTTCAAAAGTGCATGCCCTGGTTGGGACCAGGGCATCCACACTACAGGCTGGCCACGGGAGATGAGGTCACTGGGCCCGAAAATAGCCTGGGAGGTGGAGGCCATGCTGCCCCCTTTCTAAAAAATAGAAGTAGATTTTTTTTAAAAAAGCTGTCAACTGGCTGGAGGTCCTGCACCCTGTCATGGAGCATAAGTACTCATGGGTAAATTCAGAACTACACAGGAGCAAAATAATGCTCTATCCCCATCTCCCAACTCAGAATTAAACTCTAAGTCTGAGTGAACTCCCAGGGGAAAAGGGGATGGAGATAGAGAAGAGACTGCCCTGTCTATGTCCTGTCTAGATCTTCTTGGATGCACTGCTATACTATTTTCAAACTGTTTTCTTTTGTCTTATTGGAATCTTTTGAGAGTCACTGGGCAAACTGAAAACACAAATAAAACAATATTAAAACTCCGTACACATTCCCTATTCAGTACTTTATTCTTTAACATTTATTGTCTTTTAACCTTCTTAGCCTGTAGACTAAGGTCATCAGCTTCTCTTCTAATGATGTTACTGTGTTGTCTGTCCTCTGCATTGATGTTCCTTCACATAAACTGTGTTTAATATCATTAATTTACAATTATTCTTCAGAATTTTCTGTACATCTTTACATATTCATTTTGCTCTTTTAAAAACTTAAGGCATTCTGATATTCTATATTATCTTATGGAAAATAACTAGACTTTTCTTCTTTGAGGAGATTTGGGCACTTGCGTGTACCCTCTCATCGTCAAAAACTTCTCTGCATTCAGGTATGTATTTTGCACTTCTTTTTTGCTATTCTATGTTCCTTTTAATTTTGTTTTACTGGATGGATTAAACGTCTGGTATTCTTTTTCTGCTGACACCTAGGATAAAAACTTCTGAAATTCAACACGAAAATAACTAACAAACTGGACCCGCTCACTCAGGAGACACTAACCTCTGCTAATTTTTGCTACACGTGTACTTGAAGACACTACTCTGGCTTCTAACTAACTAAATTTGCGCAAGCACAAAAAGGCAACACTACCTATGAGAAGTCTGAGCTGAAGTGCGCGGCTTAGAATGCTATGCACTCACTTCACCATTTTCCACAAACTCTGGCGAAGTTCTCTGCAGAGTAAAGACTAGACCTGCAACTGCTGCTGTGCGTCTGTATTGCTTCCTTATTCTTCAGCGAGCTGTAAGGCACCAGGTAAGGTACTTATAATGCCTGCCAGTCACTGTATGCCTTGAGCCAGATCTGTCCAGTACAGAACATATTTCCTGCGCTGTAGATGACATGTCTGTTGTGAGAACCCTGACAGTACCTCCTTGCAACGTTAGCCCTCCTGGCTGTGGTTTGTTAGAGTACTAATGATCAAAACCCTTCACTGGTCTGGGAGCATGCATATCAGTTTGTAGCTCCCAAGATCTTTCCTCTGGACCATGACATTTCCAGTCCACCAAGTATTACATTTTACCATGAACCTTGTTTGAGTCTAAAATTCTTTTGACCTCAAATTCTTCTCTTCCCTTAATCATTAGAGGCTTGAGGGTTACAACATTCTCAAATGGGAGGAAAACCTTTTTAATAGGGACGCAACAGGATGAATTTTGATTTTTGAGGGCAGTCTTATTTTGTGTTTCACTGCATTTATAGCCTTTTCCACCAAATATGGACCTACAAAACGAGGTTGAAATTTCCGATTCCCTTTCAATCTCAAATGTTTAGCATTGGGTGTTCCTTGTAAGGCAACAAAGTGGGCAATCTTAGAAAATGCATCTACCATTACCAGTATTGAGTTGTACCCCATACTAGAAGGCAAATCTACAATTAAATCCATGGTCATGGTGTGCTGTGCCAAGGATAAGGAGGATTAAGCATGGGTTGAAGGAGTCCCTGAGGGGCTCATCTGATTTTCCCCGTGCACAAGTCTCACAAGCCTCCATATAACGATGGACATTTTTAACTAGATTTTACCATCAGAATTGTCTCTTAACCAGTTCCTCAGTATGATGGCTTCCCTGATGTCCAGCCAACAAGCTGTCATGACAATCGAATAAGGCTTTCTGCAGAAGTCCATAAGTGGGTAAGTTCAGTGCCTCCTTATGATATGGTAACTGATGTAAAATCTCTCTCATTGGATTTTCTAGCACTCATTCTTGCAATTGTTCTGTGTCACTGCTTTTTTGATTTCTTCTCCCAGAGCTCCTCCAACTGTGGCTCCAAATATTTTTGTTTCAGGAATGATTTTCTTAATTTTCATCACAGATTTTGTTCCCTCAGTGTCAATTCGAGACAGGTCATTGGCCTTCCAATTTCTTTTGCCAGGTTGATAAGTAATGACAAAATCACAGTCTGCAAAATACAAAGACCAGCACAGTTGTCTGGGAGTTAAAGTTCTTGCTGATTTCAGAAATTGCAAGTTCCTATGATCAGTAAACACCCTTACTGCATGTTGTGCACCAAGGAGATAATGCCTCCACTCCTGAAAGGCATATTTAACGGCAAGTAACTCTTTCTCCGTGATTGTATAGTTTTCCTCTTCAGGCAGCAACATTTTGGATCTGTCCACCCCTTGGGTGCAACTGACCGGTTTCCTTATGCATCTGGTGACAATACTCCCCGCAATGACTTGATCTAAAGCCTCAGTTTCCAGGTAAAATGGTTCAGAAGGGTCAGCATGAAGTAAAAGTAGTGCGCATGAAGTAAAAGTAGTGCAGATGTAAAACTTTTTGTGAATGATTGAAAGGGTTCGTTAGCTTCTACTGACCTCTACAAAAATTCCCTTCTTTAACAATCTAGTGATAGAAATGATCTTCTGAGAGAAATCCTTGATGAACCTTCTGTAAAATTTTGCAAAGCCTATAAAGATTTGCATTTCGTTTACCGAAGTTGGAGAGGTCTTATCAAGTACTGCTCTTATTTTCTTCTCATCCATGTTTATTCCCTCTGGAGAGATTATGAACCCCAGAAAATCTACTGATTTTACACTGAAGGCACATTTCAAAAGGTTTACATATAGACTGTTCTGCCGTAACCTTCTTACCCTCTAGATTAAGGTTGTTAGTTCCTTAACACAAACTGTGTCTAATATCATTAATGTACAATTCTTCTTTTAGAATTTTCTGTACATTTTTACATTTTAATTTTGTTCTTTTAAAAACATAAGGTATTCTGTCATCCTATATTTTCTTATGGGAAATAGGTAGACTTTTCTTCTTTCAACAGAATGGGGTACTTGCGTGAACCTTTTCGTCATCAAAAACGTCTTCGCAACAAGACTGCTGCATTCAGGTATGTATTCTTCACTTTCTTTTGATGTTCTATTTTGCTTTTAATTTTGTTTGACCGGAGTGATTAAAAAGTCTGGCATTCTTTTTCCGCTCACACCTAGGTTGAAAACTTGCGAAATTTTACCAAAACCAACTACCTAGACCGACACACTCGGGAAACACAACCTATGCTAATTTGTGCTACACACGTACTCAAAGACACAACTCTCGCTCCTAACTATCTAAATTTGTGCAAGCATGAAGAAGGCAACACTACAGCTGAGGAGTCTGAGCTAGGTTTAGAACGCTGCGCGTGCACTTCAATGTTTTTCACAAGCTCTCAAGATGTTTTTGGCTGAGAAAAGACTAGACCTGCAACTTCTACTGCACAGCTTCAGGATTATTCTGTGACCTCTAAGGCACCAGGTAGGGCACTTATAACACCTGCCAACCACTGTATGTTTGAGCTAGATCTGTCCAGTACAGCACATATATTCTGTGAGGTGGGTGACATGTCTGTTGTGAGAGCCCTGACACCCCTTTCTCCACCACTTTGCAAATGCACCTACTGGCACGCTGCTGGTTGGGGATGAAGTCCCCTTGGCTGCTGAGGATCCTTAGGTGGCAACAAGACCTCCTGTTACCTCCAGTAAGCCCCACACAGTGGGATTGCTGAGAGGTGGTCAGAGGCTATGCCCCCTTTTTCCACCACTCTGAAAACACACCTCTTGGCACACGGCTGTTGGGGACGAGGTCCCCTTGCCTCCTGAGGGCCTCAGGACTAAAGTGGACTTCTTCCCCCAAGCAGCAGTGTGCAAGGAGGTGTGTTTACCTATCTCTCTCTCTCTCTCTCTCTCTCTCTCTCTCTCTCTATATATATATATATATATATATATATATATATATATATATATATGTATATATATAAATATAGATAGATAGATAGATAGATAGATAGATACATAGATAGATAGATAGATAGATAGATAGATAGATAGATAGATAGATAGATAGATAGATAGATAGATAGATAGATAGATAGATAGATAGATAGATAGATAGATAGATGGATGGATGGATGGATGATAATAGAAGCACAGCAGAAATTAACATCAACGTACAGCACGATTCACAAGTTGAGGAAGCAATAGACCTCAGTGATACCAACACGGATGAATCCATGATAAGAACATCAGAAAGTTCAACCTCAAGTACTGAAAGAATAATCTACCCAAAACCCACTTTTTTAGACGAATACCGGTTGATGAAACAGAACCGGCAGACAACAAGGTCGGTGACGAAAGAGAATCGGATGGAGGATTCACCACAACCGAGAGGAAGGGGCAGAGGGAGAGGAAGGGGTACCAGAGGAAGAGGAGGAAAAGGACCAGACAAAGAAGGAAGAGGAGAGAAAACTACGGAGTACATGGGAAGGAGACAAACTCGCTCCAAAAAGAACTAATGATGGATGACACAATGGTAAATCAAACTATTGTAAACTTGAGCACCAAAACCATCAGTCAAAAAGTTAAAAGAACTCTGTGTCTAGGATTATCCTTCTGTCCATCAATGCCAATGAACTATACCGAAAGTAAAATTGATGTTTTTAAATTCTGCAGAAAAATGAAATTAAAAAAATGGCACAAATTGAAACCAACAGTAAATAGAGAAACTCATCACAAAATACATAACACACAGGAAGAGCCATTGACAATTGGAGACATAGATACAATGATAATTCTGCATGAACTTCAAAACAATCCAGATGAATCAGGTATGAGCCAAGACTCCCTACTCATCTTGAATGAATTGGAAATACAACATGACAAAGCAGCATGTAGTAATTTCAAACCCCAATCCACTTTTATCCCCAAAATGGGACATGACAACATCGATACTTTTCAGGAGTTAGTAAGTGCCGACATGTTAAAATTCAGGAAAAACAATTGGGCAAAGAAAATGAAAAAGTTTAAATACAATCTTACTGCAACTCAGAAAGAAGCAATTAAAGATCTAGCTTCTGACGAGAGTATCATAATAAGACCTGCTGACAAAGGGGGCAATATTGTGATTTTGCCTAAAGACATGTACATTAATGAGGCACTAAGACAACTCAAGGATGGTAAGACATATACTAATGTGACACGGGTGGAGTATAATGACAGCATCAACAAAGGGTGGGAATTACTTAAGGAATGGAAAGATAAAGGCCTGTTAGAGTGGGAGGAATTTTGTTTCCTAAAAAAAGACTGTCTCATTCTACCGGTAATGTATCTGCTCCCAAAGATACATAAAAATAGGGACAATCCCCCAGGCAGGCCAATCATCTCATCCAAAGGCAGTTCCCTTGAAAATATCTCACGTTACGCAGATCATTTCTTACGAGAATTTGTTTTTACACTTCCATCGTACATAAGAGATACAAAAGACTTTCTTAACAAAATGTCAGAACTAGTGTGGCAAGAGGATTACGTTCTTATAACTTTAGACGTTAACTCATTGTACACTATAATAGACCATGAGCAAGGGATCCAATTCTGCACAGAATTTTTGAAACGCAGAAGTATCAACCTACTAGAACATACAGGCATGATCCTGGACATGATCAGATTTTGTCTCACGAACAATTATTTTCTGTTTAATGATATGATTTATAAACAGGAACACGGTACCGCGATGGGTACATGTTTCGCGCCTAGTTTCGCGAATTTGTTCATGGGAGCATGGGAGGAAGAGATCCTAGTGAGATCAGATCTGCAAGAATTTTTCACCAGAGTCATTTTGTGGCTTAGATATATCGATGACATTTTTTTAGTATGGCAAGGTGAAGAGAGAGAGGCTGTACTGTTCATTGATAAACTAAACCACAACAACAAAAACATCACACTAACAAGTACCATCAGTAAAGAGAAAGTCGAGTACCTAGATACATGCGTTCAGGTGAAAAACAACAAAGTACATACAATCTTATATCGTAAGAGTACTGCTGGCAATACTTTGCTTCATGCTATGAGTAGTCACCCTGATAATTTAAAGTGGAGTATTCCATATGGAGAACTACTCAGAGCAAAAAGAAACTGTAGCTTATTATCAGACTACCAGAAAGAAGAGAGAACAATGATTGAGAGGTTTAAAGCAAGAGGATATCCATCATGGGTTCTCAAAAAAGCTACAGAAAGAATAAAGTCAGTTGAAAGATCTAGCACTCTGTTGACTCCAGAAATTGCTACCACACTAAAGGAAGAAGAGGACCAAACTAGATTGATCATGACATTCAATGGGCATTCTACCCAGGTCCGTAAGATTGTACAACGTCACTGGGAAATCCTAAGAAATGACACCATTATAGGTAGTAATTTACCAACACAACCTATGATTACATACAGGAAGGGACGTAGTTTCAGGGACACTCTTGTACATAGTGATCTTAATTTCAACCTTGAAGTGAGAGGTATTGATCTACCGGGCTTTTTTCCATGTGGCCATTGTAAAGCCTGCAGAAACAGCAAAATGGTCAAAGAATACATGAACACCAGTACTAACACCATGATCAGTATCTCACAATTTTTGACATGTACAAGTAATTTTGTTATCTATGTTTTGGAGTGTCCGTGTAAACTCCGATATGTTGGCAGCACCGTTCATATGGCAAAAAAACGTGTGCTGGAACATATGCGGGCTATTACAAATAAGGATAAACAATATCCGATTGCCCGTCATTTCTCAAGTCATCATTTCTCTGATTGTTCTAAACTTACATACTATGCCATTGAACAAATTACACCCAAAATGAGAGGAGGAAACAGGTTGTTGAGATTGAGACAGCGCGAATCGAAACACATTATAAGTATGTGTACTTTGTTTCCTAATGGCCATAATCTTGATGAAGAAATGGCAATACATCTGTATAATGAATGAATATGTTTTATATCAATGACTGTTTTGAGATGTATATTCTTATATATTCTCTCTCTTTTTTATGTGTTATCTTCTTAACAGGAAGAGAAGAAAGGGTGTTTTGGCTGACCCAGTTTTGAGATCTACAAAATCTCACCCCCCCCGCCCCCCCCCCTTTTCTTCATCAGATCATCCATCGTCTTTTTGTGTAAGATAAATCAATATGGTTTTTATAGTTTGAGCACAATAAGGTGAAATAAGGGTATAATAGGACAACTAGCAAAATAATAAATAATCGAGAATAA